>NC_133371.1:46627531-46691859 GCF_049309525.1 Garra rufa | reverse complement strand
AAGCAAAAACACACTTAATTTTGACTTTGAAAACAAGAAAATTATTTTTACTTGTCTAGAAAATCCTTCTTGATTTAAACATTTTTAGATATTTTTTACCTGGAAACAAGACCAAAAATCTAAGTAAGAAAAGCATTTTTTGCAGTGTTGATATGTTTACGGCAAGAAATTTACAAAATATCTTTATGTAACATAATTTTCACTGAATATCCTAATGATTTTTAGCATAAAAGAAAAATCATTCATTTTGACCCATACCCATTTGTGGTCCAGGGTCACATTTATCATGTTTTAGTATATGTATTTTAATTTTAACCGTCTGAATATAAGGGAAAAAATCTATTTTTTTTGTCTTGACATCGAAAAATCATTTCTTTACAACTTTCCATTAAAAATATATTGTATATTTTGCTAAATATACTACCGTTCAAAAGTTTGTATATGTTAAATGTTAAAGACTTTCACCTTATCATTTTTTTAATGAATACTGCTGTTTTTTTAAACTTTCTATTCTTCAAAGATAAAGTATCTACATTACAAAAAAAAAATGTTAATTGTAATATTTCTTTACAACATTTATTATATAGCAGAACATAATGATTTTTGACTGAAGACTGGAATAATGCATGATTAAAATTCAGCTTTGCCACCAGAGGAAATAAATTATATCTTAAAATGCGTGAAAATAGAAAAATGTTGTAAAAAGTGTAATAATATTGTACTAAATAGTTCACAATATTACAGTTTTTACACTGCAAAAAAGGCTCATCTTACTTAGTATTTTTGTCTTGTTTCTAGTCAAAATATCTATAAATTCTTAAATTAAGATTTACTAGATAAGCAAAATGACATAAGATATTTAATCTTGTTTGCAGAGGAAAAAAGTGCATTTTGCTTAAAACAAGTCAATTTATCTGCCAGTGGGTTAAGTAAAACCCCATTGGACGATCATTTTACTTGTTTTAAGCAAAATGCACTTACTTTAGTATTTTTTTCCTCCCTGGAAACAAGACTAAATATCTTATGTCATTTTGCTTGTAATGTAAATGCATCTTAATTTAAGAATTTATAGATAGTCTGACTAGAAGCAAGACAAAAAATACTAAGATAAGCCTTAGTCTTATTAAAGACAACAACTATCTCCCTAATCCCAAACATTTGAACGGTAGTGTATATATACATCTTTTTTTGCCTGAATCATGTTCTGTGCATCATTTCAAAACCGGTCCGTCTGCCTCACGCTGGTCATCGTGTTGTCCTGTTCTCAAACTGACAAGGGTTAAAGGTCACCCGAAATGTGCCTGCCTGTCCTATTAAATCAGAACGCTGTGGCTGAGAGTCGTGACCTGTGAGGGACTCAGGTGTGTGTGACGGACGTCTGCTGGGATCTTCAATCACTATCCCAGACCAGGGATTTGATCGTCATCGTTTGGACTTACACGCTACATTCAGAAGCCTTCACTCGATTCCACCTAATCGATTAGCAGCTAAAGATACAGAAAAAAACGAACAAAATCAGCTTCAAGCAGCTTTTCGACTAACGTTATGATGTTGTTGACTTATTTCATGAACAAACAAGGAACACTGCATGGAAGTTCTCCTCGGTTGCTGTGAAAAGGCAAAACTATTCTTGGTAAGTCTAACTTGATTGCCACTTGCATCAAGCTCTTTCACTCACACACACACACACACACACACACACACACATACAGTCTGCAGGGCTACACTGTCGTATGATCCTGGAAGACACAAGTGAATTGTAATTTAGTTGGGACGTTTTTCAAACCCTCTCCTTTGACGCCCAATGCCCGCTGATATAACTACATCTGAACGAAAACGAAAAAATGCTAACGTGGATTCAACATTTTTTTGGTTTTTCTATGTTCCACCTCGGGAGCTCCCAAAACATTTGTAGGATGAATAAACAGATACGACCCCTTAAACACAACCCCTTAGATTCAAGATCAACAATATGTGATCCTCATAGGGCGACTAAAAAGGTTTTGGATCAGACAAAAATCAGTTTTCGTATGCAGTGCATAGGATTCTTCCTGTCCAAGTCAATATTAATGACCAAACTCTTGAGGATGAATTTGGCATAGGTATAAAATTAGCAATTGTCCTCTAGGTCTCAATATATGTAGCATTTCACACCCTCCTATAGACTGATTAACGTATATTTAAATATATAATTCCATATATATATATATAGTCATGAGTGAAAAAGGAGAGTAACAAAGCAAAATGAAAGAAATCTAAAGCTCTAAGTTAACTCGGTAGTCTTATCGTCGTAAAATCACAGTAATATTTAGATATTTAATATGATTAAAACACAGTGCCGATACAGAGGTAACGAAAGAAGAGGTCAAACGCCACACAGAGGAAGATCGCTATTACTGAGTTAGGAGGGTGTGATTTAGCCTCACAAATTGGAAGGGAGTTTCGAACGGAGCGGTTCCAGTTCCGACGGGCGTCTGTCAGAGGCGCGCGGGAGAGAAAGTGCAGGTGACGTCCCTATAGAATGAGCCTGGCCTCGAGAGCCCGGAGAAGTCTGTACGGGGCTGGCCATGTGCCCCGATACCGAGCTACAAGGTTTGGGGGTTAACGTCGGGGATGAATACGGAGAGAGGCAGTAACCGGGCTCCCGAGGGGAAGACTGACCCGCTGCCTCTATGGGATGCGAGCTGGACAGTATGTTCAAATCCTCATAAAAGCGGCCCAACGGAGAGTCCGTGCCGGAAGAGTGGTGACCCGGGAGTTGGCCGGGACAAGAGGACTGTGGAAGGAGAAGAGAGCTGTGGGAGCCGGCGGCGCTGGAAGGGTCACTGTAGTGGAAAGTTCTCGCCGTGACGGGGCTCTGGATGGTCGGACTCGGTGCCAGAGGGGTGTAGCATGGCGAGGCGTTCGCTGAGCCGTATTGAGCGAGCGAGGCCAGCGCTGACCTTTCCAAAGGAAGGTATGTGGATAATGCAGGTGGAATATGGGATGATGTGGAAGTCTCAGGGGCTTGGGAACGAGTGGAAGCTGGGGATCCGGGTGGAGGAGTGTGGAAGAGGTTCAACCCAGTTGAAGTCTTGCCCCCTCCGGTGGCAAACTGCTGCAGGGAGCCTGTTTGAGAGGGTTTTGGTGGGGGTTGGCCATGGAGCAACTGACTAGGGGCATGACTGAACAAGCCTGTTGAAAGAGGGCTAGTATTTGAAGAGGTTGTAGATGGTTGGAGACGACCTGATTGTGAAGGAGTGCTGGGGGCGACGGCTTGCTTTTGTCTTGGCTGCGGATGAAGCTGTGCGGTGCTAGAAGTTGGCGAAGCTGACGACGAAGAGAAGCCTTCGAATGGGAACAATGAAATTCCAGCTTGCTGGCTGGAACTGGTGGTGCTTGATGAGTGCTGCATCCGTAGGGATGCGAGAAGAGGCGTATCAACTCCTGGACGTATCTTTGATGGGGAACCGGATGGAGAGTCTCCGCTTGATTTTGGTGCGACCGTCTGATATCTCTTCAGCCGGGCGGATGGCTCATTTCTTGACCCCAGAACAGAAACCGGAGGTCGGAAGAGAGTTGCGGGTAGATGGGGGTGGTGGGTTAGTGCAATAGCGACCGATGTGGTCGCGGCAGCGGCTTGTAGAGGTGCTTGGATCAGGGGAGCCCAGATGACGGGAGTAGGGGACGGAGGAGGAGGCGGCGACGGACTCTGCATCAGGTTGGCGCAGTGAGCCATGTCTCGATCGTGCTGCACGATCTGCTGGATGATCTCATTTTCCTGGTAGTTCAAAACCCCTGAATTCAAGTCATGTTGGACTTTGTGCTGGAGAATGGAGTTCTTCTTTCCTAAGAGATCAAAGACAAAAAAATCCAATTTGTAGTCAGGAGAAAACATTTCGTTTATAAATATAATTATATAAAAATAATATATATGGTTTTGTTGTAATTATATTCTGTTCTATAACTCTATATAAACATAGTAATCATTCAGTACCAAGGTATATATCAAAATACCATGGTATTACCATTTTTTGTACATTATAGTATAGCAATATACCATGGTTTTGTTGTAATTATATTCTGTTCTATAACTCTATATAAACATAGTAATCATTCAGTACCAAGGTATATATCAAAATACCATGGTATTACCATTTTTTGTACATTATAGTATAGCAATATACCATGGTTTTGTTGTAATTATATTCTGTTGTATAACTCTATATAAACATAGTAATCATTCAGCACCAAGGTATATATCAAAATACCATGGTATTACCATTTTTTGTACATTATAGTATAGCAATATACCATGGTTTTGTTGTAATTATATTCTGTTCTATAACTCTATATAAACATAGTAATCATTCAGCACCAAGGTATATATCAAAATACCATGGTATTACCATTTTTTGTACATTATAGTATAGCAATATACCATGGTTTTGTTGTAATTATATTCTGTTCTATAACTCTATATAAACATGGTAATCATTCAGTACCAAGGTATATATCAAAATACCATGGTATTACCATTTTTTGTACATTATAGTATAGCAATATACCATGGTTTTGTTGTAATTATATTCTGTTCTATAACTCTATATAAACATGGTAATCATTCAGTACCAAGGTATATATCAAAGTACCATGGTATTACCATTTTTTGGACAAGATAGCATGGCAATACCATGGTTTTGTTGTAACTATATTCTGTATTCTATAATTCTATGGTATAAAAATATAGTATATATACCATGGTACAATAACTATAAAACATTGTCCCAGAATTTCTCATAACAACAAAATTATTATTATTTTATTTATATTTTTATTTACATTTATATTAAAATTTAGAATGCATGTTTCAATTAAAATTTCTTGATGTTTATTAAGAGCACAATATATAACTATATTATTACATTTATTTATACACCTCAGGTGTACAATACACACACATACACACACACATAGTTTTATATAAGGTCTGTCAGTACCAAGTGACTTGTTAGTATTTTAGCTGCATTGCACTCTCCCTTCAAACAGATCATGGCTTTTTTAATAATACCCACCAAAAATGGTATTATTCGCCCTCAGGCGACGCCTTGAATATTAAATATCAAACGCAGCACTCTGTTCGATCTGTCTACTGTTTCAACAGCGCTTTGATTCATCTCACACTCCACATCGTCCCTGTTAAACAGATCTGCAGTCCGGGAGCCTGGGCTCGCCTCAGGACGGCTCCGAGCGTAATCAGAGACGGCGGGGCCGCTCGCGGTGAGGACAAGGGCCGAATGGAAATAGCTGAGCGTAGCAGGGGGGCAGATCGTTCCTGCGGGCTGACCAGCCTGCGTTTGACTGCTCCTCACCGCTGAGCCCCAGATAAGAAAGAGTACAAAAACAAAGTGCAAACACGACCTCTGGCTTAAACAGGACTGATATAAACAAGAGACCAAGAGCCTGGATGAGCAGAGGGCACTTTGCTATGTTTGGTAATGTCACACTATCACTTACTACTGTAATCACACTGGGCCCCTGCGGAGCCCAGAGCGACACAAGACACTTTTGATCTTCAGACAATACAATAATAGAAAAAATATTTTAAAATGTTCCTTTAAAGAGTGCACTTGATGTAATTCACTCTATAGCTGTGCTAAACCTAACTAAACCATTGAGTAAATTACACAAAAACGTATCTGGGTCCTAAAGGGGGACATATGTGACCCTTACTGTAGGTAGCCCAGGAATATATGTAGCAATAGACAAAAATACATTGTATGGGTCAAAATTATCGATTTGTCTTTTATGCCAAAAATAATTACGATATTAAACTAGATTAAAAAAATTGTCAAGACAAACTTTAAGTTGAAGCATGTTTAAAGGTGATTTTCTCAATATTCAGATTTTCAAATAGCTGTATCTCAGCCAAATATTGTGGCTATCCTAACCTTATTTATTCATTTTTCAGATGATCTATATCAATATATATCTCAATTTCAAAGAATTGATCCTTATGACTGGTTTTGTGGTCTAGGGTCACATATCTGTAACCTAACAATTTAATTAGCAAATTAGGAGTTTAAGGCAAAAGACCATTGTGTATATGGGTCAAAGACGAAAAAGGGATTAAGCATAAAACAACAAGTGTAATACAGCTTTAAATTGTTATTTTGTAAAAAAAAATTGTGAAAGTTTTCTATTTAATGCAACTGCATTTTTGTTTTTGTTTTTCTGAGCAAAAAATAAATATCATTAATTTTTTCCCTAATTTACAGAAGACCACTATCCTAGGTTTTGCCCATTTGTCAGTATGCATTTTTTACTCATTTAAAACATAATAAAATGTAATATACTCCCTTATTTTTATTTTAATATATATTGCAATATGTACAAGTCAGAATAAGCATGTTGTTTGAATTTTTACATAAATATTGTGTTACACTGAATAACAATCTAACATTATTTCAACCAAATTTTGACATTTTATTCGCCAAAAATGTATTTGAAACCTTAAAAGTAGACACTTAGGCCCGGTTTCCCAGACAGGGCTTAGACTAAGCCAGGATTAGACCATAGTTCAATTAGGACATTTAAGTAATTTTTATAAACATGCTTAGAAAAAAACATTACTGGTGTGCATCTTGAGACAAAACAAAGGCACTGATATATTTTAAAATCAATCAGTGCAATTTTATTTCAGTTGAAACAACTCAGACTTACATTTTAGTCTAGGATTAGGCTTAAGCCTTGTCTGCGAAACCGGGCCTTACTGTTTTGACGTGGACATGTCTTTGACCCATATACATTTAATATACACTACCGTTCAAAAGTTTTGGGGTCAGTAAATTTTTATTCTTTCTTTTTTTTTTAAAGAATTTAATACTTTTATTCACCAAGAATGTGTTAAATTGATAAAAAGTGATAGCAAAAACTTATATTGTTAGAAAATATTTACATTTCGAAGAAAGGCTGATATTTTTAACTTTAATTAATCGAAGAAACCAAAAAAAAAAAAAGTAGCACAACTGTTTCTAGCATTGATCATTCTAATAATAAATCAGCATATTAGAATGATCTCTGAAGGATCACTTAAGACTGCAGTAACAGCTGATAAAAATTCAGCTTTGCATCACAGGAATAAATTCTATTTTAAAGTATATTAAAATAAAAAAACATTATTTTATACTGTGAAAACATTTTGCAATATTACTGTTTTTTTCTGTATTTTTAATCAAATAAATGCAGCCTTGATGAGCAAAAGAGACTTCTTTAAAGAATATTACAAGCCTTACTGACCCCAAACTTTTGAACGGTAGTGTATATTTAAAAAAAAAAATATGACAATGCACAAAACAAGTTATTATTTTTTAGACTGAGTTCTTATATTTTGTCCTTCTTAGAATGGCTTAAAGCAGATGGTCTGATTCTGTATTAATTCAATAATTCTTATTTTCTCCACATTAATCTGCTAAACTGCTAATTGGATTGGATTTTAGGCCGTTTTCTGATAGGAAGATGAGCAATTAAGCAGTGCTGCACCGCAGGGATACAATCGACCCGTGTGAACCTCAATTCATTTCAATAGAGATGCAGATCTATTTCATCTCTAATTAATTACGATGTCAGTACGTTATGAGCTTAAACTGCAGAAAACTACAGGACGAGAAAACATACGATCACATCCTCTAGAGCTTGTTTTGGAAAGTGGTTTACGTGAGTTTCTCTATAGTAAGTCCACTTGCAGTTGCACATTGTGCGAACAGCTCTGCTCTCAAAAGATTGAGTCTGACGCTTACAGTGACGGACAAGAGCGTACTGAGGAAAATAAACACAGTGTGTGGCATAAACAGCAGCGAAACCTTCGCCAGCCCAGACTGACTGACTCAATAAAGGCAGGAAACCTGAGATGCTGACCGAGAATTTACACTCTGTTGAGAGTTTAGTTTAGCTTCAGTTTCAATTGCTGTAGAGTAGGAGAAAAGCATTATAATGAGACTAAAGTACATCAAAATGATGCTATGTTTAGATATCTCAATATGGAGCAGTAACGCAAGTTATGTAATAATATGACTTTTTCCAAGTAACTAGTAAAGTAACGCATTACTTTTTAACTGACAAGAAAATATCTGAGTTACTTTTCCCCTCATTTATTGATTAAAAGCTCTCCTGTCCCCATGTTGAGAGAAAATGTGAGTAAGATGTTCCTTTAGTTCTAGAATAAATGTGAACAAGCATTAATTCATCTCACTCACTAAAAAACAGATACAGTATTCCTCAAAATTAATAAAAACACTGAAATACGACGCAAACCTGCAATGATTTAATCCTTTATGTATTTAATCCCATTTTATTAACCGATGTCCTTGCTGCCGTCCTTCGATGATCCAATTCATTCATACTAATAAGCAAAAATTAGTCAAGATAATGTTTTGTTTTCCTTTTTTAATCGCTGAAGAGTTGACATTTTTTCTTCCGCAGTACTTTTCTCTAAGCCTGAGGCTTTTGGTGTGAAAATGCTTTTATATTTGACAAAAATAGAACTTTTTATATTGAAAAACAAACAAGCAAGCCCTGCCCAGATTTAAAAAGTAATGCAAAAGTAACGTAACGCATGCTTATAAATGCATTTTATAAATGCATTTTAGTATAATTATAAATGCAAATAATATTTGCATTTCTAATAAATTATTGTTTATTATAATTTGCATTATTAACTTGAAGACAAAATGTATTCTTACAACTATTAAATGCTTATAAATAAATTTTGTTACTGCAATTTAGTACAATTAAAATACAAATAATAAGAAATGCTAATTTAAAATGCATTTATAATAATTTGTTGTTTATTTACAATTGCATTTATAACCTAAAAAACTATAATCTTAATACTCTGCCAGTATTATACAATAGTATAAATGCTTATAAATGCATTTAATAAATGCAATTTAGTATAATTATAAATGCAAATAATAAATGCATTTCTAATAAATTATTATTATAATTTGCATTATTAACCTGAAGACAAAATGTATTCTTACAACTATAAAATGCTTATAAATGCATTTTATACCTGCAATTTAAAATAATTAAAATGCAAATAATAAAAATAAATTATTATTTAAAATGCATTTATAATAATTTGTTGTTTATTATAATTTGCATTTATAACCTAAAAAAACTATAATCTTAATACTCTGCCAGTATGATATACTAGTATAAATGCTTATAAATGCATTTAATAAATGCAATTTAGTATAATTATAAATGCAAATAATAAATGCATTTCTAATAAATTATTATTATAATTTGCATTATTAACCTGAGGACAAAATGTATTCTTACAACTATAAAATGCTTATAAATGCATTTTATGCCTGCAATTTAAAATAATTAAAATGCATATAATAAAAATAAATTATTATTTAAAATGCATTTATAATAATTTGTTATTTATTATAATTTGCATTTATAACCTAAAAAACTATAATCTTAATACTCTGCCAGTATGATATAATAGTATAAATGCTTATAAATGCATTTAATAAATGCAATTTAGTATAATTATAAATGCAAATAATAAATGCATTTCTAATAAATTATCATTATAATTTACATTATTAACCTGAAGACAAAATGTATTCTTACAACTATTAAATGCTTATAAATGCATTTTATGCCTGCAATTTAAAATAATTAAAATGCAAATAATAAAAATTAATTATTTTTTAAAATGCATTTAGAATTTGTTATTTATTATAATTAGCATTTCTGACCCAAAAAAATAAAAACACATTACTTTTCATAAAAAATAACTAAGTAACGTATTTAGTTATTTTTTTTAGGGACTCAATATTGTAATGCATTACTTTTAAAAGTAACTTTCCTCAACTCTGGAGTACGTAGTATGCAGTTCTGAACTTACCGATGCGGTCCAGACGGTCCAGGGCAACGGTCTCAAACGCTCTTCTCATCATGGGATACTCCTCCAGGACCTCGTTGAAGTTGTCCACAGAAAGCGAGTACAGACGGCAGTACGTGTCGGCCCGGACGCTGGCGGTTCGTCTGCCTCGAGTCAGCAGACAAATCTCTGAATGAGAGAAGACATAAATATCATGTCAATGTTCACTTCGACTACTTTGGTTTAAATTAATCAGTAATGAAAGCCAGTACTGACATCAGAATCTTCAAAACAAAACAAACAAGAACTCTTTAGATGCGAAATGAGAATTTGAGGGTAAAGTGCATGTGAACTGCGTATATATATATATATATAAAATATAAACATAATATATTTTATATTTATTATTATCATTTGCATTTAGAATTTTGATACATTGCATTATGAAAATCATACTGGCAGAGTATTAAGACTATAGTTTTTTAGGTTAAAAATGCTAATTATAATAAATAACTAATTATTACGAATGCATTTATATGACAATTTCTTCGTATTATTTGTATTTTAATTATACTAAATTCATTATAAAATGCATTTATAAGCATTTCATAGCTGTAAGGATATTTTTTATAATATATAATCAAGTATTATAAATGCATTTATTCTGATAATTATTTGTTATTGTTTGCATTTATATTTATACTAATTTGCCTTTATAAAATGCATGTGAACATTTTGATGGAATACCGGAATTGTTTACCATGATGGAGGGGGAGTGTGTGAATCAAGATTATCTTAAAGGGACAGTTCACCCTAAAAGGAAATTGTGGCATAATTTAAGTTGCTGGTAGCCATTGACTTCCCCAGTATGCAAAATTATTATAAATATTATTTAGGTTATAAATGTGAATTATAGTAAATTTTTATAAATGCATTTATGATCATTCATTTGTTACTATCGTTTATAATCATAATACATTACATTAATAAAAAAAGTTAATAATAGTTAAGACTATATTTTTTTTTAGGTTAGAAATGCAAATTATAATAAAATAAATTATTATAAATGCATTTTAAATTATAATTTCTTTTTTTGCATTTTAATTATACTCAATTGCAGTTATAAAATGCATTTATAAGCATTTAAGAATATTTTTCTCTTTAGGTTAATAATGCAAAATATAATTAATAATAAATGATTATAAATGCATTTATAATGATAATTATTTGTTATTATTTGCATTTATAGTTATAGTAAATTGCATTTATTACATGCATTTTTAAGCATTTCATAATGTAAAAATTGTACTATATATGTATACATACACATATAAATAAATAATTATTTCACATGCATTTAATATGATATTTTTTCTTAATTTTTGCATTTATAATTATACAAAATTGCATTTATAAAATGCATTTATAAGCATTTCATACTGGCAAAGCAAGAGTATTTTTTTTTACATTTGAGTTAATATTGCAAATAGTAATAATAATAATATTAATAATGTAAATATAATAAATAATAAATTATTATTATTGCATTTATTATGATAATGTATTGTTTATTAATACAATTTGTAATTATAATAAATTGCATTTATAAAATGTATAAGCAATCACACTCGCAGAGTTGTTATAATATATTCTTTAGGTTTTAAATGTGAATTATAATAAATTATTATAAATGCATTTAAGATAACAACATGTATATAATTGCAATACATTGCATTTATAAAATTTACAATTCGTTAGCACTTTATACAGGAATGTTGTGAGAATGTAGTTTTTCCTTTGGAAAATTGCATTTAATCCAAGCCATTGTAAATTATAAAACTTTATGTAGTTTATGGCGTAACTGAATCTGAACTGGATTTACATGTATTTAAACGGAACTGAACAAAAATCACATTTTAACAGAACAATGAGCACATCAGCAACATAAATGATTCTCATCTCATTTTAGCTCATCTCACATTGTTCCTAAAGAGACTAAAGCTGCACGACACCATTGACATCCATGTCAAATCCTGCCAGAAACAATGCTGAGCTTCAACATCATCACTGTTCAACATAAGCCTTCTGTGAACCTGTGTGTACAGGCCAGAAAACGCACACTTCCAATCACATTCTCTCTCCAAACCCATCCAGAGCTGACTTTCCATCAAGGAAAAAACAAAAACAACTTCAAAACAACTCTCCTTGCCCCTTTTTCTGGATTAAACATGTCCCGTAATCCACAGCCGAAGCACTAAATGCCACTCAGAGCTTAGAGGACTGGCAGACCTCATATGTCACGGCGGATCAGCAGAATTACGCCCCATTTATCGGGGTGCAGAGCTGGCAACATCGCCCTCTGCTGCCCTCCAGAGAAAAGCCAAACCTCTGTCTGCTCACTGGCTGCTAAACAACCACTACCCACAATCCTCTCTGCTTCTTAAGTGCCAAACATCAATATTAGGGACGGGGGAAGGTGTCTGTAGAAATCAATCTACAGACACCTTGTGATTCTTTTCAAAGACGAGACAGAAATTCAATATTCAATTTTTAGATTTATTACTAATAATTCAAAGCTTATGCAGAACCACATTACAAAGCATGGAAATTCACTTAAATCTGAATCTGAATCTGAAATTGTAAGATTTACAGCACTAATCAATGCATAAACTGCATTCCCAGTCAGTATTTCTACTGTATGATGACTATTGATGTTTGCATTTGTCTGCTGAGCTATAAGAGAGTAATATTATCCTGTTTGACACCGGATTTGTTCTAGAATGATCTCACACTGACCTCCGTTTAGCTCATGGCAGCGTTTCCATTAACGTGATGCGTTCAACAGCTGATCTCTGACTCATCAAAATAAAACAACATCACCATCCAGCAGGAAATCCAGCTGGAACAATCTGATGGAATACCGCGATTGTTTACCATGATGGAGAAGAGAGTGCGTGTGAATAAGGATTATCTTAAAGGAACAGTTCATCATTTACTCAGTTGCTGGTAGCCATTGACTTCCATAGTATGCTTTGGATGTCAATGGCTACCTGCAACATTCTTCAAATCTATCTATCTGCTTTTGTGTTCAACAAAATATAGAAACTCATACAGGTTTGGAAAACCTGAAGGTGAGTAAATGACAGAATTTAAATATCTGGGTGTACTGTCTCTTTAACTCCATAGTACGACTGTGTTTTCGTCATTAAACACCAAGTGGATCTGTTCTGGAACATTGATTGCACATATTGCAATCTAAACATTACAAACACTTCAGATCCAGGAAGATATGAACGTAAACTCGAAATGGACATATATATTGGTTGATTAATAGAGCAATCGCAACTTATATATTAAAATATATACATGTTATTTTAAGAAACTTCAAAAAATACCATCAAAAACAATAAACAACAACAGCATGGTACCATGGCAGTAGATATAATGTTTTAATAATTATTTTCAACAACAAAGTGTTTATAAACTGGCATTCAAAAGATTTGGATTAGTAAGATATTTAATGGTTTTTAAAACCTTTTTTTTTTGCTCATCAAGGCTGCATTTATTTGATCAAAAATATGGAAAAAATGTGATATTGTGAAATATTATTTCAATTTAAAATAAATGTTTTCTATGTGAATATTTTTTTAAATGTAATTTATTCCTGTGATACAAAGCTGCGTTTTCAGCATCATTACTCTAGTCTTCAGTGTCACATGATCCTTCAGAAACCATTCTAATATGCTTATTTACCTTTGGTGCTTGGCCCCTAATAATTATTATTATTAATTGTTTACAATACAGGTCTGCTCTTTAGATAAAAACACCTTGGAGATTTAAGACACAAGTTAGGATATGTGTGCTCAGAGAAATGGCATGCAAAATATTAGATCAAAGTAAAGCTGGTCTGATATTCATTCTTAATGCCAGGTCAGTGTGATGTGTCCTGACGGCCTTTCAACTTAAAAATGTGCACAAGACTTGAATTACAAATCTCAAGTGAAGGTTTGCCAAATGAATATTAATGGCTTACGTGAATGGATAGACGGTTCAGTAATGTTACAGTTCATGAGCTGAGACAGTGTCGTGACGTCACTTCCTGCACTCCAGAACTTGTTCTGGCACCACTGACACAGACACACACACACACACACACACACACACACACACACACACACACATGTTGGGTTTACATGTTTTATGGGGACATTCCATAGGCGTAATGGTTTTTATACTGTACAAACCGTACTTTCTATCGCCCTACACCTACCCTACACCTAAACCTAGCCCTCACAGGAGATTGTGCACACTTTTACTTCATCAAAAAAAACTCATTGTGCATGATTTATAAGCCTGTTTCCTCATGGGGACCTGAGAAATGTCCCCACAAGGTCAAAATCTACTGGTATTCCTATCCTTGTGGGGACATTTGGTCCCCACAACATGATGAATACCAGGTACACACACACACACACACACACACACACACACACACACACACACACACACACACACACACACACACACACACACACACACACACACACACACACACACACACACACACACACTCCTGTGTTGCTGTCTTAGATCAGCTTTATTAGTGAAAGTGACACAAGATGACAACACTGATGAGACACCGTGTTCGATTTTTCTCCTTCTCCGACAGAAACAGGCTGAGATGACTCAGATCCGAGGGATTTTCCCAAAGAAATCCTGCTTCTAGATTAGAATGAACCAAAGTCTCCCGATCATGACATTTAACTAAGAATGACCTACACACACACACACACACACACACACACACACACACACACACACACCTGCCATGCTTTGAGATCTAGCTGCAGATTATAGCTTTTATCCAGAGATGCTGACGGCACATGTGTTACAGTGATGGTCCACCTGCAGTGCATGTGTGTGTGTCAAAATAAAGGATATCAGAGCGACTGTCTGCCTTCTTTATTCCGCAGTAGTGGAGAAAATCACTAGTGCTGCTGCTCACAGTTAGAGTCAGTGGTTTAAACACATCTATAGACCAGCATAGCAACCACTCACAACATCCTGAAAACCACCTAGCAACCATCCAGACCACTATAGAATCCACCTACCATTTAAAACATCCCAGAAACCATGTACAACACCCAAGAAGCCAAGTAGCAACCAATCAGAACACCCTAACAGTCATAACACCCCAAAAAAACACCATAGAAATCACCTACCATGCAAAAAATCCTAGCAACCACTCAGAACACCCTAAAAACCACCTAGCAACCATCCAGAACAGTCTAACAACCAGCCAAAGCACCCTAAAAACCATGTAGAACTTTATAGCAAACATCTACACCACATTACAACCCACCCAACATTCAGAACACCCTAGCAACCATGTACAACATCCTAAAAACCAGGTAGCAATCAATCAGAACACCATAGAAAACACTTACCATCCAAAATGCCAACCAGAACACCCTACTAACCACATAGCAACCATCCAGACCACCATAGAGATCACCTACCATGTAAAACATCCTAGCAACCACTCAGAACACCCAAAAACCACCTAGCAACCATCAAGAAAACACTCTAGCAACCAATTACCATCAAAAAGACCCTAACAGTCAGCCAGAACACCATAAAAAACACCTAGCAACCACTCAGAACACCCTAGAAACCACATACCATCCGAAACACCTTAACAACCAGCCAGAACACTCTAAAAAACACGTACAACATCCTAGAAACCACCTAGCAATCTTCTACACCACCCTACAATCCACCTACTAGGGGTGGGCGATATGACCTAAAATATAATATCACGGTATTGCTTTTTTTGGTACATTTTGGGAGGAGTAGCCTGTCCTGTCCCTTTAGTATGTGAATAAAGTTAATATTTTTATAATATTATAAGTAAATGGTAGGTATATCCTTATCAAAAAGAGACATGGGAGAGTATTATGCATTCTCAACATATTTATTTTGCAAAAAACAGTTACAACAACAAAAAAAAAAAAACATTTTTTATTGAAATTTAATTTCTGCATAATTTAAAACCTTTAAATAACTGAGGGAAATCAACCCATAGCAACAGTTTAAAAGTAGACCAATTCTGTGGGGAAAAACGCGGACTTGGCAACCCTGCATCCAACACGAGCTGCTGGAGTTTATGTCATTGCACACATGAGTACGAAATTTTCGTCCGATATTTTTTGCACGTCAAAAAAAAAAAAAAAATACAGGTTATGTTAATCGAGTTAACACACTGCCTCTGAAACTTTCGTCCGTCGTAAAAAAATTTGGATCGTGTTTGATTTTCTGCATTTTCGCATCCATAATAAGCATTTTGATAAGGATGTCGAATATGAGAAAACTAAAAAAAAAAACGCATACGAAAATCGGACTCAGTGTACAATGACCTTTATTTGAATGATCATGGGTCGAAAGTAAAGAGAGATGACAAAAATAGACTGGAGAATTTGCTGCAATCTTGTACTCACTGACAAATATCTATTATAAGATGTGCTGCTCCCTTTACACAGAGTGTGCGTTATCGCAAAATCGAAAGTAAAAGTAAAAACAGCGCGAGCACTCAGTTAAAAGCGATTTCTATACCCTGCATATTGAAAGTGCAAAAATTATATACAATATTGGTTCGCCTCGCGCCCGCTCAATTTGTGATCCGCAACATAAATCCTTCGGTCAGCCGCCGGGAAAAGTCCCGGTCGTCCCGATTGCCACCCCGCCCCTGGTATAGGCAGGGCCAGATTAACACTTTGTTGTACCCTGGGCAACAATATTCAAGGGCCCATCATCACGACCCCAGGATCACCATAATATGGTCATATATAGAATATATTACTGTAATATACAGTAAATATACTCAATACTTCAAATCCTAACTGTCATCATATTTTGATTTACAAATATTTAAATGCTCATAGAACTACAAATGCACTACTATGTCCCCTATCAAAGACATTCACTCACATATGATGCTATGAAAACAAAACACATCAGCATCTGTACAGTATAATCTGGTAAAATTGACCCACTACATTGAGAGGGAGGGAAGTATCCTCCATTTTCACAAAAAAATGAATAGATAAGCAACCACTTTAAAACCATTTGCCAGTAGCCAACGTTACTTTTTTCCGGTACTTTAGCCTACTTTGTGTAAAAACGAAAACATTTATTTCAGTGAAAAAAAAAATTCAAAACTCTCTATTTTAACATTTTGAACAATCTTTTGCTTTTTTATTTTATTTTTTTTTTTTTAGAAATTCTTATGTGTTTTAATTTTTCTGATAATCAAATGAAAGCATAAACATTTATTTATTTTTAATCAAATGAAAAATAAACCCTTTTAATTTTTGGCAAACAAACTGTTAAAATCAATACATGGAAGAAAAATTATATTCAGTTTAAAACGTTGAAAATAATAATTGTAGTATTTTTTCTACAATTAAGTGGTTAATCTTGTTGTAATATTTATTTTATTATCATATATATTGTTTTATGTAAATTATTTAAATAGGAATATATAAACACCTACATTATACTGTACAAAAGGAATACAAGACTAATATTGTTGCTACATGTTGAACCGTTCTTTTATTTTGACAGGTTGCTGTGAAGTTTCTGTGTACAGTATGATATGATGCTAGTTTTCTTAAATGAAACGGTAAAAGTGACACTCACAGCAGTTTTGGAGATTGAGTTCATCATGTGAGGTGCAAATGCAAAAAATTAACGTGAGCGTCAAGCGTGCTTCAGTACGCGCGCAGTAAAAAACGCGTCTCCACCATTCATATTAAAACGGTCTTTTTGCATTTCAGTTTTCACAGACACTAGTCCATATCGCGATTTGAATTAAGTGACAGACCAACTTTTGATTTATTAATCCCAAAATCGACGAATTCCGTGGCATTCCGCGCTATAGTAAATTCCGTTTTTATGAATGGAGTGCGCGATCCCGTCCGTGTTTTCGCGGAGGAAACATTGTAAACGCGCGACTATGTAGAGACAGAAATGACATGCCTCCGTGTAAATAAGATAAATAACATGAGGCAATTTATTTTGCTCGTGCCCTTGCTGTCCTGGGCCCTTTAGATGTCGTGGGCCCCTGGGCAATTGCCCAGTTGCCCGTATGGTTAATCCGGTCTTGGGTATAGGCTACAGGCCCGACCTTTCTTCACGATGTTTCACCAGTCGTTTAATGGCCACTCCCCTTTTACCTACCACCTGCAAAGCTAATACGAATATGTTTTACTTTTTAATTTACAACAAGATATGGACAGGTATTCAGACCACAACTGAACGTTTGAAGAAAATTGAATGCCTTATTATTTAGAATTAGCTATTATTGATGTAAATGCAGCCGTTCAAGGCACGTGATTTATTACGGTATTGACGGTATTAGAAAATCCATGTCGGGGCGCAATGTCACACCGGTGCAGACTATGACACCCCTACCACCTACCATCCAAAAAACCCTAACAACCATGTACAACATCCTAGAAATCAAGTAGCAATCAATCAGAACACCCTACAAAATACTTACCATCCAAAACACCCTAGCAGACAACCAGAACACCCTACAAAACACTTCACATCCAAAACATCCTAGTAACCATCCAGACCTCACTAGAAATCATCCACCACGTAAAACATTCTAGCAACTACTCAGAACAACCTAAAAACCACTTAGCAACAATCTAGAACATTCTAACAACCATCCAAAACACCCTAACCAGCAAGAACACCCTCAAAACCATGTACAACATCATTGAAACCACCTAGCAACCATCTACACCGCCCTACAATCTACCTACCATCCAGAACACCCTGGCAACCATGTACAACATCCTAGAAACCAAGCAGCAATCAGTTAGAACACCCTAGAAAACACCATCCAAAACACCCTAATAGCCAAACAGATCACTCTACAAACCACATAGCAACCATCCAGACCAGCCTAGAAATCACCCACCACGTAAAACATCCTAGCAACCACTCAGAACACCCAAAAAACCACCTAGCAACCATCTACAACACCCTACAATCCACCTACCACCCAGAACACCAGAGTAACCAGTCAGAACACCCTAAAAACCATGTACAACATCCTAGAAACCACCTAGTATTCATCTACACCACCCTACAATCCACTATCCAGCACACCCTAGCAACCACATACAAGATCCTGGAAATCAAGTAGCAATCAATCAGAACACCCTAAAAAACACTTACAATCTAAAACACCCTAACAGCCAAACAGACCACCCTACAAACCACAACCATCCTGAACATCCTAGTAGCCATCCAGATCACCCTAGAAATCTCCTACCATGCAAAACATGCTAGCAACTACTCAGAACACCCTAGAACCACCTAGCAACCATTCAGAAAACCCTAGAAAACACTTACCATCTAAAACACACTAACATCCAACCAGAAACCAAGTAGCAATCAATCAGAACACCATACAAATTTTTTATCATCCAAACACCCTAACGGCCAACCAGAACACTGTAAAAACCACATAGCAACCACCCAAAACAGTCTAGAAATCATGCACCCTAGAAACCATCTAACAACCACTCAGAACACCCTACAAACCAAACCACCTAACAACCATCCAAAACACCCTAAAAAAAACACAATGAAGAACACCAAATGACCACTTACCAATACCAAAGCATTAACAAACAACAGTCACATGTTTTCAAAATAAAAAAATAAAAAAATAGATAGCATGCACCCTCATTATGGGGAGGGAGTCACATGACCTGAGCAGCATGTCCATAATTATCATCAGCCCCTGCGTTTAAATCATTGATGGCTGACACAATCACAGGAATCATGAGGGCATTCATGTGTTTTCGTGTATGTGTTTAAAGACAAGCTCACACACGTTTCTTACTCCCTTACTTATGTGATAGACGGAGAGCGACTGTTCCAGCCCTACTGAGCTGCCTATCTAGCACTTTAGCACTTTAGCGCTCAATTTGAAGCTTATCCAAGTCCAACTGCTTGTTTTGGCCACAGTCAGCGTCACACAAGCAACAAAAACCAGACACCAGGACAGTAAAATCTCACATCCCCCTGAAGAGCCGTTACATAAATTAATTTCATGAGCGAATAACTCTGCTTAAAAACAAATTCTCCACGGCTTTCTGTTTCTTTCCCAGCATGCAATGGTGCTAGAACTTGAAGACTGGATATGGTTAGGAAGTGTATATGAAATGCAGATTACTGCTGCCATTGTGGTAGACATGGACTGCATGTTATCGTTCAGTTACTTCCATCAGAGTTCCTGCGGGATGAGGTCAAAGGTCACACGGTGTACACTAGATGTAATTAGCATCGGTCGGTGGTTCACATGAGGCTAAATGCCTCGTTATTCAAACAGAAACCACAAAATTATATGAAGCAAATGAACAAGTGTCAAGATATATGGTCCTGACCTTTGACCTCATCTAAGGCTGTTCTGGCATTGCTTGGACCAAATTAACCACAAATCATCTGAGACGTAATGTCATGTGACTAATGACTGTGGAGCCACAGGAAAATTACATCATGACAACACTGAATGCCACAACACACACAGACTCAAAGATTAACAATATTTACATATATATTTACATATATATATATATATTTAAACATGACGTTTTTGTGAAATGTTACTATAAAATAATATTGATTATAAATATATTTTAATATATTTTGAAAGTCTTGTTTGCTCACTAATTCTGCATTTATTTGATTAAAAATACATTAAAAACAATAGTATTGTAAATATATAAAATAGCTGTTATCTATGTGCATGTTAAAATGCAATTCTGAGATCAAAGCTGAATTTTTATCATCATTACTCCAGTCAGAAACCACCTTGCTAGCAACCTCTCAGAACACCCTAGAAACCACCTACCATTCAGAACACCCTAGCAACCATCCAGAACAACTTAGCAACCAGCAAGAACGCCCTAGAAACCACCTAACACCCAAAACACCCAAGCAACCACTCACAGCACCTTAAAAACCACCTAGCAACCTCCCAGAACAACTTGCCAAACACTTAGAATAACCTAGAAAGCACCAACAACCAAAAACACTTTATAAAACTCTTAGCAACCACTCAGAACACCACAGAAACCATCTACCATCCGAAACACCCTTACAACCAGCCAGAACACCCTTGCAACCACCTAGCAACACTTAGCAACCACTCAGAACACCCTAGAAACCACCAACAATCAAAACCATCTCAGCAACCACTCAAAACACCCTAGCAACAATCCAGAACACCGTAGCAACCAGTCAGAAACCACCACCAATCATCCAAAACACCCTACGAACCACCTAGCAACCCCTCAGAACATCATAGAAACAACATACTACCCGAAACACCCTAACAATCAGCCAGAACAACCTAAAAACAACCTAGCAACCATCCAAAACATCATAGTAACCACCTACCATGTGACTAAAGACTAATACTAATAAATTATTACATTTTTAAAAAAATGGTCTTTGTTTAACATTCATTAATGCACTGAGGCTGCATTTATTTGATTAAAAATACATTAAAAACTGTAATATTATGAAATATTATTCCAGTTTAAAATAACTGTTTTCTATGTGAATATCTGTTAAAATGCAATTTATTTCTGTGATCAAAACGGAATTTTCAGCATGATTACTCCAGTCTTAAGTGTCACATGATCCTTCAGAAATCATTTTAATATGCTGATTTGCTTTAAGAAACATATTATAAAACTGTAATACATTTTATTTTTTAGGAATCAAAGATTAATAGAAAGTTTGAAAGAACAGCATTTATTTAAAAAAGAAATCTTTGTAATGTCTTCATTGTCATATTTGACCAACTTAATGCATTCTTGATGAATAAAAGTATGAATTTCTTTAAAAATAATTCTTTAATTAACTTTTGAATGGTAGTGTATGTATATAGGCGTGTGTCTACAAAAGTACTAGCCTCACTCATTTAACCTCATTTATTCAAAGCACCATTTCTTTCTAAAAGTAAACACTGTCAAAGCCATCGCAGTGCATTTGGAACATAAAATGTTCTGTCTGTTATTTGTTATTTATTCAGAAAATCTAAATCCGTGCGCTTGTGTCACAACAGGAAACAAGCGTTTCTTTGTCAATCACAGATCAGCGAGCCCCAGAACTGTTATTTCACGTATCTCCAGATCTCCCTGTTCTGAATTAAGAAAAAAATAAAGGATAGAAATGTTGAAAATCTGTGTCAGGAACCCAAAAAGCTAAATCGGAAACCTGCCATGCATCAGTGTTAATGGCCCAGAAATAGGGCACTTATCGGCTGCGATCCTGCGGTTCTGTGACTGTCCCAAAAGCTTAGAGGCAAAAAGCTTTTGTTTTGGCTAATCCATCATTATGAATATTAAAGCTGGAGAAAAGGCTGAGCTCCACTACAGTTTTTCTCATTTGCTAAGACACGCTCAGTGAAACTGGGATTCACTTGATCTTCATCATCACATTCTTAGCACAGGAGAAGTCTTCTCTTTCAAATGCCTTAACACTTTTTCATTTGTTTCACGCATTTTTCACACCCTTTGTCAAAACAGTCACCACAGATCTCATTGAAAGATCCCAAACTCCATTGGATTCACTGTGTTGAACAAAAGGAAAACATCTATTCACAGCTGATAGAAATTACTTGCATAATTATGAATCTCCAATGCACCTGTGTGAAACTTGTTTGCACAATTCTTCAATCAGCAATCAATTAACATCCCTCTACAAAAGATGCCGCCTCTGTATTGCTATTTGCAAGCATGGATCAAAGAGGCCATAGGCACGGAAGAAGAGTAAGAGGCCATGGCAGAGGGGCCCGAGGAAGAGGAGTTCACAGTGTTACTGTAATGTATAACACTGTGTATTTCAGCTTTACTGCATTGCCCTGTTAGCAGAACAAACTGTGTCTACAGTAATGCAGATGTTTTATCAATCCCATTTATGTGACTGTCATACAGTAATGTCAATTTTGACATGCTTTTTGCTTTTACTTTATAGAATCCACACATTACCACACACCGGTGGCAGAGGAAAGATATTTGGCATTGAACAGGAGTCTGCCATTGTAGATATGGTAGTGGCAAACAATGCAATCAGACTGAGTGAAATCCAGGCAGCAGTAATTGCAGATCAGGGAGCATTTAGAAATATATAAACACTGTGAGTTTGGCAACTATAGGTCGAGTCCTTAAACGAAACCATGTCAGAATGAAGCAGCTGTACAGAGTTCCATTTCAAAGAAACTCTGACATTGTAAAGGAGCAGGGTTCGAATTACGGGGGAGCTAAGGGGAGCTCGGCTCCCCTGAAAAGGACCTGGGCTCCCCTGAAAGCCTACTTTGAGACATTTAGGGGGAGCTCTAAAACACTTTCCATTTTTTGTGTCGCATATAGATTTTGATTTTCTGTACATTAAGGTTCCTGAAATAAATGATGATATTAAAAATGTGTCAATGTTGTGTGTTTATTCGCTCATTACATTACTATTTCCGAACACTATTTTCCGCTGTCTCCTGCTGTGACCATCCATGCGTGGCGGCGCTGCACTGAAATTACTAAATTTCTGAATTTCTCACTGAGTTGGTATTTGAATGTTAGCTTAACTTCAAGTTCAACACATACTTTATTCGTTTTTTGGAACACTCTGTGGATACTAATAAGAATGTCAAAAAGAAAGCAGCCAAAACTCAGTCAATTTGGATTTACAAAACAAACGAAGAGGAGTGATGACAGCGCACCAGCTACTATTTTTTTACGATTGTTATGTGAGTTATTCTGTTTTCATCCTGATTTGCATGATGTAGGCCTAAGCGCGGTTGATTCAGAACCATGGACAGAGCTGTTTGCCCTAACACTGACAACACTGACTGACGCTTGCGTTTTGAAGTAAACGGTTTACTAAGTAAAAAATAGGTTTACTGTAAACCTATTGTTTCAAATGCCCGAACATGCACCAAAAGCGTTAAAGTAAGTCAGGCAGGATCGGAAAATAGGGCTCCCCCGAAAGTCACTTTGTAATTCGAACCCTGTAAAGGAGGCACGATTCCAGTATGTGCAGGTACAGATTTTTTATTGTAATACCTTGTTTACCATAGTTACATGTGACTGGGATAATTTGCCTTCATGAATTTGCTCTTTTTCTTAGAGAATAATGGAGCTTGAAGCTGAAGGGGCACATCACAAATTCATTTTTGTGGATGAAGCCGGCTTCAACCTCTGTAAAGTGAGGAGACGCGGGAGGAACCAAGGGGTGCCAATATCACCATCCATCCAATGATGGGGTCCTTTGCCACATACCAACTATTGGCCCATACAATACAGAACGCCTCATCACATTTCTTGATGCATTGAAAGAAATACTGATTCCACCCGAAGAAAGAGGGCCGTTGAGGCCTGGCATGACTCTGTATGTCATAATTTGGGACAATGTGGCTTTCCATCACTCTCGCCTTGTGAATGAATGGTTTGCAGCACAGCCTCGTATTATGATGCAATTCCTCCCTGCATACTCGCCTTTTCTGAACCCAATTGAGGAGTTCTTCTCTGCTTGGAGGTGGAAGGTGTATGATCACCGGCCATATGAGCAGATGCCCCTCCTGGAGGCAATGAATGCTGGTTGCCTGGCCATAGGTGCAGAGGACTGCCAGGGATGGATACACCATGCAAGGAGGTATTTCCCTTGGTGCATTGCAAGGGAAAACATTCAATGCAATGTTGATGAGAACCTGTGGTATATATATATATATATATATATATATATATATTTTTTTTTTTAAGTATTTCCACCCATAAGTTTCCTTTGGTAGTTTTTTTTTTTTTTTTTCAGTATCCATTTGAGTTTGTAAAGTATTATATTGCATATTGATGGCTGTATTTTGTTATCCATCATGTAATGATTGATTGAAAGAATAAATTAATTTGACCACAAGTTGTGGTGTTTGATGGAAATATTTGCTTATGTTGCATGTTTTTAATGTTTTGTGAGTGTTAGAGCATTTTGCTAACAAAATGAGTCATTTTGGCCATTGAGCTTCAGTTTTATCCTGTGTGTTAACTGTTTTGAAAATGTGATGTCAGACTGGGCAAATGTGTTTAAGCAATCGAGAAAAACTGTGTGTTTGAGTGCATGATCCACTTTTGTGTTTCCAGGTTTGCGATTCATTTGTACCTCCAAAGTAGGACCCATCCGACAGCTTGGTCTCCTTGTTTCCTTTGGTGAGGACGCTCACCACGCCATGCTGGATGAAGTACATCTTCTTTCCAATGGTTCCTTCTCGTATGATGTAATCTCCAGGCTGGAAGACCTCGAAGCGGAGTTTGGTGAGCATCGACGTCACAAAATTCGGATCCGCGTTGGCGAACAGCGGCATAGACGCCACCAGCTTCCGACAGTTGAAGTTTATGATCTCCTGTAAAGTGAAAAGCAATATCACTTCCAGGTTATTCACCACAATGGAAAAGAAAGGTGAATGTGAATGCATTGCATTGCAGGATGCATCATTCAGGTATTCAGCAGGGTCGGGGAAAGTTACTTTTTAAAAGTAATCCATTATAATATTGAGTTGTTCCCCAAAAAAGTAACTAATTACATTACTTAGTTACTTTTTATGCAAAGTAATGCGTTATGTTACTTGTGCGTTACTTTTTAAATCTGGGCAGGGCTTGTTTGTTTGTTTTTAATATAAAAAGTTCTATTTTTGTCAAACGTAAAAGCCTTTTCACACCAAAAGCCTCAGGCTTCGAGAAAAAAAATTGACGCCTGTACAGTAGACCACAGAAGAAAAAATGTCAACACTTCAGCAATAAAAAAAAGGAAAACAAAACATTATCTTGAGTAATGTTTGTTTATTAGTCTGGATGAATTGGATCATCGAAGGTTGGCAGCAAAGACATTGGTTAATAAAATGGGATTAAATACATAAAGGATATTTCTATTATGTAACATATTTAAAGGGGTCATCAGGTGCAAAACTAACTTTTCCATGTTGTCTGAACATTAATGTGTGTTGGTAGTTTGTGGACACAACCACCCTACAATGATAAAAAAATCCACCCAGTGGTATTTTTTTAATCTTTAAAAGTAACATCCCCTTTTTAAAATCAGATCATTCTCAGCTTCTTGTCATTGTGACGAAATACAGTTGATTGACATGAGAGCCTTCCCTTAGCCCCGCCCTCACCGAGCTCAAACAGTCCGACTCTGATCGCCATTGTGTGACTCAGATGCAGAGGAAGACTCTAATTGAGCGATTGAGGTGTTCTGTTGTTGGATGTAATAATGAACATAGCAGTAGTCATTTACTACCAACATCTGAGCCGCTGAAGACGCAGAGGTTTAACGTTACTTTAGTTTTTTAAATGGAAAGCGCCGATCCCGATCTACATATGCATCTATCTTCGTGCGAATCGTTCCTGATGCAGCTTCACCCACAGCAGAAGTGAGTATGAGGGGTTTTTATGTATCTTTGAAAATGGCCTTTCTTAATAATGTGCTTGTGGGCAAGTTTCGCCGACAAACGCGGCTAAAGTAAACATAATCCCAGAGAGGGGCGGGGCGAGCAGAGCTCGGTGGCATTTAAAGGGGCCATGTCTTAAAATGAGCTGAAATTTTGCAGAGCTGATTTAGACAAGGTAAATGGGTGTTTTTTTACACTACTACTGAGAATTTTTAATCAAAGTATATTAGAGACTTTTCATTAAGACCCTAAAGAATCATATGAACTTGTGGAAAATGGGCATCCGATGACTCCTTTCATTTTTGCAGGTTTGCGTTGAATTTCAAGCTTTTATTCATTTTGACGAATGCTGTATCTGTTTTTTAGTAAGTGACATAAAATGTTCACATTTATTCTAGAACTAAAGGAACATCTTACTCACAGTTTTTCTCAACATGGGGACAGGAGAGCTTTTAATCAATAAATGGGGGGAAAAGCAACTGGCGTTACTTATTCAAAAAAAAGCAACTCAGATATTTTCTTGTCAATTAAAGTAATGCGTTACTTTACTAGTAACTTGGAAAAAGTTATATTATTACGTAACTTGCGTTACTTGTAATGCGTTACCCCCAACACTGGGTATTCAGTGTATATAGAAAACGCATCTGTGTATCCTCACCTCTCTTAGTGGCTCATTCAGTTCTCCCAGAATGCTCTCTTCATCAAACATCTTCCCCTGGTATCTGTGCTCGTAGTAATCGTGGATCCGCTGTCTCATGTCCGCTGGCAGCTTATGGAAGGACATGTACTGCTCCACCTGCTTGTACTGCAGACACAAAGACAGACAGACAGACAGACAGTTATTATTGTGAATTGTGAGGTTAAACAGAAACATGTTAAACATGATGATTTCTTGCTGATGTAAAATTAAACAACACTGTGAGAATCAGTAATTTTAAGGCATTTTAATTTACTTTTTTCCTAGACTCTAGACTACCAATACGTATTATATTATATTATACTATATTATATACTGATATGCTGAAGGTTGCATTTTAAATTATTTATTAGGATTCATTTCATTTTTTAAATGACATTTAATTACATTTTAAACCATGCATTAACACATGAAACATTTTAAAACTATTAAATACGACTATTAATTTGTCAGTTTGAAAGTATATACTATGTTGTGTAATATTATACTACATTTTTCTATAATTTCAGATAGTATTTTGAGTTGTGGACTATATGTAAACATCTTTTTAATGATTGCATTTTAAATGATTTATTATGATTCATTAACATATATATAAAAAATTTAATTATTTTATTACATTTTAAAACAAGCATTAAATCATTACATTTTAAAAATACTAAGACTATTATATTATAAAAAATATTGAATTTAAGATGCTTGATATGATATATTTTATATTTTTTTATTATTTCAGATATAATTTTGACTTGTAGATTATATATAAACATCTCTTATTTATTATAATATATTTATTCAATTCAATAAATTTTAAAACATGCATTAAAGCATGATAACATTTAAAAAATTACTAAGACTATTCTATTCTATTCTATTAATATAAAAAATAAACAAATGTTTTATTTAAAATGATGTATGATATATTTTATATATTTTTTTTATCATTTCAGATATAAATATACAACCTCTTTTTTATGTTAAATGTTGCAGTTTAAATGATTAATTATGATATTCGTTAAATTATTTATTACATTTAACAACATTTTAAAACATGTAATAAAACATTACAACATTTTAAAAATACAATGCATATCTATTATATTATGTTTTTCTATACATTTGAGTGCATAAACATCTGTTATGTGAAATAGCTTATTCAGGGCAGCACTAAATAATAAAAAACACATGCAATTTATGATTCCTTTTATTGTGTAAACATGATTATCATTTTTGCATGCACAAAGCGTATGGAAAAGCTAAACAAGTAATTCACTTTTTTTTAAAATGCAATTTAAATGTCAGATTTTAAATGATTTATACATTACATTAGTATTTCAATACATTTAATAACATTTTAAAATATGCTTTAAATATGCCCATATACTTATCAATTCGAAAGTTTAAAGTATTTATTTACATTTACTTTTTTATTTTTAAATTAGAAATTAAATAAAGTTACTACTATCAGAAAAACCTGCTACTGAGTGTGTGTGAGAGAGGTATGTGTGTGTGTTCTGTATGTCGTCAGGATGGTTCTGACAGGACGGAGCAGAAGATCAAAGGTTTATAGAATACAGAGCAACAGTGCTGAGATCTTCACTGACCTTCACACACACACACACACACACACACACACACACACACACACACACACACACACACACACACACACACACACACACACACACACACACACACACACACACACACACACACACACACCTCCTGAATTGCAATTAGCACCTCACACACACATATGCATCAGTTTAACATGCACAGCTCTAATCCAACACAGAAAGCACAAGAGGATATGTCATATTTCTATTCCGTTCTCATTTGTTGTGTTCTATTTGTGATGTAATAAATGCATTGTGACCGTATACTGTGCTAATACTGGATGAAGGTGAGTTTTCAAACTTGTATTGTGTTGTACTCTCAGCTGATGCCGTAAAACACAGCAGACGCTAATATCCTCTGAATGACATTATAAAGACACAGAGAGAGAAATGAGTCTAATGAGACGGTGAGCATCAGCCCCATGATGAACTGCCTGTGGCGCTGCCTGAGAGAAAACACACACACACACACACACACACACACACAGTTTCTATAAAGCAGATTATAATGACTACAGACTTGAAGCAATAAAGTAACAAGTGATACGACTGAGGTCAAAAGTTTACACCCCCCTTTCAGAATCTGCAAAATGTTAATTATTTTAGCAGAATAAGGATCATACAGTACAAAATGCATGTTATTGTTTATTTAGTACTGAGCTGAATTAAATAACATAAAAGATGTTTACATATAGTCCACAAGAGAAAATAAGAGTTGAATTTATAAAGAAGTTTACATCCCCTTGATTTTTATATACTGTGTTGTTACCTATTTTCTGAATGATCCACAGCTGTGTTTTTTTTGTTTCTGTTTAGCGATAGTTGTTTATGAGTCCCTTGTTTGTCCTGAACAGTTAAACTGTTTGCTGTTCAAATTCTTTGGTTTTCCAGCATTTTTGTGTATTTGAACCCTTTCCAACAACGACTGTATGATTTTGAGATCCATCTTTTCACACTGAGAACAATTGAGGGACTCATATGCAACTATTACAGAAGGTTCAAACACTCACTGATGCTCCAGAAGGAAAACACATGCATTAAGAGTCGGGGGTGAAAACTTTTGAACAGAATGGAGATGTTTACATTTTTCTCGCTTTGCCTAAATATCATATTTTTTCAATTAGTACTGCCCTTCGGAAGCTACAGAAGAGACTTTGTGTTTTTCCCAGTATACAAAATAAGTGAAATTTACCCTGATCTTTAAATTCCAAAAGTTTTCACCCCGGCTCTTAATGCATGTTTTTCCTTCTGGAGCATCAGTGAGTGTTTGAACCTTCTGTAATAGTTGCATATGAGTCCCTCAGTTGTTCTCAGTGTGAAAAGATGGATCTCAAAATCATACAGTCATTGTTGAAAAGGGTTCAAATACACAAAAATGCAGGAAAACCAAAGAATTTGTGGGACCTGAAGATTTTTTTCTGAAGAACAGCAGGCAGTTTAACTGTTCAGGACAAACAAGAGACTCATGAACAACTATCACTAAACAAAAAAACAGCTATGGATCATTAAGAAAATTTTGAATGGGGTTGTTTTTATAAATTCAACTAATATATTCTCTTGTGGACTACATGTAAACATCTTATTCAGGTCAGTTTTAATCAGGGTTGGGGAAAGTTACTTCAAAGTAATGCATTACAATATTGAGTTACTCCCAAAAAAAGTAACTAATTACATTACTTAGTTACTTTTTATGCAAAGTAATGCGTTATGTTACTTGTGCGTTACTTTTAAAATCTGGGCAGGGCTTGCTTGTTTATTTTTAATATAAAAAGTTCTATTTTTGTCAAATGTAAAAGCATTTTCACACCAAAAGCCTCAGGATTAGAGAAAAGTAAATTGATGTCTGTACAGTAGACCGCAGAGGAAAAAATATAAACTCTTCAGCAACAAAAAAAGGAAAACAAATGTTAAGATTATCTTGAGTCATTTTGGTTTATTAGTATGGATGAATTGGATCATCGAAGGTTGGCAGCAAAGACATCGGTTAATAAAATGGGATTAAACACATATTATTGAACATATTTAATTACTGCAGGTTTGTGTTGAATTTCACTGTTTTTGTTCATTTTGACAAATACTGTATCTGTTTTTTTAGTGAGTGAGATGAATTAATGCATGTTCACATTTATTCTAGAACTAAAGGAACATCTTACTCACAATTTCTCTCAACATGGGGACAGGAGAGCTTTTAATCAATAAATGGGGGGAAAAGTAACTGGTGTTACTTATTTGAAAAAGTAACTCAGATATTTTCTTGTCAATTAAAAAGTAATGTGTTACTTTACTAGTAACTTGGAAAAAGTAATATGTGACCCTGGACCACAAAACCAGTCATAAGGTTAAATTTTACAAAACTGAGATGTATGCATCATATGAAAGCTCGATAAATAAGCTTTCTATTGGTATATGGTTTGTTAGGATAGGACAATATTTGGCCGAGATACATCTATTTGAAAATCTAGAATCTGAGGGTGCAAAAAAATCTAAATACTGAGAAAATCACCTTTAAAGTTGTCCAAATTAAGTTCTTAACAATGCATATTACTAATCAAAAATTACATTTAGATATATTTATAGTAGGAATTTTACAAAAAATGTTCATGGAACATGATCTTTACTTAATTTCCTAATGATTTTTGGCATAAAAGAAAAATCAATAATTTTGACCCATACTATGTATTTTTGGCTATTGCTACAAATATACTCCAGCGACTTAAGACTGGTTTTGTGGTCCAGGGTCACATATTATTATGGATCTTGTAATGCGTTACCCTCAACACTGGTTCTAAATAAACAATAACATGCATTTTGCATGATCCCTTTTATTTTGCTAAAATAATGAACATTCTGCAGATTTTGAAAGGGGGATGTAAACTTTTGATGTCAACTGTATGAGGCTGAATAAACTCTCACTGCTTTCATCCTGCAGTAGAAACTGATTCATACTCAATGAAGAGCTCTCGCTCTCCTCCTGAATGAAAAACACAGCAGCCTTCCCCTGTTCATGTGCGCATCCCAATGAAGCTGTTCCATCGACTGTGACGCCTCACCTACAAACCACACACACACACACGCTGACCTCTGCAAGTGTGTGCTGACTTTTAATCAGGCGCTGTCAAGCGATCATATTCAGGAAACACACACAGAAGCTGACCGCCTGTGCCTTCAGAGGAGCTCCGTATGTGTCACGATATGACACTGAGAACAGGTTTTCTGCCACAGACACACAGAACAGTATTTTACTACTTTCTGATAAGAACTGCACTTGCAATTTAAAATGCGATTTAAAACAGCTCCAAGTTTGCTGTTGTTGTTTTTAGGGCTGCACAATTTGGACCAAAATTGCGATTATATATTAAATGACTATATGTGAGCCTGGACCACAGTCACAAGGGTCAATTTTTTCAACTGAATAAATAAGCTGTGCATTGATGTGTGGTTTGTTAGGATAGGACAATATTTTGCTGTGATACAACTATTTGAAAATCTGGAATCTGAGGGTAGAGAAAATCAAAATATTGAGAAAATCACCTTTAAAGTTGTTCAAATGAAAACGTTAAGTTTTGATATATTTACTGTAGGAAATTTACAAAGTATTTTCATGGAACATGATCTTTATTTAATATCCTAATGATTTTTGGCATAAAAGAAAAATCATACATTTTGACCCTTACAATGTATTTTTGGATGTTGCTACAAATATACCAATCCTACTTAAGACCAGGGTCACATATAATAATAATAATAATAATAATAATAATAATAATAATAATAATAATAATATAAAGAAATACTACTATTGTAACATTTTACTGTCAAATAAAAAAGTAATAATCATATTACTAAATAATTGTAATAATAATAATTTTATCATTTGTAAGGCTGAACAATTACTATGTGACTAGTATGACTACAATATTATTTTTTTATTGTTATTATTAATAATATTACTAGTTATAATAATAATATATCTTTCTTATATATTATAATTAAATATATAATAATTATAATATAATATACACACATTATATATTATAATATTTACTGTAAAATAACTATTAAAAAGTAAAACAATAATAACGAAAAGACTGGTTTTGTGGTCCATAAAATGTAATAAAAAATAAATAAAATAAAAATAAATAATATAAATTAAAAAAATATATATTATGGACCAAAAGATAAAAGTCTTTAATAGCACAAGTATATTTGTAGCAATAGCCAAAAATACATTGTATGGGTTAAAATTATCTTTTTTTTGTGTAAAAAAAAATCATTAATTGATTGATATTAAGTATCATGTTCCATGATGACATTTTGTAAATTTCCTACCTAATATATAAAAACTTAATTTTTGATTAGCAATATGCATTTCTAAGAACTTCATATTACTTTAACTGCAAAAAAATAAAAAATAAAAATTGAGTATTTAAAAAAAATATTAATCACAATACTAAATAATTGCAATAATAATTTTATAATTTTGTAAGGCTGAACAATATGTGACTAGTATGACTACAATATTATTACTGTAAATAACTATTTAAAGGAAAACAGTAATGATGAAAAGACTGATTTTGTGGTCCATAAAATAAAATAAAATAAAATAAAATAAAATAAAATAAAACAATAGCCACAAATACACTGTATGGGTCAAAATTATCTTTTTTTATGATAATAAAAAATCATTAGGATATTAAGTATCATGTTCCATGACAATATTTTGTAAATTTACTACCACAAATATATCAATACTTAATTTTTAATTAGTAAAATGCATTGCTAAGAACTTCATTTGGACAACTTTAAAGTTTTTTTTTTATTTTATTTTTTTTTTTTTTATGCATAATCATTTTACTGTATTAATTAATTTGAAATCATTTTTTTTTTTTTTTTTTTTTTTTTTTTTACAGCACTTTGAATTACCATTGTGTATGAAATGTGCTATATAAATAAACTTGCCTTGCCTTGCCTTGCCTTGCCTTGCCTTGCCTTGCCTAAAGGCGATTTCCTCAATATTTAGACTTTTTTGCACCCTCAGATTACAGATTTTCAAATAGTTGTATCTCGGCCAAATATTGTCCTGTCCTAACAAACCATACATCAATGGAAAGCTTATTTATTCTTTCAGATGATGTATAAATTTCAATAATAAAAAAAAAGACCCTTATGACCGGTTTTGCGGTCCAGGGTTACATATAGTCTTAATTTCATCATTTTAAACCAACACACAGGGGCGGATCTAGAAAATTATTCATGGGGTGGCAAGGGGGTGGCATGAAAATTATGAGGGGTGGCAACACTGAAGCAAGCATCTTTGCATGTTTTTTTGTGGATTCAAGGAACGCTATTCTTATTCGGTGTATACACCAGGGTGCACTTTTTTACATTGTCCTATAAAAATTAAATAAAAGCTGATGTGTGATCGACTTGAACCTGATATCTGGATTGGAAAGTTAGATTTAATTAGATGGTATGGTATATTTAACTTCTCTTTACTGAGTTATATGCAAACCTGTAGCAAGTCTACGCCAAGTTTAATTTACAAAGCATGACAAACAATGCAGACTGCATATGGATACAAAGTCTCAGTGGATCAAGTTTCCTTAAGTAAAAAACACATAATAAATATACAGAAGCCACATTTAAATCACCAACAAATATCTTCAAAATGAATAAAATAAATCACAGTATTCAGTTCAACAAGAGCAACCAAATGACATTTTAAAGTATTCAAATATCTTGGAGGAGACATGAAAACAAATTCAATAATATTAGTGCAAGTAAAGCAACAAAAGTCCCTCAAGTCCAAGTATCTCTTCTTTTTTTAACAAACCAACAAATTTGCATGGACCAAAAACTAAATAACAAGGTTATGACCAACAGTTTATTTAACCATTCACAAGACAAATTCAAGCACTTTCAAGGTGCATTTTCAAGATTTTCCAGCACTGTGTTAAAACAGATGTTATTGTGCTATTAAAAAACAACTGTCTGGATTGCATATAACATGCCTAATATTAATAGCCAACATACAGTATACAAATTAATTTAAAATATTTAATTAATATAATTTATAGAGTATCTCCAGTATTTTTATTTTTATTTTTGTATTTTTTAAGACCTGCACAAATAAAAGTAATACTGAATGAGTGGGGTAGGGCAATGTCTATGGTAACATATTAATGACTGGTATAAAATGACTGTAAAAAAAAATGATACTAAACTAAAATTCTAAAACTTGTAGTTCAAAAACGTTTTTCACAAATACATTTCACATTTTAGCCTAAAAGTACTAAAAGGTAGTCAAAAAGAAGCTATAAAATTAATTATAACATTAATTCATCTAGCCCAAATAAAAAAGACAATATTTTTAAATATAGAAAATCAGATCTAATGGCAATCAAAAATATTTTTAATACACAAACAAACAAATATGAAGGATTTTATTTTATTTTTTTCACTATTTACAGTGCATCTGCAGAATTTTTAAATATCTATTTAGGGCAATGTATGACCCTTTTTAAGAGCTGCACATGTAAAATGAACACAGTATGAGTGGGGTTGGACAATGTAACATACTGTATTAAGCCATAAAATGACATGACTTATAATTCAGATTTTCACAAAAACAAAACGTCTTATACAATGGCATTTCAGCCTTTATACCATTAAAAGGGATAAATCAAGTATAATTGATTATATTTATTTAAAACATAAATATTACTGTCTTAATTGTTTCGATTTTTAGAAAGCACATTAATTTGTTTCACATTTACAACTCTATGTGTTTGTTGCATAAAAACGTGGGTCAATATTTGCAATAATCTGACTATAAACAGCTGAAAATTTGCAAATTGACATCCGTGCCGCGTTTAAACTTTTTTGAAACGTGCAGCGCGCATATTTATTCAATGACATCATTGCCTTTTGAAGTTTTATCCAGCCCTATCGCGATTCTCGTCTTTCCGTCCCCAACTGAGACCTCTTAAAATTATATTTAAGCATTTTCTTATTCTATTTAACGTATTTAAAAGTTTTTATGGCCTTAAATTTGATACAACTAAATTGAGGAGTTTAGAACCCGCAGGAGCCCTCTACTTTACGATAGTCCGTCGGGGAGGCCGGTGAAACATTTTGGTAGCCCGACAGGAAAACACAATAGCCCCGGGACGTCGGGCTGGCGATTTTGCGAGCCCTCACTACTAATTTTAAAAATAATTCGTATTTGTCGTTTTCAAGCCATCGCGGATGCGACAACCTCCCGGCATGTTTTCGCTTGATCGCATCTGACTAGCTCTTCCAGCTGTCGGTCCTTGGTTTCCAGGGCGACGCTGATAGATGATTAGGACGCACGCTATTTTTATCTCATCAAAATACAGAGTCGCTGCTGTAAATCGGTCGAGGAAACTCTTTTATTTTTAGAACACAGTTTTTTAGGACAGTGCTGGGGTGGCAAATGGGCTTTTTCTTAGGGTGGCAATTGCCACCCCGTGCCACCCCGGTAGATCCGCCCCTGCCAACACATACATTTATTTAATCAATTAGCAGCCTTGGTGACATGATAATCACACTGTTCCATATCATGATTTTCATTTTATTTCAATGAATTGTGCAGACTTTCACAGGATTTAACATGAAATCTACAGAAGATTCAATTATGAAGTTTTCCTCTCTCTGATGTGACACCAGATCTATTTCTGCATCTGACAGAACGAACATCTGCTGATCCGGTTCAGACACGCCAGGCTGATTTCACCGCCCGTCACGTCCTCAAAGTCCACAGGAAGTGCTATTCAGTTTCAGGAAGTGATGTAGATTATATAAGCACCAACAATGACATAAAACAGGTTGGTTTTACACACACCGTCACAAGGAACGAAAAGTTGAACATCCGAAAATCATCCGTCATCACTGCAGCTCCTGTGAGACCGAGACTCTCCGTTCTGCCTCTATAACACCACATGCTAATTCTCCTTCCAAATAAACATGAATAATTTATGTCCCAAAAGAGATGTCAGCCGCTTAATTATAATTTCTAAACATTTATTTTGCCTTCTGTCTCTCTCTTTCTCCCTCCACGCGAGGCATTTCAGAAATTTCTTGAACATTTGCTCTCGCATTGAAGAGCAAAAATACTGCAGACCACGACGTGTCTTCACAGAACGCTGCTAATTTTAGCAAACTGTTTATGAGGCCAAGATATTTAAATGCACATTTTAATTTTGCACAGTTACAGAGGACTGACATAAAACTTCTTTAAATGCTTTAAAAAAATCTATAAGAAAAAATATGAGAAAAAATACATTTTATAATGCAAATACAAATATAAGGGGAAAATTATTATTATTATTATTATTAATTACTACTAATATAGATATTTCATAATAATAATAATAATTATTATTATTATTATTGATGGCTATTATTATTTTTTTCTTAAATATTATTACAAAACAAATAATTTTTAAGAAAAATATTAATAATAACGATCAATAATAATAATATAAAATATGTGTTGGTTTTAAAAATTAAGAAATTAAGATATTTTAATTTAATTTAAATTTTTTTTTTAACTATTATAATTATTATAATTACTTTTTCTTTAATACTTTTTTTAATACTGTTTTTATTTTACAATAAAATATTACTAGAGAAATATGAATCATTATTATAAGTATTATTGTTATTATTATTTAAGAAAAATATTAATAATAACAACCATCAATAATAATAATAATATTAAAATATTAAACTAAATAAGAAAAGAAATTAAGAAGAAACTAAGACTGCCATGTGTTTTATTTTATTTTATTCTATTTTATTTTATTTTCAAACCCTGCAAATTTATTATAATTATATTAACATTGTTTTTTTAAATGCTATTTTTTTATTTTACAGTAAAATATTACAGTAGAAAATATGTATAATAATTATAACTATTATTATTATTATTATTTAAGAAAAAAATAATATAATCAATAATAATAATATAAAAATATGAAACTAAATAAGAAATATGACTCTCGTAATATTTTAATCAGAGTGAAGCAACACTGTATTGATTTAACATTTGAAAACAAAGAAATTAAGACTATTAGACATTACTATATATATATATATATATATATATATATATATTATATTAACCTACATATATATATATATATATATATATATATATATATATATATATTATATTAACCTACTTTTTAATACTATTATTTTATTTTACAGTAAAATATTAAAATATAAACTTGCATTATTATTATAATTACTGACCCACAATAATAATACTAATAAAACTAATAAAATACTAATAAAAATACAAAAATATGAAACTAAATAAAATATACCACTCTTGTAATTAAAAAAAAATCATGAAATGATTCATATTAAGTCCAGAAACGTGCTGAAAAAACAAAGGTAAATGATTATTGTATCCCCTGATATAAATCCAAAATGCTAGTTTTGATGCTGCCTTCATGAACAGGCCATCCTCAGCATCCTCCAGCGGTCTCCATGGCTACGCCAGGTTACCGTGTGAACGGGATGAAGGGGAATTGATGAATTTGCATGACAGGCTGTGACTGGTCTCTATAGAGTCCATCGCGCATGAAAGCGCAGCGAAGATCCGCGTCTCTCTTCAAAAGACTCGTCTGTTCCAGGTAAGCTGCCGCTCAACGCTTCACCTGCTGTGCTTTCCGGAAGCAAGAGGATAAAAAGTAGTTCCCATACCCACAGATACCTCGCTGGCAAAAATCGTGTGTTTTATTATTATGAGCCATTTAGAATGCAGAATAAAGCCGTGGGCTGGAAGCAGGACTCACAAAGGTCTTATAAAGGTTGCAGTGACCCACAAACCATAAACTTCAGCTAAAATTACAATTAACCAAGCTCACATACTATCTTTTCATAAAACAGCGTCATTGCAGTATTACTGAGATGCTATTAGTTTGTTTTTATTGATATATTTTCTGTTTTCATTTTCATTTAAGAGTAAAGTATAACTTTTTAAGTCTTGTTGGATTTTGTTAACATTTTCCAGAGTTTAAAGGCTTTTGGATTTCTGTTTTTATCCCATTATGAATCAGAAAATGCATTAAACAGCCAGAAAGTTGCATTTTCTTTTTCATTTTAAAATATTGTTCAATAACATACATGATAGAAATAAAACTGTAAAGTTTGGTATAAGTGCTGCTAAAGTTGAAAAAAAAAAATCATGGTTCGAGGTCAAAAGTTTACATCCCCCTTTCAGAATCTTCGAAATGTTCATTATTTTAGCAAAATAAGAGGGATTATACAAAATGCAATTGTTTAGTACTGACCTGAATAAGATATTTCACATAAAAGAAAATAATAGTTCAATTTATAAAAGTTTTCATCCCTTTTATTTTTAATACTGTGTTGTTACCTGAATGATCCACAGCTGTGTGTTTTGTTTAGTGATAGTTGTTCATGAGTCCCTTGTTTGTCCTGAACAGTTAAACTGTCTGCTGTTCTTCAGAAAAATCCTTCAGGTTCCACAAATTCTTTGGTTTTCCAGCATTTTTGTGTATTTGAACCCTTTCCAACAATGACTGTATGATTTTGAGATGCATCTTTTCACACTGAGGACAACTGAGGGACTCATATGCAACTATTACAGAAGGTTCAAACACTCACTGATGCTCCAGAAGGAAAAAAACATGCATTAAGATCCGGGGGTGAAATTTTTTGAACAGAATGCAGATGTGTGCATTTTTCTTATATTACCTAAATATCATTTTTTTTTTTCATTTAGTACTGCCCCCTTAGAAGCTACAGAAGAGACTTTGTATTTTTCTCAGAAGACAAAATATGTAACATTAACCCTAATCTTTAAATTCCAAAAGTCTCTTAATGCATGGGGTTTCCTTCTGGAGCATCAGTGAGTGTTTGAACCTTCTGTAATAGTTGCATATGAGTCCCTCAGTTGTCCTCAGTGTGAAAAGATGGATCTCAAAATCATCGATTCATTGATGGAAAGGGTTTAAACTCACAAAAATGCTGGAAAACCAGAAGGATTTTTCTGAAGAACAGCAGGCAGTTTAACTGTTCAGGACAAACAAAGGACTCATGAACAACTCACTAAACAAAAAAAAAAAAAACAGTTGTGGATCATTCAGGGAACAACACAGTATTAAAGGGATAGTTCACCCAAAAATGATAATTTGATGTTTATTTGCTTACCCCCAGGGCATCCAAGATGTAGGTGACTTTGTTTCCTCAGCAGAACACAAACGAAGATTTTTAACGAAAACCAGTGCAGTCTGTCAGTCAAATAATGGCAGTCAATGGTTACCAAATCTTTAGAGGAAAGAAAAACATACACAGACAAATCCAAATTACACCCTGCGGCTCGTGACGATACACTGATGTCCTAAGACACGAAACGATCGGTTTTTGTGAGAAACTGAACAGTATTTATATCATTTTTTACCTTTGATACACAGCCACGTCCATCTGTCATGAGCACGAGTTTGGCATCAGTCACGTTACATGTGAACGCGCTTCTGGCGTAGAATACGCAAACGCCGGAAGTAGGGTTGCCACCCGTCCCTTAAAATACGGAATCGTCCCGTATTTGAGAATGAAATTGCGCGTCCCGTTTTGAATCAATACGGGACGGGTTTTGTCCCGTATTTTTTATATATATTTTTTAAAGCAGCGTCTCGTACAAATAATCACTGCGGTAAAGCCAGCCGCGGTTCAGAAAAACACGGTCAAGCCAGCCGCGATTGATTTTAAGTGTGCGCGCATATTACAGTGATTGCGGTAGTTTCAGGAACAACACAGAGAGAACGCGCTTGCAGAGCGCTTTTCATTTAGACGCCCAGGACTGAGAGATAATACTACAAAATGCTTGTGAATTTTTACTTACTTATTTATTTGCATTTCTGCTTTAATATCCGTTTTATTAATTGGTGTACTTGACGGTTCTTTTCTGAGAAATGGGACATTATTAGATTTTAGAGTCTAATAAGTAGAAAAAACAACAACGATCAGTTCTTATTCAGGACGGCCCATATTATATGCAAAACTCATATGAAACCTTTTTACTGCAGCATTTTTGAGATATGGGACATTGTTACATTTTAACGGGGTATATAGACCCCATTTCTAATAAGTAAAAAAAAAAAACATCAGTTCTTATTCAGGACGTCCCATATTATTCCCCCCCCCGAATGCGTCCCGTATTTTTGGGTATTAAAAGTGGTAACCCTAGCCGCAAGTGATCTGTCGCATGTAAACGACACTCATTGTTTACACAGTGCACAGAGATTGTGGGTATAGCGGCTATTCAAAATGGTAATTACTTGCGCGTATCCTGATTGTTTAAACCGATTTAAAGCTAAAAGATTACGATTGCTTGCGCAAACTCATCCGGGACTTTTCACCGATTTCCCCTTACGGCGTTTGCGTATTCTACGCCAGAAGCGCGTGCTCATGTGACGTGACTGATGCCAAACTCGTGCTCATGACAGATGGACGTGGCTGTGTATCAAAGGTAAAAAATGATAAAAATACTGTTCAGTTTCTCGCAAAAACCGATTGTTTCGTGTCTTAGGACATCAATGTATCGTCACGAGCCGCAGGGTGTAATTTGGATTTGTCTGTGCATGTTTTTGTTTACTTTTAAAGGTTTGGTGCCCATCCACCTCTATTATATGACTGACAGACTGCACTGGTTTTTGTTAAAAATCTTCGTTTGTGTTCTGCTTAGGAAACAAAGTCACCTACATCTTGGATGCCCTGGGGGTAAGCAGATAAACATCACATTTTCATTTTTGGGTGAACTATCCCTTTAAGAATCAAAGGGGTGCAAACTTCGGTAACACTTTATAATAACGTTCAGTTGTAAGTCTTTTATAAGTGATTAGTTAATGATGAAATAATCATTTACAAAACATTCACAAATGATTATTAAGTGATATGCTAACAATTTGTGTATGTTTTGTTAATTCATTAAAAAGTCATTTACAAATTAATTTACAAGTAATTAGTTAACGATGAACTAATTATTTACAAAACATGACTGTGTTTATAAATTATGAATAAGTGAAATGTTCATTTTATTGTAAGTACTATGCTAACGATTTACCCATCTGTCGTAAATTATCTGAAAAATGGCATCATGAAATATAATCAAACAGATCCTTAGTAAATGGTTAAAAATTACTAGTTAACCCCTTAACTGTCACCCCCATTTTTTAAGTTTATCCAAACTTAAAATGTAATTCATGAACACTTTGGAGCTAAGGTAGGTCTCTTTTTAAAGAAAACTTTACTGTAAAGAGAATACACTGTACATTTTTTATTATATTTTATATAAAATACATATTGTACATAAATTTGAAGTTGATATGAAAAAAAATTGAGGTTACCCCTTCAGTTGAATCACTTCGACGTTACATTGGGATCTCGCCTGAGAGACCGATCATCTCTGAGCCTTATATAAAAAAGGCCAATTGCAAATTGGCGAGTGGACGTGCGCGTCGGCCACTCCCCCGCACATGCGGGTATATAAGAAGGCGGCGCGCATCACTCAAACAGACTTTCGCTTTCAGAGCCGGTATGCTCAAGCCTTCTCTCCTGAAGAAAAAGGAAAACTTCACGTTCCTGCTGCTCTCTCTGCTGGTGTGCGCCGATTGAAAGAGACAAACTAAAAGAGTGAATTTCTCGGCGCCGCCAGCGGGGTCCTGTGGGCGGCCGTTTTCACGGCCACAAAAAGCCTCCTGCTCTCCAGCGAGCAAGCCCCATTGAGTGCACAGTGGTGCCGCGGTTTCCTCCCTGGGCAGACCGGGACTAAAAGAGCAATTTCTCACGGCTGTGTAAAGACGTTCTTTTCAGAATGGCTTTCCGGCCGTGCGCTTCTGGGTGCGGCGGTTACCTCACCTCACTGGACGGACATGAAAGCTGCTTCGTATGTCTGGGCATCGAACATGCTGAGGCAGCTTTCACGGATGGTTCGTGCATTCATTGCGAAAGCATGACCATGGGTATGCTGAGGACTCGCCGCTCGCTCGCGGGCAGGCCCCCCTTCGCGCCCCACGGCCCGCGGAGTTTTTCCGCCGCTGTGGCGAGGCACGAGGGGGAATTTCGAGTCACGGTGCCGAACGTTCCGCCGGCTCCAAAAGCCCTGCGGTCTTCCGCCCGCCAGCGTACCCCCGTCGAGATGCCGAAGCAGTACGCCTCCCCGCCAGCCGGGCTGGGCGTCTCCTTTGGCGCTCCACAGGAGGAAGAGATGTCTGACGCTGCGTCAGAGGGAGAGTCAGGGAGTGAGGACGCTCTTCCGGCGGCGCGGCGCCCCTCCGTGGTTGCTGCCCCGTCGGAGGCAGACTCCGAGCTCTCGGCTATGCTCCTCCGAGCCGCCAGGGGGATCGGCCTGGAGGTTACTCCATCGGCCTCGGCCGATCCTTCTCGGCTGGGCGACTGGTTCCTGGGGACGGCTCCGGCGGCATCGCCTCGCCCTCCCCCGGTGCCATTCTTCCCGGAGGTGCACGAGGAGCTGGTTAAGACCTGGCGGGCGCCCTTTTCATCTCGCCCACTGCCCGGCTCCTCTCCCCTCGCCACCCTTGATGGCGGGGCGGCCAGGGGGTATGCGTCGGTTCCCCAGGTCGAGCGTGCTATGGCGGTGCAACTTTGCCCGCGTGGCGCTGCCACCTGGCGGGGCCGGCCGCGTCTCCCGTCCAAGGCGTGTGAGCGCTCGTCCGCCCTTGCGGGCCGCGCTTTTCACGCTGCGGGCCAGGCCGCCTCGGCCCTGCATGCGATGGCAACCCTGCAGGTCTACCAGGCCAAGGGGTTGAAACAGCTGCACGAGGGTGGTCCCGACCAAGGTACGATGCAGGAACTCCGCGCTGCCACCGACTTCGCCCTTCGTGCGACGAAGGTCGCGGCGCGGGCCCTTGGTCAGGTGATGTCCACGGCTGTGGTCCAGGAGCGACACCTGTGGCTCTCTCTGGCCCAGATGGCAGATGCCGACAAAGCACGCTTTCTCGACGCTCCCATCTCCCAGAGGGGCCTATTCGGCGACTCTGTCGAGGACTTTGCCCAGCAGTTCTCGGCAGCCCAGAGACAGACGGAGGCGTTTCACATCCTGCCCCGCCGCGATGCTTCCATCCCGCCGCCGGAGGCACCGCCTCCGCCTGCACGTCGCCGAGGGCGCCCCCCTGCGGCCGCAACATCTACGGCTCGCCCCACCGCGGAGGCCCACGGCGCCAGGTCGGCGAGAAGGGCCCGCAAGCGCAGAGCCAGCCGCAGGAGAGTGGCGCCGCCCGCGGCACAGGGATCGGCCCGAAACACCCGCAAGAAAACTGCGAAACGTCCCTGACACGGGCCTCCAGAGGTGATTGAGACTGCTCCTTAGGGGATGCTAACAATCTACGCTCCCCGCTCCCGGTGGAGGGCCGGGAGCCACTGTGTACTTCAATGCTGCCGTCGGCTTTCGTCGACGGTACCCACTTTTTCTCAAAAAGAGCAAATTTCTCACCTCTGGCTTCGGCCTCGAGTTTCCTTCTGAGCAGCACTTACACTCCTCGGAACCAGACTCGCGGCCGGCCTTCGCCAGCGCGGGATCCAGGGAAGAAGGTAAGCACTGCTTAGTGCAGTTAGACACTTCTCCAGGACGTTCATCCTTCTGGGTTCTGTCTCCTTCCCTGTCTCCCCCTAGGCTGCCCCACCACGGTCACGTCGGTCAACGTTCCCTTGATACCACTACGATGGTTGATACGGACGGTACGGCCCGGCCCCAGGCGTCCGCCCAGACTCAGAGGTACCCCTTACTTTCTTATTCGGGCAGGCGTGCCTCTGTTCTGCTTGCGGAGGTCGCGTTCCTACTGGCGAAGGACGCGATCCAGCCTGTCCCTCCCCCGGGACGAGGTCGGGACCTTTCAGTCTCGACTTCACGTGTCCAGTTAGTGTGGTGGGTTAATACCCGCCCTGGATGGAGCTCTGTCCCGATCCCTTTCAGGCTGTCGGCACACTCGCTCACGACGAAGCACATACAGGTATGTTTCCGTCTCCAGGGCTGGGTTGCAGCCATCTGCCTGAAGGGCACCCGCTGTCACGTCTCGATCTTCCCCGGCGCACACCCCTCCGGCGGTCTGCCCCGGGGGTCGAGCGCTCAGCGCTAGGTGCTTCCATTTGGCTAGTCCCTCTCCTTCCTGCCTTCTTTAGGCCATGGGAGCTCCCCTGTCCCCTTTTCGGCAGACAGGTATTCGCGTCTTCAACCGTCTCTTCGACTGGTGCTTTACCAGCCCACTCGTGAGTTCCGTTGTGCGAACATAGGGACTTGGTGCCTCGGCACCCCCGCCATCTGGTCCTTCAGGCCAACCGAGGGAATTCGTTTCCTCGGTCGGGAGCCCGACTCGGTCCTTAAGACAGCCCGCCTTACTACCTAGAGCGCGCAGTCAGTGCTGTAGTTCCTGAGTCAATCAGGCACAACATAGCGGTCCTCTCAACTGAGGCTCCTGGGGCACATGACAGCTCTAGCCGCTAAGAGCCGCTAAGCTTGTTCACCTCATACCTCTTGGACCTCCCCGTCGCCTTCAGGGCCGCGGGTCGCTCCATTGGAGCCACTGGCCTCAGTCGAGCTAAAATTCCTGTCATTAAGACAGCGCTCCTGACTGCCCTGGCTCCCATTAAGAGGGCCTACAAGCTTTTCTGCCAGCAAAGTGTGTCGAGAATTCGGGCCCGGCGTCTTCCACGTTACCGTCGAGACCCCGGCCCGGTGCCCAAGGTCCCCACCACGCCTTTCCGCGATCAGGTGGTGGACCTGCAAGCTCTGCCCTGGAGGAGGCAGACCCAGTCGTGCTATGTTGTGTCGTTAAATATGTGAGACTGAATCACTCGGCACTTCAGCCGCACCAGCAGCTTCATCTGCCTCGGGATTCAGCAGAAAGGGAATGCTCCCCGAACTGAGGTTGGCTAAATGGTGGTAGATGCCTCTCCCTGTTATACCAGGGACAGCCGTGATCCTTGGTTCATGGCACCTCACCAGCAGATGTATAAACCGGAAGCTGCGGGCTGGGCGACACCCTACCTTCGCTTGGTTCTCCAACCTTGCGTAGAGGCCGTTCTCCCGTGTCCTAACATAAGGACTCACAGGTGAGCGGGAAGACCGGCTGGTGTCGGCTTGCTGCGCCATTCCCACGTGGATCCGTGCGCTATTTCCCAGAATGTTCCCTCCGGCGAACCCTGGGTCCTCCTGCCCCGCAGTCAGGGCTAGGCGCGGAGTAGTCCTGCACTGTGATCCTGCCTGGGTCTCCTTCGCCCCGCAGGTTGTGGCTTAGTTTTTATTTATTCCAGCGAGGACACCGCTGTTTCCCTCGTGTATCCCTAAAAACCTTTATGGATATATTGAATTATTCTTATTTCCACATGTAGAATTTCATGTGCTCCCCCCCCCAACCCATGCTTCAGTACAACTGGCATCCCTGGTGGGCCCCCTTATTGGGCCCCAGGACGTTGGGAAGGTTACGTTACACTTCGCCTGCCGGCACGTATACTTGTCAGCACGTGAAGTTGTTGTGTAACGCGGCGTCAGGGTCGTGGCCTTTTCCATGGGCTTGTTCCCAATGTAACGTCGAAGTGATTCGACTGAAGGGGTAACGTCTAGGTTACGAAGGTAACCCACGTTCCCCGAAGGAGGGAACGGAGACGTTACATTCCCCTGCCACGTCCCTGGCGTCGCGCTGACGCCGGCTTGACGGCTCTTCAGCGAAAACCTGTTTGAGTGATGCGCGCCGCCTTCTTATATACCCGCATGTGCGGGGGAGTGGCCGACGCGCACGTCCACTCGCCAATTTGCAATTGGCCTTTTTTATATAAGGCTCAGAGATGATCGGTCTCTCAGGCGAGATCCCAATGTAACGTCTCCGTTCCCTCCTTCGGGGAACGTGGGTTACCTTCGTAACCTAGACGTTCTTGTGAAAGTTTGTTTAGGGCGTTATAAAGAACTAAATAACCTTATATGTGACCCTGGACCACAAAACCAGTCTTAAGTCGCTGGGGTATGTTTGTAGCAATAGCCAAAAATACATTGCATGGGTCAAAATTATTGATTTTTCTTTTATGCCAAAAATCATTAGGAAATTAAGTAAAGATCATGTTCCATGAAGATTTTTTGTAAAATTCCTACTGTAAATGTATCAAAAATGTAATTTTTGATTAGTAATATGCATTGTTAAGAACCTAATTTGGACAACTTTAAAGGTGATTTTCTCAGGATTTTGATATTTTTGCACCCTCAGATTCCAGATTTTCAAATAGATGTATCTCGGCCAAATATTGTCCTATCCTAACAAACCATACATCAATAGAAAGCTTATTTACTGAGCTTTCATATTCTATATACAGCTCAGTTTTGTAAAATTTAACCTTATGACTGGTTTTGTGGTCCAGGGTCACATATAATTCATACACTACATGGTGCAAAGTGCATTAGTGCATAAGTGCAGAGTGTATAGTGTGTCATTTGGGACACAGCTCATGTTTGCCAGAGATGACATCTTTACCCTCACCAGTCAGCACTTACATTGCAGTACACACTTCAAAGTATTCAAAAGCTGTTGATGAATACATAATGAATAAATCATTTACAAATCTTTCTGCATCCCCTAATCTAAAGTGTAAACTACTCATCAGTTGTAAATGTTTTACAAACCTGCCAGTTCCAGATTGTGTGGGTATCAGGTGGGTTGTAAACATTTACAACTGATGAATAGTTTACACTTTAGATTAGGGGATGCAGAAAGATTTGTAAATGATTTATTCATGATGCGATCTTCAGTGAAGGACAAAAATGTAAATGATTGATATTTTAATTATTTTTACATGACAAACAATATATTAACTAGTAACGTATTAGCCACTTACTAAGGATCTGTTTGATTGTTTCATGATATGCTATTTTTTAAAGATAAATTACGACAAATATGTAAATTGTCAGCATATTACTTAATCATCATTTGTGAACGTATAATCATGTTTTGTAAATTATTAGTTCATCATTATCTAATCACTTGTAAATGATTTATAACTTAATCTACAAAACAGATAAAAATACTAACATATCACTTATTAATCATTTATGAATGCATAGTGATGTTTTGTAAATGATTAGTTCATCATTAACTAATTACTTGTAAATAACTTGTAAATGAATGAACAAAACATACACAAATTGATAGCATATCACTTATTAAACATTTATGTTTTGCAAATCATTAGTTTATCATTAAATAACCACTTATAAATGACTTACAACTGAACGTTATTATAGTAGTTAAGTGTTACCCAAACTTCTTAATAAATTGAAAGATGCATATATATATATATATATATAATGCAATAAAATAATAATTTCAAAGTGTATTTTGGATGTTTTGTTTCCATCAGTCTAAAACAAAACAAACACATCACAAAGCTCAAATAGACCACAATTGACCAGTGCATGAAAAAGCATTTACGTTGTCAAATTTCACGTCTGTTTTTGTCTCCCCCTGTCATTTTGTGATCATATGGTTTAGTCCTCGTTTGTGTAATCACCGTCACCTGTGTTTAATTATGAGTTACCCTTTATAAGTCTGTCCTTGAGTTCAGTGTATTGTCGGTCCTTAACCATGTGTGTGAAAGTGTTCCTGCCTTGTTCCTCTTGGAGAATTAGATTAAATATATTGTTATTTGTGAATATCGTCTATCGTCTCGTCTCGTCCTGCACGCACCCCTGATATACGTTTTGGTTTATTTTGCATTTTTGTAATTTAATACGTATTTTTTTCCAATGCATGATTATATTAATAGCATGAAATCTGTTTATCTTGTGTGGTGTGTGTGCTGCTAGCAGAAATTATAAAGTTGCAGTGAATTTTGTGCATGAACCGCCGCTTTCACTGCCCTCTCCATTGAAAATGATCCGGCTGCTCGTTGTAAAACAGCCGTGAAACTGTCTGAACGGTTAGAGTGAAAAGTTGACTGGAATCATTTACATAAACTTAAAGAAGTCTCGTGTGCTCAGTTCTCCAGACACAGAATCTCGTCTTCATCTACATGCTAATGTTGCTTTTCACTTCTCAGGTTTGAATCTCATTTTATGCACTTTCTTTTAAGCGTTTTGATGAAATCCCCATGAAAGAGCTCCTCTGGCGTGTGTGTGTTCATAAGAAGCGTGTTTTGACATGTCGGCCCCAAACGGCTTGAGCATCCCTGCCCATCATTCGCTCTGAATCTTTAATTAACACTTGGCAATTACGTGCATTTCCTTGGGGGCTGATAAATGAAAACTTTAAAGCTGATTATATTCTGCAGACCTGATGCTCTGACGGCCACGTCAAGTCCAACTCGAGAAAGTCTCAGCACTAGAAAAGCCCCTTTCGTAACTTCCTGTAACAGCAGGAAGCAGAGATGCTGGTCCTCAAACAGGCCCTGGCAGCTTTCAGAGTTTATTTTATCCCCAGTCAACCCGATGGCACTAATCTCATTTATTCTGCTGCCGAACTCGACTTTCCTCCTCTGAAACCACTCCCTCCGCTATCCGAAGACCCCTGCTGCTGCTTTACCGCACTCACGCGCTTTCATGTTAAGCCATGCGTGGGCTCTTCTGGAAGAACTTCATGAGGATCTTTGCTGCTTGTGGTTGCCGTAATGACATCATTAGGAATAGATATGTGGCAGATGCGGCACTTCTATAAAGGTGTTTTACAGGTTTAATATATATATATATAAATACAAAATTAAATAGAACTCAAGACACTACAGGAAAAACTACTAGTTGCTTCATAACTATTAGGATTTAAAATAAAGCTTAGTCACATATGCCTTAGCAACATACTAACAACCGCTCTGAACACTCTAGCTACATATTAACACATTCAAAACACCATAGCAACATACAACCATTCAAAACACTCTAGCAACACCATAGCAACATACTAACACATTCAAAACACCCTAGCAACACCATAGCAACATAGAACCACTCAGAACACAAGCATAGCAACATAGCAACATAGCAACATGCTTACTATCCAAAACACCCTAGCAACATATTAACAACCGCTCGAAACACTCTAGCAACACCATAGCAACATACTAACACATTCAAAACACCCTAGCAACACCCTAGCAACATACTAACACATTCAAAACACTCTAGAAAGACCACAGCAACATATTCACTATACAAAACACCCTAGCAACACCATAGCAACATATTAACAACCACTCAAAACACTCTAGCAACACCATAGCAACATACTAACATTCAAAACACTCTAGCAACACCATAGCAACATACTGACACATTCAAAACACCCTAGCAACACCATAGCAAAATACAACCACTCAGAACACCCTAGCAACATACATACTATCCAAAACACCCCAGCAACATATTAACAACTGCTCAAAACACTCTAGCAACACCATAGCAACATACTAACACATTCAAAACACCCTAGCAACACCATAGCAATATACTAACACATTCAAAACATCCTAGCAACACCATAGCAATATACTTACTATACTGTACAAAACACCCTAGCAACATACTAACAACCGCTTAATACACTCTAGCAACACCATGGCAGCATACTAACACATTCAAAACACCATAGCAACATCATAGCAACATACTAACACATTCAAAACACCCTAGTAACACCATAGTAACATACAACCACTCAGAACACCCTAGCAACATACTAACTATCCAAAACAACCACTCAGAACACCTTAGCAACCTGCACAGCAACATACAGCCACTCAGAACACCCTAGCAACCACTCAGCAACATACTAACAACCACCCTAGCAACACCATAGTGACACACTAACAACCGCTCAGAACACTCTAGCAATACTAACACATACAAAACAAGTAATACCATAGCAATACCATAGCTACATACCAACAACCACTTGTTTTGCACAAGCAAACACTCACATTTACTTGATAAAACATTTGAATAACGCTACATAAATTATGGAAATTTTATTTTGATATTGTTTTTTTAACTGACATTATAATCTCATATTAAAAAATAACAGATACTATAACGAATACTTTTGCCTACTTTAACAGCTTTGAATGTACGTAGCTTGAAGTGTAGCTGACTACTTTTTTAATGAGTCGTTTCAGCAGAGTTTGGAAGTATTTTCTCCAGCACTACTCTCTATTACTAAGCTTTAGCATCTCTTTCTCTCCCATGCCATCTGAAGGTGAGCAGACTTTGATTCGAGATGATAACGTATGAAGCGTTTGCTAATCCTGCCTCCACACGCAAGAGCATGTGTGACTCAACTAGATTAGATGTCACAGAATTAATTCTCATTAACTCGAGCAATTATCAAACATGTCATGACTGCTCCGTAATGCTCTTACGCCGGCCTGGCGAACAGGATTACTCCACACATCCAAACACTTCCTTACGTGACGACTCTAGAGCGTGTAATTCTCTTCCCGGCACATACGGACAGAGACAGACAGGCGGCGAGATGATTCCAGCAGGGAAATCGGACAGTGGATTCCCGACCTCACACGTTCAAATTTCAGGTCAGCAGAGACACATGCCGAAAGTGTGAGTGAGTCTCTGTGTTCAGATGTGAATGTAAGAGGTGTGTGTAAAGGTGTGAATACAGCAGAGCTTCACTCGGATTCATCTCAGCAGTGATGCTGTTCCATCTAATCAGGTGTTTCGGCTCCCACAGCTGATGGTCCATGGCTGCATCTCAATTGACCATGCATTGAGCGTTATTTAGAACTTCCGCACAATGATTCCACTGAAGCTCATTTAATATGTGCTATATATAGGTGGACACTTTTGAGACTCCTCTACTGCCTCGTTCTTATCAGAAACTGAGAAAAATAATAATTGCAACATTGTAAATAATAATAGCGGCATGAATATTCCTTTATTATTTTTCAACTCTACAGCTGTGCAAAAAAATTCACTTCAACGATTCACTTTCCATTCATAAAGACGACAGACGGAAAACAACATATTTTTAAGCTAAAAATAACATGAAATGACCCATATAACCAGAAGATGGCAGCAGAGGATCAATCATTGGCTGCAGCTGCCATTTCAACTCCCTAGATTCTTTAAGACGTCTTGCTTTTCGATTTATTATAAAATTACTAGTATAATAAAGTGTAGTACTTTTACCGCACTTAAGTATAAGTATTGCAAGTGCAGAAAGTCATTAAACTCAGACACAAACAGCCTATAAGGGTGAATTATTCAAATGCTTATATATAGTTCACTACAAATTAAATAAGTTAAATATTAATCGTATAAAAATTAAATAATGCACTCAATATAAATTTGAAATATTTTATATAATTAAATAACTACATTTTTTAAGCTTTATCTTGAACTGTAAAAGCTATTAAATGGCCTATATTTAACCAACACAAACTTGTTACTGCTGTAGATTTGTTTCTCTGAATTTAGTCTGAATCATTTAAGCTCTTTTTTTTTTTTTACATCAGCTTGTCAGATGTTTCGTCCGGTTATTACTGTCAATCATAGCAATGACTCACACACATTTAGCCGATTTACTCGCATATTTTTTTTTAAACTGGCATTCTTGAAACGGTATACAGGACGTTTGGTCCTCTTAGACAAACAAAACTTTTCTTTGATTGTAAATAGATTATGTAGAGAAAATGAGCAAAGTACACTTATATTACGGCGTAGTACAGCTGACCGGAAACAAGGATGTAATCCGTGCATATTGAACTATGGAATAAAGTAGAAAGTAGTAATTCTCTAGTAGTTTGTAGCTTCAACATACTCTGATTAGGGACAAAATAATCATAATCTCAAACACTGTATCATATGAACAGTATATGAAAAGAGCCACAGCTCACATGTGTCGATCGTTCTCTCTGTTAGCAGGTAGATAAGAAAAACAGCACACAAATAACTGTCTAGGAAATTTGCGTCTTCCCATAATCCTCTGCCGAGCAGAAGTGAGAGGGTTTTGCAGGCATGTGTCCCATGAGCCCTTGACGGGAAGAGGAATAAGTAAGTGTGTGTGTGTGTGTGTGTGTGTGTGTGTGTGTGTGTGTGTGTGTGTGTGGTGTGAAATGATTCCCACAGTTGCTCTCAAAAGTCTTTAATTAACAGCACAGCTGCAGGCAAGAATCACACGGCCAAAGATCTCATATCACACCAATCACAGTTTAACCATTAATAAGTGTGTGTCCTTCATTAATCTTTGCATTTGGGGGCTGTAAAGTTTCTTAAATGGTTAAATGAATGTTGAAAATAAAAGTTTGGAATGACTAGTGACTTGAGTAAAGATAAGATAAGTACAGATACTGTTGAGGCAAACTGTTGGTTGCTTTTGCTCTGCCCCTTCTAACTAGAGTGCACTAGAATTCACCAGTGAGAGAACATCAGGTGAAGCCAATTTGTTAATTAGCAGGGAAGAACAGACTTCATGTAGAGTAGCAGTGGCTTGAACAAAAGAAAGATTCCTTTGTGTAGAGTTAAGCCCACTACAAAAATTGTATTGTATTGGAATATTCAGATTAAAAGTGAATGTTTAAAATCATTAATCATTAAAATCATTCAGTTAAAAAAAGTGTCTAATAACATATTACTAACATATTAAGTAGGCTACTCACAACTCAGCGAGTTGTTTACTGGAGACTATTTCTGATCGGATTATTTGAATCAGTGAGTTGTTCACTTGAGAATTGCACTGAACGATCATTTGAGTCAGTGAGTTGTTCACTAGAGACTCGCTCTGACCAGATTATTTGAATTGGCCAGTTGTTCACTGGAGACTTGCTCTGACTAGATTGCTTAAATCAGCAAATCGTTCACTGAAGACTCACTCTGAGTGGATCATTTGAATCAGTGAGTCGTTCACTGGAGACTCTCTTTAACCGGATCATTTGAATCACCGAAACGTTCACTGAAGAGTTGCTCTGAGTGGATCATTTGAATCCGTGAGTCATTCACTGGAGACTCTGACAGGAACATTTGAATCAATGAGTCATTTACTGGAAATTTGCTCTGACTGGATCTTTCGAATCAGTGAGTTGTTCACTGGAGACTCAATCTGACCAGATCAATTGAATCAGTCAGTTGTTGACTCAAGAATCACTCAAAATGTTCATTTGAATCAGTGAGTTGTTCACTAGGGACTCGCTCTGACCAGATCATTTGAATCAGTGTATGGTTGACTCAAGAATCGCTCTGACTGATCATTTGAATTGGCGAGTTGTTCACTGGAGACTTATTCTGACTGGATTGTTTAAATCAGTGAATCGTTCACTGAAGAATCACTCTGAGTGGATCGTTTGAATCCGTGAGTCATTCACTGGAGACTCTGACCGGAACATTTAAATTAATGAATCGTTTACTGGAAATTCGATCTGACTGGATCTTTCGAATCAGTGAGTTGTTCACTGGAGACTCAATCTGACCAGATCAATTGAATCAGTGAGTTGTTGACTCGAGAATCGCTCTGATTAATCTTTTCAATCAGTGAGTTGTTCACTGGAGACTCACTCTGACAGGAACATTTGAATCAATGAGTCATTTACTAAAAATTCGCTCTGACTAGATCTTTGGAATCAGTGAGTTGTTCACTGGAGACTCACTCTGACCAGATCATCTGAATTGTTTTGACCAGATCATTTAAATCAACAAGTCTTTCACTGGAAACTCGCTCTGACTGGATCTTTCGAATCAGTGAGTTGTTCACTAGGGACTCGCTCTGATTGGATCTTTCAAATCAGTGAGTTGTTCACTGGAGACTCACTGTGACTGGATCAATTGAATCAGTGAGTTGTTGACTCCAGAATCGCTCTAAATGTTCATTTGAATCAGTGAGTTGTTGACTCCAGAATCGCTCTAAATGTTCATTTGAATCAGTGAGTTGTTCACTGGAGACTCACTCTGACTGGATCAATTGAATCAGTGAGTTGTTGACTCAAGAATCGCTCTAAAAGAGAGAAGTAGTGTACCATGTGTCAAGATGTTTGATTGATTGCATGTCATAAAAATTCCACCCCCCCCTCCCCAACTGGACACCTGTTTTTGGACACCCCTACCCCTCCCAAAACTGGACATCTGTTTATCCGGACCACCAACTCAATGGAATTTATGGTTGTTTTCCTATTGTTTTGGGGATGTGTATTTGAAACGGGACCATGGAAAACTGTTCAAAACTATGTGCTTTTCAACTTTAATTGTGAAATAGTGTATATGTTTGGGAAACAGGGCTTAAGGGGTAGTTTTTATTAAAGTTGTGTTTTTCTTCACATATACAATAGAAACACAGGTAGTTTTGCATTTTCCAGAAAAAACTGTGAAAACAAAATCTATGTTGTAGTTTGTAGCATTAAACCTTTTTAAAAACGTTTAAAAGTTTAAATAGTTTTTTTTTTAAGTGATAAAAGAGTTCTTGTAGAGTTCAAATCTTGTAGCATTACAATTTTAAAAGGTAGAGTTTTATTACTGATACATAAGTAAAACAAAACCTATGTTGTAGTCTAAAGCATTACAACTTTTAAAAACGTTTAAAAAGTTTTTTACTGATACAAGATCAAGGAAAAGTCCTGTGCATCTTACACTGATCTAAAAAACTACAAAATATCAGATGCAAACGTTAAGCAACAGCATAAGATACTTGACAAAAATCTATGTTGTAGTCTACCATTACAATGTAAAAATGGTAGAGTTTTTACTGATACAAGAGTTAAACTAAAATAAACAAAATCTATGTTGTAGTCTAAAGCAATACAATTTTAAAAATGTTTAAAAGTTTAAATAGTTTTACTGATACATGTGTTAAAGTAAAACAAAACCTATGTTGTAGTCTAAAGCATTACAACTTTTAAAAACGTTTAAAAAGTTTTTTACTGATACAAGATCAAGGAAAAGTCCTGTGCATCTCACACTGATCTAAAAAACCTACAAAATATCAGATGCATACGTTAAGCAACAGCATACGATTGACAAAAATCTATGTTACAGTCTACCATTACAATGTAAAAAAACTAGGTAGAGTTTGTTACAAAGTTAGCGAATATATTAAAAGAATCAAACACCTTACACCGTTTAGCGACAATGTATCCTTTCTCCTCGCTGTCTGACTTAGAATGAAGTCACGCACGCAGCAGTCAAACCACACCCACCGCCAGCCCCCCTGACACACGCAGTAAAACAGAGACTTTGTTTCATTTTTAAAGCGCATGTCAGATTCCTTCCAAACAAACGTAGCCTAAGCCACAGGAAAATATTTATTTATTTATTTTATTTAGTTAATCACAGATACTCCTTTAATCTATCTTTTCATTTTTGACAACTCACGGGACCACCAATTCAAAGGAGTTTATGGTCATTCTCTTATTGTTTTTAGGGAATGTGTATTTGAAACGGGTCCATAGAAAACTTTAATTGTGAAATAGTGTTTTGTAAAACTGGTCTCAAGGGTAGTTTTTAGCGGATGTCAGTTTCCTTTTAAACAAACGCCACAGGAAAATATTTATTTATTTCATTTAGTTAATACAAGTTACTATCTTTTTATTTTTGACAACCTTAGAACTTATACGGTCTGTTAGGCTACACCAGCTGAGCCGTTTGTATGCATGTACATTAAAATATCCGAATGAAAGCAAATGCTTTGTTCCACGCTGCACAATAAAGGCAAGAGAGGATTCCGCAATTTTATTCCCGTACGTAAGACTTGCGGAGTGGTAGTTAAAACACATACACGCGTGTGTATTTAATAGTCTAAACTTAACAACATCATATAAATGTAAATATCTTGAATCACACAGCCCAATAAACCAGAGAGGTTGGTGAGCGCAGTCTACGTTCATTTATCCATTCTTATCAGATCAGCCAAGGTTGTAAAAACTCTAAAGCTACACCTTTGAAGTTTTGTTAAAAGTTTTATGCAAAACGTTAATTGAGTGATCAAAGGATGTGCAGCAGTCCTTTTTTTTTTTTTTTTTTTTTTTTTTTACAACACACAGCGGGATATGAGTGGGGAGGTCTGGTGGTTGTTACGTAGAGCTTATCTGTACCTAATAAGAAAACAGTAGGTGTTTAGAATGTATATCTGGGTGAGGGACATGAATCTTTAAACTCAAAGGATGTGCAGCGGACCTTGTTTTTACAACACACAGCTGGATATGAGCGGGGATGTCTGGTGGGTTGTTACGTAGAGTTTATCTATTCCTAATAAGAAACAGGAGATTTTTAGTATGTCTATCTGGGGGGGACGTGAATCTTTAAACTCTAAACTTGCATGAGAAAATAATTCATAGCCTACATGTTACGTTAATGTAAGTGATAATAAGTGTTAAATATAACACATTAGAAGTTTTTTTTTTTTTTTTTCATACCGTAAAATTGATGTGATGTTATTTTAAAAATATAAATAATAAAACTATCCATTCATGCAAACATATTTATTATGTCTGAATGAATGTGTTATTTTATAAAATACTTATCATTGTTGTAATACAGCATTCACAAAATAAAACACATTACAATATTATAGACGTCGTTTTACAAATAAATACCATACCACGTTTATAACTATTAAAGATTTGGCGGTATCAGGCTACCCCCTACCGATAGTGGTGTCGTGTTTTACGACATGTTGTCAGAACCGCCCCCACACCTTACAAATATCAAAAAGTTGTCGGCCTCCATTTTACCTGCAAAATCTATCTACTTCTCGCACAACATCGATATTCCTACCAATCCAAGGAACAATGACTGCCAGTCACGATGGTAAACGGGTATTTTATTTATTTATTTATTTTAAATATTTTAATATGAATATTTGTTTTAACACAATGTGGTTATCTTTAGGGGTTTTCGACAATTTGGAATTTGATGATGGTTTGCAGCAGATTCTTGAAGAGATCTGTAAGTTTTTTTTTTTTTTTCTTTTGGTTATTTATTTATTTATTTATTTTAACGACATTTTAAAAAACATTTAATGTATAATAATGTTACATTTATTTTTCAGTTGACGAAGCCCAATTAGTTGGTTATGACAATAACGAAGATCCTAACGGTATGTTATAGAGACATTGTTTTTGTTTTGTCTTAATGTGTTAAACGTTTTATAAAATCTGTTTACAAAAAATTGACAGGCGGGGGTAACGTTGAAAATCAGCTGGTCATCTTAACCGCTGAAGAGGTACAAGAGGTTATTGTATCTACAAGTGAGTCACAACAGGCCGCGACCAATGAACAATCAGCTGAGGTAAACGAGTCACCAGAACGACACGCCCTCGAAAACTTACAGTGTTTGGAAGTCAGCGGTGAAACTACGGATGGAGCGGAGCAAACTACCTGTTCAGACGTGTGACAACCCCCCTAACACACGCAGTAAAGCAGAGACCAAAGGTTTAAATGTATGGTAAAATAATTAAACAAATTAATACTTTTAAAAATCGAAGAAGACTTCTTATTTGAATAAATCGATGACATTTCATAATTGATGAAATCATTCCTCTGTTTAACATTAAACATTCCTCAGTTTTTTGTTTGTTTGTTTGTTTCATTTTAAAGCGCATGTCAGATTCCTTTCAAACAAACGCCGCCTAAGCCACAGGAAAATATTTATTTATTTATTTTATTTAGTTAATCACAGATACTCCTTTAATCTATCTTTTCATTTTTGACAATCTTAGAACTCACGACCACCAATTCAAAGGAGTTTATGGTCTTTCTCTTATTGTTTTAGGGAATGTGTATTTGAAACGGGTCCATAGAAAACTTTAATTGTGAAATAGTGTTTTGTAAAACTGGTCTCAAGGGCAGTTTTTAGCGGATGTCAGTTTCCTTTTAAACAAACGCCACAGGAAAATATTTATTTATTTCATTTAGTTAATACAAGTTACTATCTTTTTATTTTTGACAATCTTAGAACTTATACGGTCTGTTAGGCTACACCAGCTGAGCCGTTTGTATGCATGTACATTAAAATATCCGAATGAAAGCAAATGCTTTGTTCCACGCTGCACAATAAAGGCAAGAGAGGATTCCGCAATTTTATTCCCGTACGTAAGACTTGCGGAGTGGTAGTTAAAACACATACACGCGTGTGTATTTAATAGTCTAAACTTAACAACATCATATAAATGTAAATATCTTGAATCACACAGCCCAATAAACCAGAGAGGTTGGTGAGCGCAGTCTACGATCGCTGATGCATTCTTATCAGATCAGCCTACGTTGTAAAAACTCTTCTGGGGTTGCGACTCGTCACCTAGGGGGGTGTAGATGGGTCTACTGGCGCTGTGAACTTTGTTAAAAGTTTATGCCAACGTTAATTAAGAGGTCAAAGGATGTGCAGTGGACTTTTTTTTTTTTTTTTACAATACGCACCTGCGAGTGTGTTTTCTTGTGAACTCTGCCAGAAGTTTAGGTAAAAGTTCAGTAGGTCAAAAGATGTGTAATTAGCCTTTTAACAACACAGCTGGATTTGCGTGGGGCATCTGGTGGATTGTAACATTTAGGAAGAACACATCTTTCCTAATAAAAACAGGTTTACAATGTGGATGTGGTGAATGTGTCTTTAAACTGATGTTCAGAATGAATAACAACAAGCTAAAATTAGCTGGAGGGCCACGAAGTTTGTTTTTAACAAACCAATCTATGCTAGTGGAAAATCTTGTTTCATTTTTACTTGTTTTTAGTTCCAGTTGTTTTTTCTTTATATTCAGTCTTAGCTCTTTCAAGTCTCAACACAAGCACAAACACTCACACAAACACAATGCACACATGCAAACTAAAACACAAACATACATGCAACTTGCGACTAAAACACAAAAAAGCAAACACTTGATGCAAAACACAAACACAAATAGCAAACATACATGCAACTAAAACAAAAAACGCAAACACATGATACAAACTTAAACACAAAACACAAACATACATGCAACTAAAACAAAAAACGCAAACACATGATACAAACTTAAACACAAAACACAAACATACATGCAACTAAAACAAACGCAAACACATGATGCAAACTTAAACACAACACACAAACATACATGTAAACTAAAACACAAAAAGTAAACATACGTGCAGCTAAACACAAACACAAAGCAATCATACATGCGACTAAAACACAAACAATCCGTGTTAAAATGATGGCTTACACAAACCTTTTACAAATAAAAACGTTTAGCACCACATGATTATGGGAAGCAGTATGATTAAACAATGATGTAACTTTTGTTTTGAGATTTTTCTTTATGAATTAGACCTGAATTAGACTGAGATTTAGTTGTCATAAGTTTGTTTTGCAACAAAAGTATGTCTTAAACAAGGTGCTAAAAATGTCTCACAGAATTATACAGACTTTTCTTTCTTTCTTTAAAAATGGTATTATTATTATTTATTTTTACACTATGGTGTTTTATTTTTTGTAAATGCAAATAACTGTCTTTATAGTTTTATTTAATAAAGATTTGGACAAATGATTTATAGAAGAAATAATCAAATATTCGATAAGTCCATCTTGTAACACCCCAGGCTGATGTGTCTTATGGTTTGTGATGACATTAATATCTTACTGATACAGATGTGTTAAGTTTCTATAGTTATAAGGCTTATAGTTTGCAGTAAAATCACAACTTTTACCTGAAACATGTTTCTTTCAAACTCTCTCACGCATGTACACACCTTTCACAGACACCCACAAACAACCAACAACATCCTTAAGTTTGTTTTATCATTTCCGAGGCCCGAGACCCTGATGGAAATATTTTACACCCAGTGTTAGGAAGTTTACTTTGGAAATGTAGTAGGTTATAGATTACAAGTTACCCTATTTTAAATCTAATAAGTATTTATAACTATTTCAATTACTCTTAAAAAAGTAATGTAACTGATTACATTTGATTGCTTTTTGTTACTTTTCTAAGTATGTAATGTCTTCAACTGTTAATGTTTTGAAACCAGGCAGGGTTAACAGGTCTCAAGGATTTTCACTTGAATCGCGATTATAATAATTTAGTTTTATAGCACATCCACCACTAAATCAGACTTACTTTGAGATTGTTCTGAGCTTTAAATACACATTTAAAACCATAACAAGATAGTTTAATAGCTATCATACTGTTTTGAAATCAAATCTATACACAGCTATGACAGGAAACATTGGCATCTAACAACAGGCTGGAAAAACAGTTAAACTTATAAAATAAATATACATCAACCCAAAAAGGAAATAAAGCAGTGACAAATAAGTGCAATACAGTCAAACAGTCAATGCAATTTATGCGCGATATCAATCTTTGTAATCGTTAACATTTTCATAAGTAACTGTAATTTAATTTTTCCCAGTATGTTGTAATTAAGTTACAAATACATTAAACGTTAAAAATGTGATCAGTATCACTTAACACTAGTTTGACAAACAAGGCTATGCTCATAAAACCAACCTGACTGAATTTGAAGCATCCTAACAACAAGTACAACCATTGCAGAAAACATTGCAGTAAGATAAAGCTATGAATGAGTGATTGACCAACTTATAAAATGTTAAACCTGTTATTACAAGTTCCTGCTTACCTAGTTTTATGATGAAACTTTAAAATTTAGGCATGAGCTAACAATCCGAAAAATTAACTGGTCACACAGGTAGGCCTAGAACTCAACAAACATACCCCTTTGCATCATGTCTAACACAACACACACGCTACAGAACGGGGCGATGGCGGGTTCATAATATCATGACGAAGACTGTTTGGATATTCAGACACCAGGACCTTATTCACTTTTTCTTAAGATAAAGACAATTATTTGATTTCAAGAGCACACAACTAAAACCTAATGCTGTTTCACAAGATAGCACAACAACGGTTGCTCCATTACAACATACACATCAAGTCTGTTTTAATATATGCATGTTGTATTACTCTTGAATATATTTGTTTAGTCTAAATGTTTCAACAATTCTTTTTTGTTTACTGATTTTTTATTTTTACAAAGCTGTTAAACTGAACACGTGTAACTAATACCTCATTCAAACGCTGTAGATTTTCAGGTCAGGGAACTACAATACCCAGCATACACCTCAGACTTCAAACATGGGGATCCATTTCCCATACTCATACATGACACCGCTCTAAACCGTTGGACTTCTGATTATAGACACAATCAGATACCTTATTTAAAATGACTCATATTTCCACACTTTTTGTGAAGTATACGCTCATCCAGTGTTGTTATAAACCCTCTTTTTGTGATCTGTGTTAGTAATGCAAAGTCTAAGTCTAATTCGTTTCTGCAAAATGACCCCTTTGGACAGTTCGGATCAATGAGCCGGTTCAAAGAATCGATGCCACCACACACTTCTGTACTAACAACTCAGGGTCATTTTATATAAGTGAAACATTTAAATAAAGTTAACTGTGTGAACGCGTATAGTCTTTTATTCCTTTAAGTTAATGATGTCTGTGTCCGAAGTTTCATGCACAGATCCTTCATTGTTTGTTTGTTTAGCTTAAATATTAGCTTTTTGTCAGTTTCAAAAGTGTCTGGCATGAAATGTATTTGTATTTTTAAATAATTACGGTAGTGTTAAAGGTTTAGGGCAGATGTATGTAAGCGGTGAAAACCTAAATGTGGCAGTAACAGATGATAGCATTACTCAAACACCTCACCACGTCAGCTTTTAATAAAATATACCATCGAATGTCGCTAAAACAAATGATGTGACAGTGTTCATCAAAACTTTGAAATGAATAAGCGTACAAATAGAAATACATGGTCTGACAAAGATTCTCAGTGAAGAGGAAGATTTCGTGAAACAAGATTCCCAGTGTCTGATGATTGTGTTGGAAGATATGTGTTTGACAAAGAGTTGCAGACTGTAAAACTCCCTATGTTTTGGAATCTTAAAAAGAAAATGCATCCAAAAGTGACTATCTGCTTTTGACGGTCATAGACTGGGCCTATTTCTACAATCAACTTTGGAGAGAATTTAATTTTGGTGACAAAACCTGGTACTTCAGCCAGTTTAATGAATCAACACCTGGTATGTGGTACCGTGCAACAAAGTCACCATACCACATATCCATTTCATCCTGTTGGAACAAAATGCCTCACGACCAAAATTACCTTATGTTGCTAAAAAAATTAAAATAAATGCAACACCTTTTGAAATCCAAAAATTGTACTCGGAGAAAAGGATAAAGAGTGATTCAACCTTTTATTTCAGCAATATATTGTTGAATTTACATTCATACATTGAAGTAGTCAAGAAAATGATACAATTGCCCTTACAAACAATGGTCTAGCCACAAAAGAAAGTCTCTGAAGGCCAATATGTTTTTGCCAAGTATAAAATCGACAAAAGAATCAACGATTTCACATTTCATGGATTCATAATGTTTTGAAACCAGTGAAACACATAATTCTGTTATACACGTAAACAGATAGAGAACTTCATCAATTCCAATCTCATCTTTACGCGCAGTCATCATACCCAGAATTTCTCTGGCGGTTACGCTGATTGTCTCTTTGCTGTTAATACAGAGGTTAACACAGATGTCTGTCACATCGGGCCCTGCTTCATTTTTCAGGCTTCTTACAATTTTCATTTCGTTCTTGAGGTTTGTTATACGTTTACTATCCCCAGTAGAATCATGATTCGGATCACACTCATCGTCGATGACCGTGTTCATCAGTTTGATCATTTGTCCTCTGTAATACGGTTTAAACATAGAGTCTATGACAACTTTTACACCGCACATTTTTCCTGCGGCACAGCTGCACTCCGATTGATCATCTGCAGCAGCGCCGGAACTACAGTTGTGCTCCATCAGGTTTTGTGTAGTCTCAGACGGTCTTTTCAGAATTCAGTTTTCTCCAAGACGTCGCCGTTTCCTAGAATCCGGATTAACTGTTTCATTCACGACAGTCCAGGCCTTGTGCATTAACACTTAAAATTTTTGCTTTATGGGTCAGAACCCCCGAAGCATTAATAGTAGAAAAAATTGCAGCAGAGCTGTGGTTCAGTCAAACTTGGTTGCTGAAGCAGGTTCTATTGGTCCATGTAGATGTCGCAGTAGGGCCGTCATCCGCACTTTTAAACCTGGTTATGCTCAAAGCGACAGGTCAATTCACGATTACTGAAGAGTTGATGAGGACCGCCGTTGTTGGTTTTTAACTGTAGGATCCGCCCCGTTTGGTGTAAGAGGGTTGTGGCCAGAAGTCATAAACATTGGTCATGCCCCCCTTGTTTATTAAAACAAGTAAACATACAGCAAGGAACAGGAAAGGACTCAGTACTTTACAATATTGTTGTGCAAACAGAGAACAGAGATTTTCACGCTACTATACATCCAATACATATTAATGCATATCCCAATCGATTTAACACTCATCATCAGCAATGCTTAAATTCAACTCAACTTAAACAACATGTCTATCGTTGAGAAAATGATGTTTAACACATGTAAATCGCTATGCTCAAAATGTAGCCTTGTTTTGCAGCATTCAAAGGGATTGTCCTCTGGAGTAGGCCAGTCGCAATCATACTCATCAGAGTCAGACTCATCGCTGCTTTGAGACAAAAGTTTTGTTTC
>NC_133371.1:46567266-46627031 GCF_049309525.1 Garra rufa | reverse complement strand
AAGGCCAATATGTTTTTGCCAAGTATAAAATCGACAAAAGAATCAACGATTTCACATTTCATGGATTCATAATGTTTTGAAACCAGTGAAACACATAATTCTGTTATACACGTAAACAGATAGAGAACTTCATCAATTCCAATCTCATCTTTACGCGCAGTCATCATACCCAGAATTTCTCTGGCGGTTACGCTGATTGTCTCTTTGCTGTTAATACAGAGGTTAACACAGATGTCTGTCACATCGGGCCCTGCTTCATTTTTCAGGCTTCTTACAATTTTCATTTCGTTCTTGAGGTTTGTTATACGTTTACTATCCCCAGTAGAATCATGATTCGGATCACACTCATCGTCGATGACCGTGTTCATCAGTTTGATCATTTGTCCTCTGTAATACGGTTTAAACATAGAGTCTATGACAACTTTTACACCGCACATTTTTCCTGCGGCACAGCTGCACTCCGATTGATCATCTGCAGCAGCGCCGGAACTACAGTTGTGCTCCATCAGGTTTTGTGTAGTCTCAGACGGTCTTTTCAGAATTCAGTTTTCTCCAAGACGTCGCCGTTTCCTAGAATCCGGATTAACTGTTTCATTCACGACAGTCCAGGCCTTGTGCATTAACACTTAAAATTTTTGCTTTATGGGTCAGAACCCCCGAAGCATTAATAGTAGAAAAAATTGCAGCAGAGCTGTGGTTCAGTCAAACTTGGTTGCTGAAGCAGGTTCTATTGGTCCATGTAGATGTCGCAGTAGGGCCGTCATCCGCACTTTTAAACCTGGTTATGCTCAAAGCGACAGGTCAATTCACGATTACTGAAGAGTTGATGAGGACCGCCGTTGTTGGTTTTTAACTGTAGGATCCGCCCCGTTTGGTGTAAGAGGGTTGTGGCCAGAAGTCATAAACATTGGTCATGCCCCCCTTGTTTATTAAAACAAGTAAACATACAGCAAGGAACAGGAAAGGACTCAGTACTTTACAATATTGTTGTGCAAACAGAGAACAGAGATTTTCACGCTACTATACATCCAATACATATTAATGCATATCCCAATCGATTTAACACTCATCATCAGCAATGCTTAAATTCAACTCAACTTAAACAACATGTCTATCGTTGAGAAAATGATGTTTAACACATGTAAATCGCTATGCTCAAAATGTAGCCTTGTTTTGCAGCATTCAAAGGGATTGTCCTCTGGAGTAGGCCAGTCGCAATCATACTCATCAGAGTCAGACTCATCGCTGCTTTGAGACAAAAGTTTTGTTTCAGAGTGCTCGTTGCATTATTATTATTTTATTTTATTTTAATTTTTTTAGCAACATAAGGTAATTTTGGTCGTGAGGCATTTTGTTCCAACAGGATGAAATGGATATGTGGTATGGTGACTTTGTTGCACGGTACCACATACCAGGTGTTGATCCATTAAACTGGCTGAAGTACCAGGTTTTGTCACCAAAATTAAATTCTCTCCAAAGTTGATTGTAGAAATAGGCCCAGTCTATGACCGTCAAAAGCAGATAGTCACTTTTGGATGCATTTTCTTTTTAAGATTCCAAAACATAGGGAGTTTTACAGTCTGCAACTCTTTGTCAAACACATATCTTCCAACACAATCATCAGACACTGGGAATCTTGTTTCACGAAATCTTCCTCTTCACTGAGAATCTTTGTCAGACCATGTATTTCTATTTGTACGCTTATTCATTTCAAAGTTTTGATGAACACTGTCACATCATTTGTTTTAGCGACATTCGATGGTATATTTTATTAAAAGCTGACGTGGTGAGGTGTTTGAGTAATGCTATCATCTGTTACTGCCACATTTAGGTTTTCACCGCTTACATACATCTGCCCTAAACCTTTAACACTACCGTAATTATTTAAAAATACAAATACATTTCATGCCAGACACTTTTGAAACTGACAAAAAGCTAATATTTAAGCTAAACAAACAAACAATGAAGGATCTGTGCATGAAACTTCGGACACAGACATCATTAACTTAAAGGAATAAAAGACTATACGCGTTCACACAGTTAACTTTATTTAAATGTTTCACTTATATAAAATGACCCTGAGTTGTTAGTACAGAAGTGTGTGGTGGCATCGATTCTTTGAACCGGCTCATTGATCCGAACTGTCCAAAGGGGTCATTTTGCAGAAACGAATTAGACTTAGACTTTGCATTACTAACACAGATCACAAAAAGAGGGTTTATAACAACACTGGATGAGCGTATACTTCACAAAAAGTGTGGAAATATGAGTCATTTTAAATAAGGTATCTGATTGTGTCTATAATCAGAAGTCCAACGGTTTAGAGCGGTGTCATGTATGAGTATGGGAAATGGATCCCCATGTTTGAAGTCTGAGGTGTATGCTGGGTATTGTAGTTCCCTGACCTGAAAATCTACAGCGTTTGAATGAGGTATTAGTTACACGTGTTCAGTTTAACAGCTTTGTAAAAATAAAAAATCAGTAAACAAAAAAGAATTGTTGAAACATTTAGACTAAACAAATATATTCAAGAGTAATACAACATGCATATATTAAAACAGACTTGATGTGTATGTTGTAATGGAGCAACCGTTGTTGTGCTATCTTGTGAAACAGCATTAGGTTTTAGTTGTGTGCTCTTGAAATCAAATAATTGTCTTTATCTTAAGAAAAAGTGAATAAGGTCCTGGTGTCTGAATATCCAAACAGTCTTCGTCATGATATTATGAACCCGCCATCGCCCCGTTCTGTAGCGTGTGTGTTGTGTTAGACATGATGCAAAGGGGTATGTTTGTTGAGTTCTAGGCCTACCTGTGTGACCAGTTAATTTTTCGGATTGTTAGCTCATGCCTAAATTTTAAAGTTTCATCATAAAACTAGGTAAGCAGGAACTTGTAATAACAGGTTTAACATTTTATAAGTTGGTCAATCACTCATTCATAGCTTTATCTTACTGCAATGTTTTCTGCAATGGTTGTACTTGTTGTTAGGATGCTTCAAATTCAGTCAGGTTGGTTTTATGAGCATAGCCTTGTTTGTCAAACTAGTGTTAAGTGATACTGATCACATTTTTAACGTTTAATGTATTTGTAACTTAATTACAACATACTGGGAAAAATTAAATTACAGTTACTTATGAAAATGTTAACGATTACAAAGATTGATATCGCGCATAAATTGCATTGACTGTTTGACTGTATTGCACTTATTTGTCACTGCTTTATTTCCTTTTTGGGTTGATGTATATTTATTTTATAAGTTTAACTGTTTTTCCAGCCTGTTGTTAGATGCCAATGTTTCCTGTCATAGCTGTGTATAGATTTGATTTCAAAACAGTATGATAGCTATTAAACTATCTTGTTATGGTTTTAAATGTGTATTTAAAGCTCAGAACAATCTCAAAGTAAGTCTGATTTAGTGGTGGATGTGCTATAAAACTAAATTATTATAATCGCGATTCAAGTGAAAATCCTTGAGACCTGTTAACCCTGCCTGGTTTCAAAACATTAACAGTTGAAGACATTACATACTTAGAAAAGTAACAAAAAGCAATCAAATGTAATCAGTTACATTACTTTTTTAAGAGTAATTGAAATAGTTATAAATACTTATTAGATTTAAAATAGGGTAACTTGTAATCTATAACCTACTACATTTCCAAAGTAAACTTCCTAACACTGGGTGTAAAATATTTCCATCAGGGTCTCGGGCCTCGGAAATGATAAAACAAACTTAAGGATGTTGTTGGTTGTTTGTGGGTGTCTGTGAAAGGTGTGTACATGCGTGAGAGAGTTTGAAAGAAACATGTTTCAGGTAAAAGTTGTGATTTTACTGCAAACTATAAGCCTTATAACTATAGAAACTTAACACATCTGTATCAGTAAGATATTAATGTCATCACAAACCATAAGACACATCAGCCTGGGGTGTTACAAGATGGACTTATCGAATATTTGATTATTTCTTCTATAAATCATTTGTCCAAATCTTTATTAAATAAAACTATAAAGACAGTTATTTGCATTTACAAAAAATAAAACACCATAGTGTAAAAATAAATAATAATAATACCATTTTTAAAGAAAGAAAGAAAAGTCTGTATAATTCTGTGAGACATTTTTAGCACCTTGTTTAAGACATACTTTTGTTGCAAAACAAACTTATGACAACTAAATCTCAGTCTAATTCAGGTCTAATTCATAAAGAAAAATCTCAAAACAAAAGTTACATCATTGTTTAATCATACTGCTTCCCATAATCATGTGGTGCTAAACGTTTTTATTTGTAAAAGGTTTGTGTAAGCCATCATTTTAACACGGATTGTTTGTGTTTTAGTCGCATGTATGATTGCTTTGTGTTTGTGTTTAGCTGCACGTATGTTTACTTTTTGTGTTTTAGTTTACATGTATGTTTGTGTGTTGTGTTTAAGTTTGCATCATGTGTTTGCGTTTGTTTTAGTTGCATGTATGTTTGTGTTTTGTGTTTAAGTTTGTATCATGTGTTTGCGTTTTTTGTTTTAGTTGCATGTATGTTTGTGTTTTGTGTTTAAGTTTGTATCATGTGTTTGCGTTTTTTGTTTTAGTTGCATGTATGTTTGCTATTTGTGTTTGTGTTTTGCATCAAGTGTTTGCTTTTTTGTGTTTTAGTCGCAAGTTGCATGTATGTTTGTGTTTTAGTTTGCATGTGTGCATTGTGTTTGTGTGAGTGTTTGTGCTTGTGTTGAGACTTGAAAGAGCTAAGACTGAATATAAAGAAAAAACAACTGGAACTAAAAACAAGTAAAAATGAAACAAGATTTTCCACTAGCATAGATTGGTTTGTTAAAAACAAACTTCGTGGCCCTCCAGCTAATTTTAGCTTGTTGTTATTCATTCTGAACATCAGTTTAAAGACACATTCACCACATCCACATTGTAAACCTGTTTTTATTAGGAAAGATGTGTTCTTCCTAAATGTTACAATCCACCAGATGCCCCACGCAAATCCAGCTGTGTTGTTAAAAGGCTAATTACACATCTTTTGACCTACTGAACTTTTACCTAAACTTCTGGCAGAGTTCACAAGAAAACACACTCGCAGGTGCGTATTGTAAAAAAAAAAAAAAAAAGTCCACTGCACATCCTTTGACCTCTTAATTAACGTTGGCATAAACTTTTAACAAAGTTCACAGCGCCAGTAGACCCATCTACACCCCCCTAGGTGACGAGTCGCAACCCCAGAAGAGTTTTTACAACGTAGGCTGATCTGATAAGAATGCATCAGCGATCGTAGACTGCGCTCACCAACCTCTCTGGTTTATTGGGCTGTGTGATTCAAGATATTTACATTTATATGATGTTGTTAAGTTTAGACTATTAAATACACACGCGTGTATGTGTTTTAACTACCACTCCGCAAGTCTTACGTACGGGAATAAAATTGCGGAATCCTCTCTTGCCTTTATTGTGCAGCGTGGAACAAAGCATTTGCTTTCATTCGGATATTTTAATGTACATGCATACAAACGGCTCAGCTGGTGTAGCCTAACAGACCGTATAAGTTCTAAGATTGTCAAAAATAAAAAGATAGTAACTTGTATTAACTAAATGAAATAAATAAATATTTTCCTGTGGCGTTTGTTTAAAAGGAAACTGACATCCGCTAAAAACTGCCCTTGAGACCAGTTTTACAAAACACTATTTCACAATTAAAGTTTTCTATGGACCCGTTTCAAATACACATTCCCTAAAACAATAAGAGAAAGACCATAAACTCCTTTGAATTGGTGGTCGTGAGTTCTAAGATTGTCAAAAATGAAAAGATAGATTAAAGGAGTATCTGTGATTAACTAAATAAAATAAATAAATAAATATTTTCCTGTGGCTTAGGCGGCGTTTGTTTGAAAGGAATCTGACATGCGCTTTAAAATGAAACAAACAAACAAACAAAAAACTGAGGAATGTTTAATGTTAAACAGAGGAATGATTTCATCAATTATGAAATGTCATCGATTTATTCAAATAAGAAGTCTTCTTCGATTTTTAAAAGTATTAATTTGTTTAATTATTTTACCATACATTTAAACCTTTGGTCTCTGCTTTACTGCGTGTGTTAGGGGGGTTGTTGTGGGTGGGGTTTGTCCGCAGCGCCCGTAAGTTCATTCTGAGTCAGACAGCGAGGAGAAAGGATGCATTGTCGCTAAACGGTGTAAGGTGTTTGATTCTTAAATTTTATTAACTTCGTAACAAACTCTACCTAGTTTTTTTACATTGTAATGGTAGACTACAACATAGATTTTTTTTGTCAAGTATCTTATGCTGTTGCTTAACGATTGCATCTGATATTTTTTAGTTTTTTAGATCAGTGTGAGATGCACTGGTCTCTCTCCTTTACTTTATCTTGTATCAGTATAAACTCTACCTTTTTTACATTGTAATGCTAAGACTACAGCATAGGTTTTGTTTATTTTACTTTAACTCATGTATCAGTAAAACTATTTAAACTTTTAAACATTTTTAAAATTGTATTGCTTTAGACTACAAAATAGATTTTGTTTATTTTAGTTTAACTCTCAGTAAAAAAAACTATTTAAACTTTTAAACATTTTTAAAATTGTATTGCTTTAGACTACAACATAGATTTTGTTTATTTTAGTTTAACTCTTGTATCAGTAAAAACTCTACCATTTTTACATTGTAATGGTAGACTACAACATAGATTTTTGTCAAGTATCTTATGCTGTTGCTTAATGTTTGCATCTGATATTTTGTAGTTTTTTAGATCAGTGTGAGATGCACAGGACTTTTCCTTGATCTTGTATCAGTAAAAAACTTTTTAAACGTTTTTAAAAGTTGTAATGCTTTAGACTACAACATAGGTTTTGTTTTACTTTAACACTTGTATCAGTAAAAAACTTTTTAAAGTTTTGTTATTCTATAGACTACAACATTTGGTTTATTTTACTTTAACACATGTATCAGTAACAAAACTCTACCTTTTAAAATTGTAATGCTACAAGATTTGTTTTATTTTACTTTAACTCTTTTATCACTAAAAAAAACTATTTAAACTTTTAAACATTTTTAAAAAGGTGTAATGCTACAAACTACAACATAGATTTTGTTTTCACAGTTTTCTGGAAAATACAAACCTCTCTGTGTTTCTATTGTATATGTGAAGAAAAACACAACTTTAATAAAAACTACCCCTTAAGCCCTGTTTCCCAAACATATACACTATTTATCAATTAAAGTTGAAAAGCACATAGTTTTGAACAGTTTTCCATGGTCCTGTTTCAAATACACATCCCCCAAAAACAATAGGAAAACAACCATAAATTCCATTGAGTTGGTGGTCCGGATAAACAGATGTCCAGTTTTGGGAGGGGTAGGGGGTGTCCAAAAACAGGTGTCCAGTTGGGGAGGGGGGTGGAATTTTTATGACATGCAATCAATCAAACATCTTGACACATAGTGCCCTACTTCTCTCTTCTAAATGTTCATTTGAATCAGTGAGTTGTTGACTCCAGAATCAGTGAGTCATGGTCAAATGTTCACTGAAATGTTTAGTGAGTTGTTGATTAGGGACTCACACTGACTGGATCAATTGAATCAGTGAGTTGTTCACTGGAGACTCGCTCTGACTGGATCTTTCGAATCAGTGAGTTGTTCACTGGAGACTCACTGTGACTGAATCAATTGAATCAGTGAGATGTTGACTCGAGAATCGCTCTAAATGTTCATTTGAATCAGTGAGTCATGTTCAAATGTTCACTGAAATGTTCAGTGAGTTGTTGACTAGGGACTCACACTGACTAGATCATTTGAATCGATAAGTTGATTACTGGAAACTCACTTTTGACTGTATTATTCGAATCAGTGAGTTTTCAATGGAGACTCACTCTGACCAGATCATTTGAATCAGCGAGTTGTTGACTTCAGAACAACTGCAATTAACTCAGTCCATCTTGCAATTGAATCATTCAGTGCAATTTGTAAACCGATTGAACAAGTTCATTAAAAAGAATTTAGAATCGAACACTGTTATCGTGTCTCTGAGCGGGTGTGGATTTTTCTCAAAATAATGAGGAACAACATGTTTTTAAGAAATATAGTGGAGTAAAAAGTATGACATTATGCTTTGGAATGTAGTGAAGTAAACAAACAAAACAAAGTTACTGTTCACCACTGGGAACGACAGGTATATTTTTACTTTTATGAACGGTTCCTTTAATTTTTACTTGAATTGAGCCTGTGAAACTGATCGGCACATAATCCCAAACCACAATCCTACAGTATCTATTTCTGACATGCTTTCCCTTTCAGTTCCAGCCTCTCTCTCTCTCTCTCTCTCTCTCTCTCTCTCTCTCTCTCTCTATCTCTTTATGAAGCTAATATTAGCCAGTGCTGACAGACATGAGCGCAGTACAATACAACCCTCCATTGATGGCAGATTATAACAGGCCATTCTCATGATAATTTCATCCACCGTCTGTGCGAGCTGCAAATATTTGCCTCTTTCTATTCTTTTACTCAGAACAGCGCCTCTGCAAGACGTTTCTGGTGAGATCTGGAGATTTTAAAAGAGGTTTGTGAAGATATTCATCATTTTAACATACCTAATGCATCTAATGCAAGTGTCACCTAGTTTGCAGCTTTAATTAAAACAAACAACACAGTAAAAGTTTTTGAATTAAAAAAATATATATCTCTTAGACCTGAATGACACAAAACAATTTTTGGGGGGTTCAAGCGCTGAATCCTTAAAAACGCTCGAAAGGGGCGAGGGTACTTTTAGTAAAATGCCTATAACTCCTGAACGGAACAAGGTATCGCTGCCAAACTCAGAACACTTGTGTAAGAGCTCAATCTAAGGTTGCAGGACAAAAATCACAGAGCTTGGGCACTTGGTGGCGTTATAAGAGGGAAAAAAATAAAAATAGTTATACCAACGCAATGGCAACTATTTCTCAGAATTGACTTTTTCTCAGAATTGCAACTTTATTTCTCAGAATTGCTACTTTTTTCAAAATTGCAACTATTTCTCAGAATGGCGACTTTCCTCAGAATTTCGAGTTTATTACTCAGAATTATGACTTTTCTCAGAATTGCAACTTTTTTATTAGAATTTCGACTTTATTTCTCAGAATTTTGACTATTTCTCAGAATTGTGACTTCTCAGAATTGCAACAATTTCTCAGAATTGACTTTTTCTCAGAATTGCAACTTTATTTCTCAGAATTGCAACTTTTTTATTAGAATTTCGACTTTATTTCACAGAATTGCGACTATTTCTCAGAATTGCGACTATTTCTCAGAATTGCAACTTTATTTTTCAGAATGGTTGCTTTATTTCTTCGAATTGTGATTTTTTTCTCTCTCAGAATTGCTACCTTTTTTCACAAAATTGCTACTTTTTAAAAAAAAATTGCAACTATTTCTCAGAATGGAGACTTTCCTCAGAATTTCGACTTTATTACTCAGAATTACGACTTTTCTCAGAATTGCAACTTTTTTATTAGAATTTCGACTTTATTTCTCAGAATTTTGACTATACCTCAGAATTGTGACTTTTCTCAGAATTGCGACTATTTCTCAGAATTGACTTTTTCTCAGAATTGCAACTTTATTTTTCAGAATGGTTGCTTTATTTCTCCGAATTGTGATTTTTTTTTCTCTCAGAATTGCTACTTTTTTCACAGAATTGCTACTTTTTTCTCAGAGTTTCTTTTTACTTACAGAAGGTCTGTAAGAAATTTGAAAGGGCGATATCACATTTGTCAAGGATGTAAATGATTGTAGGTTGCGTAGTTTTTCGCACATACACGTGATATTCATATCACATGACAGAACTCCTAATTCCAGACAACTTTGCCTCTAGAACCACTGCCGTCAATCAAATCATTTGTTCAATGATTGAAAAGATGTAAAAATAACTACTTTTGCAAACTAGTCCTAGGTTTTTTCACTCAATCTGCAAAAAACCACTGCAGTACAATTCTCTGGACTCTCTAGGTCAATAGTTTATCAAAAAAAGGTTGAAATTTACCCTTTAAAGGAGAAGTCCGGTGTACTATTGACCTAAAGTGTAATGAATCATGATACCGAGTGTGAACTTACCTTTCATAGCTAATCTCGGCTTGTCCCCTGCACCATTTACAGTTTTTTACAGACGCTAGGACACATTTCTCAATACTTAGGTCACTTTTGCAAAACTCTTCACACAATTCTCCTAACCGACTTTCAGCTTGGCAAAGCAGTTCATTTCACATTCAAAATGCACCACAACTACCAAAACACTTTATTCAGGTCTCAAATAAACTCATTCTCCCAGAACACTAGCAAAGGTTGACAGCCGACAAACACACTTTGTCACCCACAAAACAATGACCTAAAAAACACTAACAACATGTAGCATTACACAGTGTTTTCTTGTGTAAAACAAGGACACATCTCTGTTTATAATTGCAATATATATTGTTTATAACTGCAATAAATGTTACTGGAATGAATCAGACATGATGCAGAACTCGTCAATATTTTATGTTGTTTATTTATTTATATTTTTTTTGCACTAAGTAATTCCAAAATACAAGAATTTGTATACACACCATCCACTGATACAGATACAATAGTAATGCTAATCTACTCGCATTTTTAGATTTGAAATATGTTTCAATAAAATATGGCTGTTGAATTTTGCTGTCTTATTCAGTTTTGCATTATGTTATTGTTTTGAACATAAGTTTAACAGTTTTGAAAACAGTATGTAAGCACGTGCAAAATGTCCTGTACGTCCAAAGATTTTTGTCAGTTGTTGTGTCTGAGTGAGAAAAGAATTCATGAAATTTGAGAGATGTAGTCACTGAATGCATTTTGTGCCAAAACAGTGATCACTGTGTGAAGAGTTTTGCAAAAGTGACCCAAGTATTGAGAAATGTGTCCTAGCGTCTGTAAAAAACTGTAATATGAATTCACTGACCTGTGCATCTATCTGTGTGTGCGCATGTGTGATTTACTCCATGTGAATCCATCACAAAGCAAACGTCACATGGCTGTTCTCGTGCATGTGAGGTTTCCGTCAGGTTACGTCTCGTCTTTCCTAGACAGGAACTAGTTTGAAGAGGAACCCGCTGGCTACTGTCTCATAGAATAACAGCAGAGGTACTATAGCCAGGTGTGTGTGTGTCTCATTCTGTCTCTATCTGTTAAACACACACACACACACACACACACACACACACACACACACACACACACAGTCTTTCCTGTCTATCTGTCTTCCGACAGCTCAGGGAAATGTTCTGAGAACACATTAGTCAAGCTAACGAACGGACACGCGGCCTCCCTTGCCTCCATATTAATCTGTGTTTACCGTGCTAACGTCTCCTCTACAGGATGCCTGGCTCCAGGGTCTGGCACGCACTGAATCGTGAGTTGCGTTGCCATGGGAGCAGGTTGCCATGGGACGGGCGGCGCATTAACGGATCGCCGTTTGACCCGCAGCTCACAGGCCGCGCCCACCGGGAGACCAAATGGCCGGTTAACCCACTTGGCAGTTCTGAATCTCCAAAAGCAGGCCAGCAGACCAGAGCAGACGAAACAAGACGGAGGGGAGGATGTACCGGGACAGAGCGCCCAGCCGACTCTTTATTAGGACGAATGAGTTGGCGAAATTCTTCTAAACCAGATGACGGAATTAAATGGGAACAATCTCTAATGCTCTAAACAGCTGCACCACTTTTGTGTGTTATTTTAATTTTTTTCTCTCTCTTCTGCTCACCAAGGCACATTTATTTGATTAAAAATACTGTAAAAATGTGAAATATTATTACAATTTAAAAGAACAATTTTCTGTTGTGAATCTATGTTAAAATGTAATTTATTTCTGTGATCAAAGTTGAATTTTCAGCCTCATTACTGCGGTCTTCAGCATGATTCTTCAGAAAATGTGTGGAAACCGTGATGCATTTTATTTTTCAGAATTCACGGATGAATAAAAAGTTCAAGAGAACAGCATTTGGAATAGAAATGTTTTTTAACATTATAAATGTATTCACTAACACCTTTGATTTAATGCATGTTTTCCGAAAAAAAAAAAAAAATGTCTTTCAAAAAATAGATTTTCAGTGTCATTTTTGAGCAAATATGCATTTATTCTATGCAACTGAGGCTCATTATAAATATATAGATTATAGATCAGTATATAAGTGTTTATTTCTCACTTAAAGAAGCTGTATTAAGATAAAAAATTGTGTGTTTTTTGAAAAATTGATGAAAATAATATTTATGCTAAAAACAAGAAAAATATTTGCCAATGGGGCCATAAAAATACTCAATTTCCAGATATTATTGTTGTTTTAAAATTCACAGATGAATAAAAAGTTCAAAAGAACAGCATTTGTTTGGAATAGAAATGTTTTGTAACATTAGAAATGTATTCACTTTCACTTTTGATCAATTTAATGTATGTTTTCTGAAAAAAATTAATAATGTCTTTCAAAGAATGGATTTTCAGTGTCATTTTAGAGCAAATATGCATTTTTTCCTATTTAATTGAGGCTCTTTATAAATGTATAGATTATTGATCAGTAAATACGTGTTTATTTCTCACTTAAAGAAGCTGTATTAAAATAAAAAACAAGAAAAATATTTGCCAATGGGGTCATAAAAATACTATATATACTATAATACAATATGCTTTTTTGCATACTGCATACTTCAGTTCTAGTATTTCCCCCTCACATTTATGTTCAGTATCAATACCTTTAATGTATGTACTTGTAATAATTCATGACCGCAAATTGATTAAATGCCAGTCACAGATATTGATCAAATTATTAATGACAAGTAATCAATTTCCAGTGAATCTTTAACACCACTAGTGCTTCCCCCTCGAACCCTCAGGCTATTCCTCACCACCGTTCCTCATAACATCAACAAATAAAGACATACTGGAGAGGCCATTAGACTAAAGTGTTCACAGATCTCTGTCAATCCTCTGTGATTTTACATCATCTTCAAATCAAGAAATCTCGCAATCTCCCTAAACGGTCTGAATAAGCCGTGGCGCGCGCTCCTGCAGTAAATACATAAGCTGCAGGCATTAAAGATTCACAATGAAGTATCAGACAAACCCAACCAGTCATAAGCCAAATGCTCAATTCCCACCGCATGCTCAGGCTCCCATGAATTTATAATATAAGAACAGGATTGGGGAGAGAGATTTTAAAGAAGTAGCGTGAGATCAGTTTGCCCTGCAGTGGTGAACAGGTATTTGTGTCAGTGTTTAGATTACAGTCAGCAGAAAAAGCAAAACATAATGCTTTTATTCATTCAGCGCCTGGAGATGTTGAAAATGCATTTCGCCTGCTTTCTTATTCCAGTCAGGGTGTAGGAGCACAGATATGAATGACTTACCGGCCTTCCTCACATGAGAAAAATCACAAACCAGATCTGTTTAACATCTCAGACTGAACTGAGATGAAAGTAGAGCAAATCAAGACTTTTACTGAAGTACCTTGACTTGCAATGTACGAACTTCAAATGCACAATTTTAAAATAAATACAGCATGTTATGGTCTCAAAATCATGTGTTACGTCTTTAGTATTACAGTATTTCTCATCATTCACACGTCTCTCTGTCTCCTATTTTTACCCTTATGAGACAAAAACAATTTCCTGAAAAAGTCAAGAGGTTGATGTAATACTCCCAGCATCCCAGCTCACTCTTTATGTGCTTTTAGTCTGTTTTTACTGCTACTATATACAACATGGTATAACAAACACCATAGCTTGGGCTTTATAAAATCTGTTTTATTTTTCTTAAATTGCATTTAAATTTTTTTGTGAAATTCATCTTCTCTGGACTCTGTTTTAATGGTTTAATTCCGTTTTAATAATCATCAAAAGTAGCCTATGTCAAATTAATTTAATTTATAAAACTATAATAATTTATTAAGAAGTGTTACAATTTTAACAATATTTCCTAATGAAATATGTACATCCACCAAATTTTATAAAACACTGGTATGGTATGGTAAACACTGGTATGCATTTATGCATTCATTTTATCTTTTTTTATTATTTTATTTTGTGTTTTTCAATATTTTAACTAAATAATTTATAAATTATATTTTAACCAATAAATAAATAATGCACTGAATTGTTGTACAAATTGCAAAATAAATATTTTAGCTAAATAATTTAACAAGCTGTATTATTTTTTTATTATTTTATTATTATTGTACTTTTTTTGACAAACAATGTTATACATAACAGATTATTTTGTTTAGGAAATAATGGACCAATAAATAAATAATGCATTAAAGTACTGTAAAAATTGTAAAATAAATATTTTAACTAAATAATTTAATAAGCTGTATTATTATTTTTATTATTACTATTTTATTATTGTACTTTTTTGGCAAACAAATTTATACACAACAGATGATTTTGTTTGGGAATTAATGGACCAATAAATAAATAAATATATAATGCATTAAATTGTACAATAAATAATTTAACTTAATTTAATAAGCTGTTTTTTATTATTATTACTTTGACAAGTACATTTTGCTGTACAATAGTAATATATTTTTGTCATAATTTCTTCAAGTTAAACTAAACTCTGTCTAAACTTTTTTTTCATTTTTACATTTTTATCAAATGAAATGGTAAAATGTGAAACTGGTGCTCATTCACACAGAAAATAGTCCACATCAAGATTTGATTAAGTGTACAGCCCTACATTTGCTTTATTCATCAAAAATGTGCCAAATTCTCTGACATTCCACATCCCACATTATCCAGTATTCCATTTTTTATGATTATATTCCACAAATCCATCTGCAATTTCAGCTTTACGGAAACACAGGGCCCTACCCACAAAACCCTTGTGATAAGTTTTGCACAGACAAAAATCACTGGCATGTTCTTCTAGTTTCTAATGTTACTGCCATATCCGTTGTATCTGTGACTCAGACTATCTGGGGCGTCTGTAAGACCCCTTCATCTTCCTTTTGATCTTCTCTTTCCCTCTATATATCTTCTCCATCGCTATGATTCTCACTTTTTCCATCCCTCGGTCTCTCAACAGATGGTGCACCATGTGGCGATCTGCCCATGTTGAGGTGGGCATGAGGGAAGAGTCTGAGGTCTGCCTATGCAGCGGGCATGAGGGACCCTCCTGGCACACCGTATTGCCCGCTGACCATGACTGAGGTGAGGTCAATCACTCATACCGGACTGGACAGGAATCTACAGAAGTGCAACTACAAAATCAACCCCATTTTCTGAAGTCTGGAGCACAATCGCTGCACGATGACGCACATCCTCAAGTTTAATACTTGGGGTTGTTTCAAAAAGCCCTTCTGAATTTAATTTCAATCATCAGAGCTAAAAGTGCCTGCGAGTGAATATTAATATCTGCGCTCTCGGGTTGGTTGTTTATGGGCCGTTATAAGTGCATTATTGTGAATTAAAGTAGCCGGCAGGAACTGTGGTAATCACGTTAGTGTGCTGAGATGAGTTTAGAAGTGTCACGCTGTCGTCCAGCTGGACTGTTTTCTCCACACACTCATATTCTACATAATTGACTTCTTCCTTTACAGATTTTTTTTGCTTCCAAGCTTCTTGAATATCCTGTTTTACCCTCAGAGTTTCAAAGTTTAGATGGTTCATTCTCTAATTGATTCTGTAGTTTTTACTCTGTGTCTGATGTTTAGGATATTTATTTCACTGTAATTCAGTCAATGTTATTCCTGTTGTATTCAGTTTGTCTTCCTGAATATTATAAAACATTGTAATGCTTAAAAAACAAAGGAAGCATCTACCTGCAATCACCCATAACACACATGCAACCATCTAGCGATAACACCCACAACACCCTAGAATTGTGGTTAGGATTTTTGCATGAATAAACACGATTGACAATTGTAAAATCTAGTTATTTTTACAACTCACTTTGGTGCTACTACAAAGCATACACTTAGCAACGCCCTCGAAACCACTCAAAACACCCTAACAACTCCCTGGAAACCACCCACAAAACCCTTGAGTCGTGGTTATGACTTTTGCATGAATAAACACGATTGACAATTGTAAAATCTAGTTATTTTTACAACTCACTTTGGTGCTACTACAAAGCATACACTTAGCAACGCCCTGAAAAACACTCAAAAGACGCTGGAAACCACCCACAACTCCCTTGAATCGTAGTTATGATTTTTGTCCATGGCAAACACCATTGACATTTGTAAAATCTAGTTATTTTAACAATTCACTCTGGTTCAATTCACTACCAAGCAATGCCCTGGAAACCACCCCAAACACCTTAGCAACCACTTAGCATCACCTTGGAAACCCCCACAATACCCTACCATTAGGGGTATGATTTTTGCATGGGCCAACACCATTAACATTTTTCAAATCTAGTTATTTTTTCAAATTTAATCTGGTGCTACCACTTAGCATTGCCCTAGAAACCACCCAAAACACCCTCGCAACCACCTAGCAACTCCCTGGAAACCATCCACAAAACACCCTAGAATCATGGTTGACGTGTGATTATAAGCAAACACCATTAACATTTGTAAAATCTAGTAATTTTTACAATTTACTTTGCTGCTACTACAAGGCAACCACTTAGCAACACCCTAGCAACTCCCTGGAACCTACCTGAAACACCCTAGAATTGTGGTTATGACTTTTTTATGACTTTTGCATAAATAAACACGATTGACAATTGTAAAATCCAGTTATTTTTACAATTCACTTTGGTGCTACTACAAGGCAACCACTTAGCCACGTCCTAGAAACCACTCAAAACACCCTAGAATCATTGTAAGGCATTTTGCATGGCAAACACCATTAAGATTTGTTAGCAACCCCCTGGAAACCACTCCGAAAACCCTAGCAACTCCCTAGAACCCACCTGCAACACTTTTGCATGGGCAAACAGCATTGACATTTGTAAAATCTAGATATTTTTATCATTCACTCTGGTGCTACCACCTAACAATCCCCTGGAAACCACCAAAAACACCCTAGCAACACCTTGGAAACCCCCCACAACAACCTAGCATTAGGGATATGATTTTTTGAATGAGGAAACACCATTAACATTTTTAATATCTAGTAACTGTTACAATTCACCTTGTTGCAACTGCATAGCAAACACCTAGCAACACTCTGGAAACCACCTAGAAAGCTCTAGCAACCTCTTAGCAACGCCCTGGAAACCACTCAGATTACCCTAGCAACTTACTGGAAACCATCCTCAACACCCTAGAATTGTGGTTATGATTTTTGCATGAATAAACACGATTGACAATTCGTAAAACGTAGTTATTTTTACATTTCACTTTGGTGCTACTACAGAGCAACCATTTAGTAACTCTGGAAACCACTCAGAACACCCTATAATCGTGGGTATGACTTGTAATTATGAGCAAACACCATTAACATTTGTAAAAATCTAGTATTTTTTACATTTCACTTTGGTGCTACTACAGGGCAACCATTTAGTAACTCTGGAAACCACTCAGAACACCCTAGAAACTCCCTGGAAACCACCCACAACACACTAGAATTGTGGATATGACTTTTGGGCAAACAGCATTAACATTTTTACAATCTAGTTACTGTTACAATTTACTTTTTTTGCAACTGCACAGCAAACACCTAGCAACACTTTGAAAACCACTCTAGAATTGTGGTTATGACTTTTGCATGAATAAACACGATTGACAATTGTAAAATCTAGTTATTTTTACAATTCACTTTGGTGCTACTACAAAGCATACACTTAGCAACGCCCTGAAAAACACTCAAAACACCCTGGAAACCACCTACAACTCCCTTGAATTGTGGTTATGATTTTTGTCCATGGCAAACACCATTGACATTTGTAAAATCTAGTTATTTTAACAATTCACTCTGGTTCAATTCACTACCAAGCAATGCCCTGGAAACCACCCCAAACACCTTAGCAACCACTTAGCATCACCTTGGAAACCCCCCACAATACTCTACCATTAGGGGTATGATTTTTGCATGGGCCAACACCATTAACATTTTTCAAATCTAGTTACTTTTCCAATTACACCATTAACATTTGTAAAATATAGTTATTTGTATAATTTAATCTGGTGCTACCACTTAGCAATGCCCTGGAAACCACCCAAAACACCCTCGCAACCACCTAGCAACTCCCTGGAAACCATCCACAAAACACCCTAGAATCATGGTTGACGTGTGATTATAAGCAAACACCATTAACATTTGTAAAATCTAGTAATTTTTACAATTTACTTTGCTGCTACTACAAGGCAACCACTTAGCAACCCCCTGGAAACGACTTCCAACACCCTAGCAACTCCCTGGAACCTACCTGCAACACCCTAGAATTGTGGTTATGACTTTTTTTATGACTTTTGCATAAATAAACACGATTGACAATTGTAAAATCCAGTTATTTTAACAATTCACTTTGGTGCTACTACAAAGCAACCACTTAGCCACGCCCTAGAAACCACTCAAAACACCCTAGAATCATTGTAAGGCATTTTGCATGGCAAACACCATTAAGATTTGTTAGCAACCCCCTGGAAACCACTCCGAAAACCCTAGCAACTCCCTAGAACCCACCTGCAACACTTTTGCATGGGCAAACAGCATTGACATTTGTAAAATCTAGATATTTTTATCATTCACTCTGGTGCTACCACCTAACAATCCCCTGGAAACCACCAAAAACACCCTAGCAACACCTTGGAAATCCCCCACAACAACCTAGCATTAGGGATATGATTTTTTGAATGAGGAAACACCATTAACATTTTTAATATCTAGTAACTGTTACAATTCACCTTGTTGCAACTGCATAGCAAACACCTAGCAACACTCTGGAAACCACCTAGAAAGCTCTAGCAACCTCTTAGCAACGCCCTGGAAACCACTCAGATTACCCTAGCAACTTACTGGAAACCATCCTCAACACCCTAGAATGGTGGTTATGACTTTTACATGGACACAATTAACATTTGTAAAATCTAGTTATTTTTATAATTCATTCTGGTCTTACCACCTAGCAATGCCCTGGAAACCACGCAAAACACCCTAGCAACCACTTAGCAATGCCTTGGAAACCCCCCACAATACTTCACCTTGTTGCCACTACATTGCAAACACCTAGCAACACTCTGGAAAAACCACTCAGAACACCCTAGCAACACCCTGGAAACAACCCTAGTAACACCTAGCAACGCCCTAGAAACCAGTCAAACACCCAAGCAACACCTAACAACGCCCTAGAAACCAGTCACAACACTCTAGCATTGCGGTTATGACTTTTACATGGACAAACTCTATTAACATTATTAAAATCGAGCAATAACCTGGAAACCACACAGAACACCCTAGTAACACCTTGCAACACCCTGGAAACCACTCACAGCACCCTAGCATTGTCTTCTTAAATAAATTTTAATGTCACAACAAAGCAACCATCTAGCAATGCCTTGGAAACCACCCGCAATTAGCGTTGGTGTCACTACAGAGAAACCATCTAGCAATGGCCAGAAAACCACCCACAACACCCTGAAAACCTTTTGCATTAGAAAACAACATTAACATTATTAAAATCGAGTTATTTTGGCCATTATTTTGACGCCACAACAGAATTAAAGACACACTTTACCCATAATTCACACGTTATTCTCATACACAAGAGTCCCTGTGGTCTTGTCACCACAGCGACAGATGACGAACCCATAATGCGGCGCCTTCACGGGAATCTTTCCCTGCTGTTCTTGGGATTTGTTCATTATGTTAACCAACTGGTCGTCACTCACCTTTTCCTGATATTGCCTGCGCGAGGAGTCCAGCGACTGGATCAGCGCCGTGGCGTGGCCGACGAACATGGCGTAGCAGGTCGCACCCACGATCATGCTGAGGATGGTCAGCCACACGTCTGTCATGCCGACAGGAGGGTACATGCCATATCCGATACACAGCATGTGGCTCATGGCCTTGAACAGAGCGTACGAATACTGCTGACCCCACGTGTCATTCTGAAAGACAGAACAACAGACCATCATAAACAGTTCATGTCCACCTGATTGACACAGATGACCCATACCACCTTTAAGTAGCGATATGCCTCAATATTCATGATACATTTACAATGACTTTGCTGATAATATACTGTATGAGTAAACATTGTAACAATTTAATTGTACAAGTGCATTCCATTACACCGCGTTCCAAATTATTATGCAAATTATATCTTTCTCTGGTTTTCATAATTAGTCAATGCAAATGACAGTCAGTATAATTTTTAAGTCATCAACCATTAGGGTATAATTCGAATTGTATTGAACAAACCTCCTAATGATAACAGTATTTATTTCAAAAATAAAAATCTGAAAATGCACTGTTCCACATTATTATGCACAACAGAGTTAAAACATTGTATAGGTTGTAAAGAACTGAAAATGGGCATTTGCTGAATTTGCAGCATTAGGTGGTCATATTTACTGAAATCTAAATCTATTTCAATCAAAAACATCCTAACTGGGCAAGTTACATCTTACCATAGGACCCCTTCTTTGATATCGCTATCACAATTCTTGCATCCATTGAATTTGTAAGTTTTTGGAGAGTTTCTGATTGAATTTGTTTGCAGGATGCCAGAATAGCCTCCCAGAGCTGCTGTTTTGATGTGAACTGCCTCCCACCCTCATAGATCTTTTGCTTGAGGATGCTCCAAAGGTTCTCAAACTGGTTGAGGTCAGGGGAGGATGGTGGCCACACCATGAGTTTCTCATCTTTTATGCAGATAGCAGCCAATGACACAGAGGTATTAATTGCAGCATGAGATGGTGCATTGTCATCAAGAGGCACCAGCAACTTCAAAAACCTGTTTGCTACTTTGTAATGGCATTTTAGTAGCTGCTCTCTTAATCTGATGAATTTGTCTGGCAGAAACCTTCCTCATTCTGCCTTTACCTGCACAAACCTGTCTGTGCTCTGAATCAGCCTCAAATCTCTTCACAGTACAATGATCACGCTTACGTTTTCGTGAAATATCTAATGTTTTCATACCTTGTCCAAAGCATTGCACTATTTGACGCTTTTCGGCAGCAGAGAGACCTTTTTCTTTCCCATAATTGCTTGAAACCTGTGGCCTGCTTAATAATGTGGAACATCCTTCTTACTTTTCCTTTAATTGGGCTCATTTGGCAAACTATTTATCACAGGTGTCTGAGATTAATTTCAGTGATCCAAAGAGCCATGAGACACAATACCATCCATGAGTTTAATTGAAAAACAAAAAACTGTGTGTTTATGACACTTACATACAATTTGCATAATAATTTGGAACGCGGTGTAGTTTCCCTGTCTATGACAGTTTTAATATTTTAAATAGTTTGAGAGAAATTGGCTATTTTAAAAGTTACTTTCACAGGGTTATTATAGTTACTAAACATTTAGTTGATGTACCAAAAAAAGTCTTAACTGAAATAAAAATAAATGAACACAAAAACAAAACATACCAAAAGACCAAAACACACACACACACACACACACACACACACACACACAAATCTTTAACTAAAATTAAAATTAAAATAAACCTGAAATAAAAATAAATAAATAAATACACACAAAAACGCCAAAACACACACACACAAAAAAAAAATTTATCTAGAATTAATACAAATGAAAATGTAAAATAGAAAAATACAAAAATGTTACTAAATGAACAAAAAAATCTTTTTTGTTACTTGAAATAAAATAAAATAACCAAAAGAAAAGAAAGATTAAATAAAAACACTGTTTTTATTTAACCTGATATACCAAATAAAGTCTGAACTAAAATAAAAATAAACACACACAAAAACAAACAAACGAAAAAAAAAAACTAAAATACAAAAACACTCTAAAATAAAAAAAAAAATATTTAACTAAAATTAAAAATGAAAATAGAAATATAAAAACTCATTCTCTTGGATAATATCTCAGCAATACTAAAATCACAACTTTATAAAAATAAATTTATAAAAATGGCATTGCTAAGTTAATTTCTGTAAATCACTTCCATATTTTTTACTAAATAATAAAAAAAAACATTTTTGTTACATAAAATAAATTTGTTTCTAGTTTACCCTGATGCACCAAATAAAGTATGAACTGAAATAAAAATAAATAAACACAAAAACAAAAAATACTAAAAGACCAATACACACACACAAATTGTTACTTGAAATCAAATGAATTAACTAAATTAAAAGAAAATTAAAAACATTATTTTAACCTGATGTCTGAAAATAAATAAACACACACAAAATAAAACAAAAAAGAAAATACTAAAAGACCAAAACACTCTAAAATAAGAATAATAATCCTTACCAAAATGAAAATGAAAATGTAAAACAGAAAAATAAAAACTGATTTCATTGCTAGTTTTTAAAATTCTGATCGAATTTGTTGTTATATTAAAATGTTTTATTGATTCAATTTTATTAACTAAATGTACATAATATCCATTACTTAGAAATGTTATATTTATTAAAATAATTAAATATCTGAAATCCTTGTGTTTATTAAATGAAAAACAGTGTGTAAAACATGCCTTGTTTATTTCTAACAAGACCTTTACTATATTTTATTTCTTGCTTTAAACATTTTGAATGCATAAATAAAGATACACATCAAATATCATAATAAGGTATAATCTGTAAAGATGCACAAACCTACACTCTTAAAAAGAAACCTATTTGTCTAAATGGATCTGATGGAACCTTTTTTGTTTCACAAAAGGTTCTTTGTGGCAACAAAAGATTCTTCAGATTATAAAAAGGTAAAAAAGAGATGGTTCTTTAAAGAACCTTTGACTGAATGGTTCTTTGTGGAACCAAAACCTTTTAAAGCACCTTTATTTTTAAGAGTGTACATGTACGTATGAAACAAAAAGTTCAAACACTTCCAATGACGGCACGAATATGAATCCAGATTGACTCCTGAGAGTTTGCGGCGGGAGAAAACACAGCGGCATAAAATGAAAATAGGAACGAATGAGGCCGAAAAAGAGAAATCCGAGCTGGAGAAAGTGGGTCAGCTATTTAGAAAGATGTGAAATTTCTGCGCGTCTCTAAAATAGTGAATAAATTGCCCTTGTCCCGTGGACGTGCGCGCGAGTCCGTGAGGAATCAATATTGGCTCCGTCTGAGGTGACATGTCCAGATTGCTTTCAGACTCATTTCTGTAGGGGCTCAATCCTGAGAGAGCGACAGCTTATTACAGCTCTCCAAAAAGAGGAAAAAGATCATACCGTTTCATAATGACAGCCCCATCACCAGAATAGCTGGATCTAACAACCTAAAGGAGCTGCGGGCGTCAAAAGTGAATTTGAAAAGATACAGCGTGGCCCCATTTGACTTTAATACACAAGTATGTACTGAAAATACTGTCATCACCTCAACCTCAGCGTACTCAGAAAATCACAACACTTTTGAATAAGGGCTATATTTTTTACAGCATTTACTAACCTTTGTTAAGATACAATTGTTTATTATTTGTTTACATTCCATCCAAGATGTAGATGGGTTTGTTTCTTCATCAGATTTGGAAAAATGTGTCATTCCATCACTGTCTCACCAATGGATCCTCTGGAGTGAATGGGTGCCGTCAGAATGAGAGTCCAAACAGCTGATAAAAACATCACAATAATCCACGCCACTCCAGTCCATCAGTTAACATCTCGAGAAGACAAAAGCTGAAACAAATCCATCATTAAGACGTTTAACTAAAATACCAGTCCATAATCCATAATAAAAAATCCCTGTTGACTCTCACATTAAAATCCAGCCACACACAGTGGTGTGAAAAAGTGTTGGCCCCCTTCCTGAGTTTTTATTTTTTTGCATGTTTGTCACACTTTAATGTTTCAGATCATCAAACAAATTTAAATATTAATCAAAGATAACACAAGTAAACACAACATGCTGTTTTTGGATGAAGTTTTTTATTATAAAGGGAAAACTAAATCCAAACCCACATGACCCTGTGTGAAAAAGTGTTTGCCCCCTAAACTTAATAACTGGTTGGGCCACCCTTAGCAGCAACAACATCAAGTGTCTGCGATAACTTGCAATGAGTTTGTTACAGCGCTGTGCAGGAATTTTGGCCCACTCATCTTGGCAGAATTGTTGTAATTCAGCCACATTGGAGGGTTTTGGAGCATGAACCGCCTTTTTAAGGTCATGCCACAGCATCTCAATAGGATTCCGGTCAGGACTTTGACTAGGCCACTCCAAAGTCTTCATTTTGTTTTTCTTTAGCCATTCAGAGGTGGACTTGCTGGTGTGTTTTGGATCACTGTCCTGCTGCAGAACTCAAGTTGGCTTCAGCTTGAGATCACGAACAGATGGCCGGACATTGTCCTTCAGGAGTTTTTGGTAGACAGCAGAATTCATGGTTCCATTTCTCACAGCAAGTCTTCCAGGTCTAGAAGCAGCAAAACAGCCCCAGACCATCACACTACCACCACCAGATTTTACTGTTGGTATGATGTTTTTTTTTTTATGAAATGCTGTGATACTTTTACGCCAAATGTAATGGGACACACACCTTCCGAAAAGTCCAACTTTTGTCTCATCAGTCCACAGAGTATTTTCCCAAAAGTCTTGGGGATCATCAAGATGTGTTCTGGCAGAACTGAGACGAGCCTTTATGTTCTTTTTGCTCAGCAGCGGTTTTAGTCTTGGAACTCTGCCATGCAGGCCATTTTTGCCCAGTCTCTTTCTTATGGTGGAGTCACTTTTTCACACAGGGTCATGTGGGTTTGGATTTTTTTTCCCTTCATAAAAAAACCCTTCATTTAAAAACTGCATGTTGTGTTTACTTGTGTTAAATTAATATTGAAATTTGTTGGATGATCTGAAACATTAAAGTGTGACAAACATGCAAAAAAAAAAAAATCAGGAAGGGGGCCAACACTTTTTCCACACTGTATTTGTTTAGAGCTGTTTTGACTTGTAAATGGTGCATGATCTGTGCAGATATCTCTCCTGATTCATCACTTTTTCAATTGAGGAAGTGTTATTATGGATTATATATATATATATATATATATATATATATTGTTTGGATTTGTCTTCTTAAAATGTTAACTGATGAACTGGAGTGGTGTGGATTACTGTATTATTGTGATGTTTTTAATCAGATGTTTGGACTCTCACTCTGACAGCACCCATTCACTGCATAGGATCCTTTGTTGAGCAAATGATGGAATGCTAAATTTCTCCAAATCTGATAAAGAAACAAACTCATCCTAATCTTGGATGGTTGCATTGGTGAGCAAGTGTGTTAATTTTAGACTCTAGTGTAGGGCCGGGACTTTAACGCGTTAATTTAGATTAATTAATTACACAAAAATAACGCGTTAAAATTTTTTAACGCATTTTAATCGCAATACGTTTTGCACCGCGGAACGTTTCTCACTAGATGAGATTCGGCGGACCGATTATACTGGAGCACAAACTAGCGTTCAGACAAGCCAAAGACGTCCGTCCTAAATAGTATTGTATGTCCCAAATCGTAGTATGTTTAAAAAGTATTCCAAAGATTCCCGGATGGTCTACTACTTAACGATCAATGCACACTCTTAACTGCTTATATTGCCCGCAACACACTGCGCCGTGAACGAGGATTCGATTAGAACTACAAACACGCATTAAAAAGTGTTAAAAAACTACAAACATGGAGGATATACGCGACCAACGGACAGGTAGAGAAAGGGGTTTGAGTGATAAATAATCAGTGTGTAACCTGATAAAAACTATTTTTTAAATGTTATCCGCGTTATATTCCATGTGCAGCAACATTTATAATGATAGGTTTGGTCATTAAAATTTAAATGCATAATTAAGCAAACACAAGAGCAGAGTTCTCGGAATGAAAGACTCGTTAAAGAACGTGCCTCTTGCTACACTTTTAATGGCAATATTGTACTGGTCTGTTGGACTTGGTTGAACAAAAATAAACAATATTTTGTTGCTTAAGCTTATGTATTCAGTCATTATTCAATGGTATACTAAAAATCCATGTAAAAATCTTAATTCTCACTGTTCTCAGGTCAAATATTTACATGCGATTAAAATGCGATTAATTTCGATTAATTAATTACAAAGCCTCTAATTAATTAGATTAAAATTTTTAATCGAGTCCCGGCCCTACTCTAGTGACATCAAAGTATTGAAACACTAAACAAAGCAAATCTAAGCGCGCTTTTTTTTTTTACAATCTCACAGTTTGTGTGTTCCCGCGGTGCGTCTGTTGTCTACGCAGCTCCCTGCTGACTGATAACGCGCTTGTTTGAATCTGATGTCTGGCTTTATGTTATTGTAGGAGCGGGGCAATCACAGACCACCAATTACCCCTCAGGGAAGCTGGCGAGCCGCCGCAGGCCTCATCGATAAACTGTGGCAGATCCTGAGAAGACTTCTGCCATTCTCGTTCTCGTCGGGGCTGATTCAGGGTCACGGCTCGGGTCTCTGGCATTCAGCTAAGGAAACGAAATCTCCGGGGCGTCGGGAAAAAAACTGTCCTCTCTCTCTGGACGCTGGGGACTCAGTGGCCGCATATCCCCTTGACTAAAAAGAGGAGGAAATTAAAGTGCAGTCCGGAGAACTGTCAATACTAGACGGATATCAAATTAGGGCTGTGGAAAAACCACAATCTGTGACACTTCACCTCACTAACTCATCCGGCTTATGTAAGAATGCAGCTTAGAGAAATACAGGCCTTCACTGGCACTGATATGAGTCATTTTATATCATGAAAACGTATGTATCACTATACAGTAAATTACAATAATAATAATAATAAATATAGCTGCAAGCAGCAATTACAGGGCTAAGGGAGGCATCAGAACAAGTGCAGCAATGAGTAACTGAAGCCATTTAAAGGTGATTTTAGTCAAAATGGCTGAAAAAAACGTAAAAACAACTACCAACTACCAACTTTCCAATAATCGGTTGTCACTTTTGACCACAAGGTGGCACTGTCTCAAAACGTTTTGAATGCTTTCAGGTCATGGTCTCCATGGTACATACAAAGTTTTGTAATGGTACACCAATGCATTGGTAAAAATGTAGCATTTTCTATCATAATACTCTATAATAGTCAGTGGCAATTTCATGTTTTGTTCAATTGTAGCGCCAACAAAAGACACAATCCCACCAAATCTTTTTGTGTCCTTAGAGTGTGCCTATACATATATACACAAATTTGGTGAAAATATCTAATTTTGTTTTGGAGTTATAGACATTTTCTGTTTAGAGAAAAAATGATCGATGTCTGACTTTCCTACGTAGTTTCGTGTCGATAAGAGTAACAGTTTCTGAGATATTGGCAAATGTTTTTTAAGCGCTAAAATGCAACGTTGCACAAACCATGAGGCAAAACCTGGCATGTTTCGTATCGCTGGACTTGGCAAGGATTCAGGAGTCTAAAAAATGACTCCCATGAAATTAAGTTAAAAGCATATAAATATTTGATTTTACCACTAGGTGGCACTGGCTCGAAACTTCTAAGACTCCTTCAGGTCATCGTGCTGATGACCCATACCAAGTTTTGTAACGATACGTCAATGCATTCATAAAATATACTACAAATATACTAAAATATACTACAACAATTCTAAATGGCCAACTCCCAAAATGACTGACATTGGAAAATTGGATATCATTCGACTCTGCCTAAAAAGGCAGTTTTGATTTTTTGGCCAAACCATTGAGAAGTTATAATTTTTCAAATCTCCTGACCACTAGGTGTCACTGCACCGAAACTGTGCAGGTAGCCTCAGGTCATGCTTGGTATAGCACACACCAAGTTTGGTCTCAATACGCCAAACCATTGCGGAGATACTGTATAGCCTTGCATCCATTTTTGCACGCTTTTCATAGAATTTGTTTGCGTGTTATTCAAGAACGGTTTGACTAATCAACTTAAATTCCATAGCTTTTTGTCAGCATGGTCTTAAGATAATCTAAGCCAATTTTACTGAAAATCAGACAAACTGTCTAGGAAGAGTTTAAAAAAAGTAGGTTAAAGTAAGGTAAGAACCTTCTAGACTTTACAGATCAAAAGTTATTAGCATTAAATGAGTAAAATTTGGACAAATGGTGGCGCTAGAGAGTTTAAGTTAGAGACTTCAAACTTGCTATAGTTAATGTTGAGACTGTCCTCTATCAGTGTGCCAAATTTCATAACTTTCCCACCAACAGTTCCATGGTTTGCCAGAGACTCAACTGCGGAAGAAGAAATGGAAGAAGAAGAAGAAGAAGAAGAAGAAGAACGCCAATGGATACAATAGGTGCCTTCGCACCTTCTGTGCTTGGCCCCTAATAATAATAATTCACTAATTTCAACTTGTGCTGAAGACACATACCAAGTTTCGTAAAATTCAAAATGGTTGACCTGGGAAAATTGGGTATGGTTTGATTCGGCATGCTCTTCTGAATCTAAAGAGACCAGTTTTCATATCTCCTGACCACTAGGTGGCACTGAACTAAAACACTGCAGGTAGCCTCAGGTCATGGATGTTATAACACACACCAAGTTTGGTCTCAAAAAGTCAAACTGTTTTGAACATATAGCCTCATAACCATTTTGCATGCTATTCGTCGAATTCGTTCACACGTTATTCGAGAATGGTTTGACTAATCAACTTGAAATCCATAACTTTTTGTCAGCATGGTCTTAAGATAATCTGAGCCAATTTTAATGAAAATCAGACAAACTGTCTAGGAAGAGCTCGAAAAAGCAGTTTAAAGTAAGGTAAGAACCTTCTAGACCTTATGGTTCAAAAGTTAGTAGCATAAAATGAGTGAAATTTGGACAAATGGTGGTGCTAGAGAGTTTAAGTTAGAGACTTTAAACTTGCTATGGTTACTGTTGAAACTGTCCTCTATCTGTTTGTCAAATTTGATAACTTTCCCACAAACGGTTCTATGGGCTGCCATAGACTCAACAATGGAAGAAATAGAAGAAGAAGAAGAAGAAGAAGAAGAACGCCAATGGATACAACAGGTGCCTTTGCACCTTCTATGCTCGGCCCCTAATAATAATAATTCACTAATTTCAACTTGCGCTGAAGACACATACCAAGTTTCGCAACGATACTCCAATGCGTTCTTAAAATATAGCATTTTACGATAAAATTCAAAATGGCTGACATGGGAAACATGGGTATGGATTGACTTGGCATGCTCCTCTGAATCTAAAGAGCCACTATCTAAAGAGTCTAATCTTATGACCACTAGGTGGCACTGCACTGAAACTCTGCAGGTAGCCTCAGGTCACGCTTGTTATAACACACACCAAGTTTGGTCTCAATACGCCGAACCGTTTTGAACATATAGCCTCATAACCATTTTACGTGCTATTCATCAAATTCAATCACATGTTATTTGAGAATGGTTTGACTAATCAACTAGAATTCAATAACTTTTTGCCAGCATGGTCTGAAGATGATCTGAGCCAATTTTAATGAAAATCAGACAAACTGTCTAGGAAGAGCTCGAAAAAGTAGGTTAAAGTAAGAACCTTCTAGACCTTTTAGAAAAGTGAAATTTGAACAAATGGTGGCGCTAGAGAGTTTAAGTTAGAGACTGCAAACTTGCTGTGGTTAATGTTGAGATTGTCCTCTATCTGTGTGCCAATTTTTATAACTTTCCCAAAAACGGTTCTATGGGCTGCCAAAGACTCAAGAGCAGAAGAAACGAAATAATAAGAAAGCCAACGGATGCAATGGGTGCCCCTTGGCCCCTAATAATAATAATAATAATAAAAATTCAATAATAATTCAACTAAAAAAATAGTTATTCATTTTTATTTTTATTTTAAAACAAGGACATGAAATAAAATGTGAATACTCTGATTAATCTGGAAATGGATAGCACTGACCAGGTGTATCATATTCACGCATTTAAAAGGAAGGTGAGGAGCCCTGATGGGCGCAGCAGGAGTAGCTCCTGATCAGATGAGAGACAGATTGTGTTTGCAAACACTCACCACCATCTTGTTCTTAGACACCCAGCAGTCGGCGGGGAAATCCTGCAGCATCGGCACCAGGAACTGCAGACACCCGTCCCAGTGACAGAGCAGCAGCATCATTCCAATCAAGTTGACGATTCGCACCATTGCGCTGGCCAGGTCGTAGGTCATATGAAAAATCTGAGCAGGGACAGAAGCAAAGACAGCACATGTTGAACACAAGCCGTCACACTCTGGTCAATCTGAACGACACTGACATTTGAAACAGGGCAGGGTGTCACCAAATACCTCACAATATGACACATATGAAACTGGGAAATGGTGCTTTGAGAGGTTGCAATTACTCAAACATGCATTTTAATATGCAACTGAAAGGAATTAGATGATGCACAAGGAAGTAAAACAAAAATATACTTTCGAGGATTTAAATCAATGCAACATCATGAGAAAAATAATTGTGACAGCATATATGATTTTATCCACTGCATTTTCCATAATATTTCGTATTCATTTAAAAAACGCAATAAATATCCACTTTTAGTAACATGCAAAAAAAAAAAAAAACATTACAAACCAATACTATATTTGTCATGTACTAATTTATGCTTATTTAGAATAAATGTTACAATTTTATAATTGTATATATTTTTTAGAGTATTAGGTTTTTTTTACTGAAATACATACATACATACATACATAAATAAATAAAATGTCGATATATCTATTTTTCAGATACTAATTTATGCCTAAATAAATTAAAAATTCATCTAAATTCAATTATTTAAACTCATTTTTTTAAAAATAAAAATAGTATTATGGTATTTTACTGAATAAATATATTGAATCTATTTTGTAAATAATAATTTATGCTTCTTTGAATTAAATAAAATTGAAAATTATGTTTATAAAAAAAAATACTGTAATGAAAAAACATCTATTTTCGTAATGTGAAAAAAAAAACAATGATTTGTATTAATTTGTCAGGTACTTATTTATGCTTTTTTTTAAAATAAATTCAAATAAATTCTAAAACAGTATTACAGTACTTTACTGCAATATCATAAACAAACAAATTAATTAATTCAATAACATTTTAATGATGTAGTTGTACTACATAATTTATATAATTACTTTTTTTAAACTTATTGATTAATATCTAAATAAAAATGTAAATTACATTAAAAAGTGTATATATGTATTGTATGTATGTATAAATTTTACTTTATTATTTTAATACTGTAAGGTTGCTTTGACACAACTTTTGTAAAAAGCGCTGTATAAAAAATCTTGACTTGACTTGACTAAATTATATATACATACATGCACTTTAATTATAGAATTTAATAGTTGTTATGTACATAAAAAATATATGTAAATAAAAATGCATTTATTTTATTATACAAAATTAAATCAAATAATATATATAATAATATATATATTTACATGCACTAATTATATAATTTAATATTTACATAAATATAATTTTTTGTTAAAAAAACATTCATTTTATTATACAAAATTAAATTAAATAATATGTACATTATATAATTACAAAGAATATATTAATTGTATATATATAATACATAATATTACACACACACACACACACACACACATATATATATATATATATATATATATATATATATATATATATATAAATACATTAACATGTTGCAAAAACATATTATATATTTAAAATGAATATATAATTAGAATAATCAGAATTCAAAATGTTGAATATTTCATTATGACTATTAGTTGATGCAAAATAATTTATCAGTGTATTAAATCAGTTCAATTCAACAAATTAAACTGATTCATGCAAATGAATCAAACTAACAACAACAACAACAACAACAACAACAACAACAACAACAAAAAAAAACATTGTGCAATCAGATTGCGATTCCCTAAACTAAACTAAAATGATAAGGCACTTAAAGACTCCCATCCTTGAGAATCAGAGCCTACAATAGCTCTGCTTTAGTGTGTGTGTAGGAGACATGTCTTTTTTTCCCGAATCGCTAACAGGTTAAATAATTGAAAACAGGTCAGAACAAGTCCAGGCTTCTTCCTTCCTGCCAAGATTGTCAGAGAGAGAGAGAGAAAGAGAGAGAGACAGAGAGAGAGAGAGAGAGAGAGAGAGAGAGAGAGAGAGAGAGAGAGAGTTGAAGAACGACAGGCTAATCCTAATGCGAAGTATCCTCTGGAGAAGCCGGCGGTCAGTGCGGTGTTAATGGCCTCTACAATTGAAAGCTACTTAATGTGAGCCAAGCCACGGCACGCGCTGTTAACTGCACCGGTGCTTATTAAAAACCACTCGAGTCACTTTAAAACACAGCTTTTAAAAGCTTATGTGAGAGGAGTATGCCCACATGATAACATTGTTATTGAGTGACGAGAAAAGCTCTATCAATCACTCTCTCTCTCTCGCTCTCACTGTGCGTCTATGTCTCTCGTCCACGGTCAGACGGTGAGTACTGTTCGTATGTTTGTCTTTAATAACTCTTTCCTCTGCCAGGACAGTGTAATGACAAGCGGAGCATTACGTCGCTCGTCGCTCTGGCGCGTTCTGAGGGAAACAGCATGAGCTGGGATTAAATAATTGGCTCTCTGTAACATTAACTAGCTGTAAAAGCATCTGAATTAATCATGCAGTGTTGTGTAAAAGTCACCCTCATTACTGACTGTCTGCCTTTACGGCTGGATCATCACAGACAGACGGAAGGACAGACAGACAGATAATGATCAAATGAGAAAGACATTAAAGATAGAAGTGATAACGCAAACTAATAGATTACGTGAATGTATGATTTATTTAAATGCTAGGATTTACAGGTCAATGATGAAAATCTAGTAAAAATCTGGTGACAAGTTAAAAGTTCTTAAAAATGTTACAAGTTGTTACAATGTAACAACTTACAATGTTACAATGTTACAAATGTTTTTAAACAAAACCGTAACAACAAACAACAACAACGTGTTACAGTAAGTTATAAATAGAATTTTAATATGAACATCAGAATTAATATTGAAATTAATATTCATGTTAATATTATAATAGTTACTATATTAATTTACAATGCTGTTTTATTAACAATATTATAGCTGGAATTTACAATATTAATATCAGTTATTATTAATATTAACAATACTACTACTAATAAATATTTTTTTTTTAGAAGTAGCAGTAGTAAAATGTAAAAAGCAAAACAATTACATTTTAACAATACTTTATCATCATCATTATTATTATTTTTGATAATTTATTATTATTATTATTAGTAGTAGTAGTAGTAGTAAACCTAAAAACAATACAGTAACAAAGTAATAATAGTTTATCATCATCATCATCATCATCATCATTATTATTATTATTATTATTGCTGGCTTAATAATAATAATAATAATAATAATATGATAAATTATGATGATTATTATTGTTATAAATAATAATAATAATAATATGGATGATGATATTAATGATGATGTTGAGTATTATGATTAATACCAATAATTTTAATTAATTATTATTATTATTATTATTTTTTTTAAATATTATATTTTATTTAAAAATATATATATATTTAATTCGTAAAATATTTAATTTTAAAATATAACTTATTAACATTTTTGGGGGAGGGGGGTTATAGCATTTTTTTAGGTTTATTTATTTATTTAAAAAGAGTTAGTATAACATTAAAATAAATATCAAATTAAACTGCACAATAGGAAAAGAATAACATAATAATAATAATAATAATAATAATAATAATAATAATAAGGTACATTATTATGATTATTATTATTATTATTGTTGTTATTATTGTTATTGTTATTAATTATTTTATGGATATTGATATTAATGATAATCATTAATATTAACACATTTAATTTTTTTGTTGAAAAATGTTTTATTTATTTTTTTAAATTTATTATTAAAACTTTTGTAACAGTTTTTTGTTTGTTTATTTATTTTTAATAAAAACGTTTCAAATATAACATTTAAAATCAAAATTAATATTGAAATTAATATTTATGCTAGTATGATAATATTACAGTATTTACTATATTAATTTACAATATTGTTTTATTTAAAATATTGTTGTAATTTTCAATATTGATATTGATATCATCAATATTAATATTAACAATGCTACTACTAATACATTATTGTTATTATTATTATTATTAGAAGCAGTAGTAGTAAAACGTAAAAAAATAAAATAAATAAATAAATAATAATAATACTTTATCCACATCATCATTATTATTGATATAATAATAAAAATAATATAATTAATTATTATTATTATTATTATTAATAGTATGGATATTAATAATGATCTTTAATAATAATTTTAATTATTTGTTTTAAACATATTCTATTCAATTGTATTTTAAAATATATATTTTTTTTACTTTTTTTAGATGGGTTATAGCATTTTTCTTTTTACTTTTTATTACATTGTTTTAATCAATTCTATTTGTTTAGTTATTTTTTAATTCATTTTTTCATATAGTAGGTTGTGCCATTCTAAACATAAACATTTTAATTTATTTGATTTTAACTTATTACATTTTTTATAAAATCTTTGTTTTATTGTTTTTAATTAACTTTATTTGTTTATTTATTTAAATTAATTTTTTTATATGGTAGGTTGTACCATTCTGAACATTTTATTTTATTATTTTATTAGTTATTAATTTTAATTCATTTTTTAAAAATCCTATTGTAGTTGTGCCATTCCAAAATATTTTTTATTAAATTTATTTATTTTGTTTGATTTTATTGGTTTTAACTAGTTTCATTTGTTTATTTATTTTAAATCATTTTATTTCCATATAGTAGGCTGTGCCATTCTAAACGTAACTGTTTTTTAAGTAACTTTTTTAATTTAAATATAAATTAATATATATATATATATATATATATATATATATATATATATATATATACACACACACACACACACAAACACACATATTTATTTTTATAAATTCACTTTTCCTGAAACTTTATTTTTTCTTGTGGGTGACATTAATACATTAAAACATCAAATGATGACACTATTTATCCAGATGTTGCTTATGCACACACACACACACACACACACACACACACACACACACACACACAAATAGTCATCTCACTAGGGTTTTGAAGACAGCCGAAGGACTGTTTGCTCTCTCTCCTGTCTTTTCTACGCAATTGAACTCTAATAAATTAGCTTGGTGAAATGGAAACAGACTGCAGCGCAATTAAAATGAGAAGTGCTCTGGGTAGATTGTGGAAATCCTATCTAATATGGGCTTATTATAAAGTCATTATTGTGAATCAGGGGAATGAAGACTAACTTGTCTTTTCTGAACGGCGAGGGAAGAATCTATGAATGTAGAAATCACCAAAACTACACACACCATTTGACCATCTCTCTCTCTCTCTCTCTCTCTCTCTCTCTCTCTCTCTCTCTCTCTCTCTCTCTCTCTCTCTCTCTCTCTCTCTCTCTCACACACACACACACACACTGTGATGGACGCTCGGCCGCTCTGACTCTAATTGACACAAGACACGTTAACGATAAGAGCTTCACGCGGCGAACGATCAACGAAGCGCTGATTGATGAAGCTGATGAGAAACAAACAGAAGGACTCAAATCTAGCAGATTGAACCAAAACCTGCTGGTTTCAGCACATGGATGATGGGAAAATTAATCAATGAATGACTAAAGAATCTAAGAATATCTCAGAATTACCAAAGGAAACATCTTCAAAACACAGCACAATGCTTACTTATTTTTCAACAGCATTTGCAATGGAAAAAAAACAGATGGAGCACTATTGAAAACGTGGAAAGAAAGTCTTTATATTGTAAAACTGAGCCAGAGTGAAAGAGTAGAAAGCAGTAATCACTGACGAAGGAGCTTTCTCTGAGAAATAATGGCATGCTGTGTGCTAAATCATCACACAGAAGGCCAGATTTCATCCTTGCGGCTTTAAATCAAGTGTTTCACATCGCCTGCAGTTCTAAAGAAACCTACCATCCTGTCAAAGCTGCATGCAATCTAAGCCTTAATAAAAAAGAATGAATAATAATTATATTTATTCATTAGCAGCTAGGTCACTGAAAGTGTTTGGGGAGGTGATATTAAAAAATTAATTAATAAATAAACTAAAAATAACAAAATAAAATGGTTACATTTACAATAGCACAACCTACAATATGAAAATAAAATGCATTAAAATAAACAAACAAATAAAATTAATTAAAAGCATTAAAATAAAATAAATAAAAAATAAATTATTATTTTTTTAAATGAATTAAAACCAATAGTAAAATAAAATAAATTGTTTAGAATGGCTTAATCTACTATATGGAAAAAAATGAATTAAAATAAATAAACAAATAGAATTAATTAAAACAATAAAAATAAAATAAAATAAGTGAAAATAAAATAAATTGAAATGTTTATGGTTTAAAATGTCACAATCTACTATATGATTTTAAATGAATTAAAACCAATAATAAAATAAAATAAAATATAAAATAAAATAAATTGTTTAGAATGGCAAAACCTACTATGTGAAAAAATAAAATGAATTAAAATAAATAAACAAATAGAATTAATTAAACCAATAAAAAACAAAATAAAATAAAATAAATAAAACAAAATAAGTAAAAATAACATAAATAAAAATGTTTATGTTTAGAATGTCACAATCGACTATTTTTTTATTAAAACCAATAATAAATAAAATAAAATAAAATAAAATGTTTAGAATGGCACAACCTACTATTTGAATTTTTTTTTTAAATGAATTAAAATGAATTAAATGTAATTAATTAAAACCAATAAAATACAATTAAAAATTAAAATAAGTTAAAATCAAAAAATTAAAATGTTTATGTTTATGTTTAGAATGGCACAACTTACTATATGAAAAAATTAATTAAAATAAATACACAAATAGAATTCAATAAACTAATAAAAAATACAATGAAATAAAACAATTTAAATAAAATAAGTAAAAATAAAATAAATAAAAATGTTTATGTTTAGAATGTCACAATCGACTATACGACTTTTAAAATGAATTAAAAACAATAATAAAATAAAATAAGTAATAAAATAAAATATAATATAACATTAAGAATGAAACAACCTACTTATTTCTTTAAAAATAAAATAAATAGATAAAATTAAAAATTAAATTAAAATTAAATCAAAATTTTAGAATGGCACAACCTACTATATGAAAAAAATGAACTAAAAATAATTAAACAAATAAAATTGATTAATATCAATAAGATAAAATAAAATAACAATTTAAAATAAGTTAAAATCAAATAAATTAAAATGTTTATGTTTAGAATAGCACAACCTACTACATAAAAAAAGAATGAAAATAAATAAACAAATGAATTAATTAAACCAATAAAAAATACAATAAGTACAAATAAATTTAATTAAAATGTTTATGTTTAGAATATCACAATCTATTAAAAGATTTTAATTAAAATAAAATAAAATAAAATAAAATGTTTGGAATGGAACAACCTACATTTTTTTTAAATAAATAAAAATAAATAAATAAAATGAATTAAAACCAATAAATATCTTTTTTTTTTGTTTAGAATGGTAACCTACTATTTGAAAAAAAAAAAATGTAATGAATGCATTCAAATTAATTAAAATCAATTATAAATAATCAAAATGTTTGTGTTTAGAATAGCACAACACCTTACAACCGGTATTTAAAAAATGTAATTCAGTTTAATTAATTCATTAAATAAATAAAAAAACGACATTGAAATTTAAACAGACAAACAAAGAATTTATAAACCAAATTTATAAACCAAAAATATTACGCCGGTGATAGAGTTTCTCACACACAGTGTTCACTGTATACCACACACATAATTGTTCATATGCATATTAATTTCTCATATCGTGTATAGTACACAAACCAAATCCTAGAGAAAACAAATCAGTAGTATTGCAGAGACGAGGGAGTTTGATTGTTTATTTACAAGGTTTTAGAGCCTGCCTGCTGTGTGCATATATTTATACTACACAAGTCGCATTTGCACATTCGCCTTTTATGTTGCCAACCCGTCTTACATCCTTTAATACGCCGTTAAACCCCTTTTCTACCTCCTCCTGCAGACTTGATCTCAGCCTGTGTGTCAGGCGTGACTCCAAACCAGCCTAGAACCACTATATTTGTGTTTTTGAAGAACCTGCACCATATTGAACATCACGCTGTCCATCCCGAACATCCAATCGCGGCGACACGAGCCATAAATCAGAACCATCCCAGATGCCCGTATTACAGTTTTTTCTGATGGCTTAAACCCTAACTATGATTCTTATAGCACAATTTCTAAAACTATTAATACTTATAGCAAAAACACTCACTGAGTTTGCAAAACTAAAAGCACAAACAGTTTTAAATTTTGTAACACACACTTTGCAAAACTGTAGGTACAATCCACTCTACTCTTTTTGCGGAACTGTAAATATAACTCACAGCTTTACTCTCAATTTCCAAATGATCAACACACTCCTAGCAAATCTATACACATTTTTGGCTATTATTTACAGTATTTTGTTTTGACTTGGAAAAAAACACTTGTGTTTGTTTTGATGTGTGTAAATAAACACCAGTACTTAAAGTTTGGATCCCTCTATTTTTTCAGAACTATGACAAAAGTATGACCTCAAACTGACATAGCCTACCTTATGTGTAGTTGGTGCATTGTGTGCTTATTAATGTGATGGCTTGTGTTAACTGTTTTATACGAAAATACCATTTTTACGAAGGTTTGAAGAGTTAAGCAAGGAAAACTACAATGTTTTGCTGATTTGGTGAAGGGTTTTCTTATTTGTGTGTAGAGTTTTTCAAAAATAGCCAAGAGTTACAAAAAATGTGCTTAAGCCATCAGAAAAAAACTGTAATAGAGATGGACTCCCTGCCTTCGTTCAATAAACAAACACAGATGGTCCAGCTATCCGAAGCTTCACAAATGCCTTCGGAACGATCCCTCTTGCAATCTCTGGTCATCGAGAAGCGCTTTGAGGTGTTGGCTTCACGCAGAGAGAGCGTCGTTTGCATAATATGGGCCGAGAGGGCTGCTTCAGCTCTTAAAAACATCCACTCCATTAAAACTCTCAGCGATGGCTCGGAAAGGCCCCTGGATGCTGAAAGCGAGGTTTGTTTGGAGCGCTGTGTCAGTGAGAGCATCTGTTGATCGCAGGAGTCACTCATTAAGCCTTCATTTGATTTAATAACATGCTGACTAACTGGATTCACTCACTGGAGAGACACTTACTCCAGGAAAGCAGAGACGCTACGATCAGCAGCTTTTAAACTTTTAGTTTAGTTTAGGTAATTTGAACTTTTAGTAAATGCTTTTGATTCTGAGATTATCAGAGGCAAGTTAGCATTGCTTTGTGTCAATTAAAAAAAATCTAAACGTAGTCAATGCATGGGTATATTTGTAGCAATAGCCAAAAATACACTGTATCGTTTTTTTTTGTTTTATGCCAAAAATCATTAGGATATTAAGAAAAGATCATGCTCCATAAGGATATTTTGTAAATTTTCTACCATAAATATATTAAAACTTAATTTTTGGTTTAATTTAAAGGTGATTTTTTTAATTTTTAAAAAGAATATTTTGATTTTTTTGCACTCTCAGATTCCAGATTTTCAAAAATTGTACTATCCTAACAAACCATACATCAATAGAAAGCTTATTTATATGATGCTTTGCCTTTTGACTGGTTTTGTGGTCCAGAGTCACATATCATTAGCAATTTTTAAGCAGACAAGGTAAAACAGTAAAAACAAATGGTTCATACACAAATGTATGACTCAAAAATTTTACTAAATTGCCAAAGTTTTTACATCTTCTCAATCATTTAACAAACGATTTGACTGACAGCAGTGGTTCTAAAGGCAAAGTTGTCCGGAATGAGGAGTTCTGTCATATGATACAAATACCACGTGTATGTGTGAACATACAATCGTTTACGCCCTTAAAAAATGTCCCCCCAAGTGGTCGATTTCTTTCGAATTTCTCTCAGACCTTTGGGGCCATGAGTCCAAAAGGCCCACCAAAATTCATTCCAATTGGCCTCTGTTAACCTTGTCGAACAGGTGCTCAAAGTTTGGCGGCCAATGGCGGCCATGTTTTTTTGCGATACACAAATGTCCTTATAGACACTTGTGGCACTTTGGACCAAGACCGTGCACACCAATTTTCATATTGATTGGACAAATGGTTGCAAGTTCTAGCCATTTTTATGTTTTTTTCCCCCTCTTATAGCGCCACCAAGTGGCCAAGCATCATGATTTTTGTCCTGTGACCTCAGATTGAGTTTTTGCATAAGTGTTCTGAGTTTGGTTGAGATATCTCATTCTGTTCAGGAGTTATATGCATTTTTACTAAAAGTGGCCCTGCCCATTTCGAACGTTTTGGCATCCCTTTGTGACAGTGAGTCGAAAGTTCAACTTTTTTTTTTTTTGATAATTATCAATACTCACTCTCCAGAGAATCTTTCTGCACTGGTTTGGTTCCAATCAGGTGAAAACCCTAGGACTAGTTCACAAAAGTTGCCTGGCGTGAACCAAGGATTCCAACGACATAAGACACTTGAGCCTGCGACTGACGGTTTATGAGTTATGAGCAATTTCATACTTTTGATCGCTGTAGCGCCCCCGTCAGGCCGATTGGGGCGAGCATTGGTGACATTGTTGGCGGTGTGAGTACTACCATCCCTCCAAGTTTCAAGTCTCTACGACTTACGGTTTGGTCTGCACTCAGTTTTACGTGGAGATTGCTGATCCGTGACCATTACAACCATTACAATAGGGATTCAGTGCTACGCACTTAAACCTTGTTTAAAGACAGTAGATGTGATGTATACAAAATTACAGAAATATATATATAAAAAATCCTTGACAAGGTTTTTGATAAGATCCTGTGACTGACATAAGGAGAAACAAGTTGAATTATATAATTCATTTTATATATATTTTGATATATATGATTAAAAGTTTTGGGTTGGTTAAATTTTTTTAAAGTCTTCTAAGAATAAGAAGTCTCTTCTGTTCACCAAGTTTGCATTTATTTGACCAAAATTTATTAAAATATTATTGCTATTTAAAATAGCTGATTTCTATGTGAATATCTAATAAAATTTAATTTATTTCTGTGATGCGCAGCTGAATTTTCAACATCATTACTGCAGTCTTCAGCATCACATGATCCTTCAGAAATCATTTTAATATGCTAATTTGCTTCATTTATTTGATCAAAAATACTGTAAAAATGTGAAATGTTATTACAATTTCAAATAGCTGTTTTCAATATGAATATCTATTAAAATGTAATTTATTTCTTTGATGCGCAGCTGAATTTTCTCCATCATTACTTTAGACTTCAGTGTCACATGATCCTTCAGAAATCATTCTAATATACTGAATTGCTGCTTAGGAACATTTCTGTTTATTATCAATGTTGAAAACAGTTGCCCTGCCCAATATTTTTGTGGAAACAGTGATATATTTTATTTTCCAGGAGTCTTTGATAAACAGAAAGTTCAAAAGAACAGCATTTATTTGAAATAGAAATCTTTTGCAACATTACAAATGTCTTTACTCTCACTTTTGATCAATTTAATGCGCCCCCAAAGAATAAAATTACCTGCCTTTTGGGGATTTTTTTTTACTCTTAAACATTCAGTGGTAAAAATAGCTGTTCTAAATCAAATCATAATCACATTGGTGACAGTTACGACACCATTAAACTCATGTCAGATCAGGGACGATTCCTTTAAAATGACACTTTGATGCAATGGCCTTCATTTCCGCCCATCGAGGTTCACTCTCTTTCTGTCACATACTATGCCACTCATTATCCATTATCTCATCTCTGCTCCTCAGTCAGCGACTAACTAGTTCTCCAGCTGAGTTAGACTGGCTTGAGAAAGCTTGAGAAAGCAAACCTACTGATCTGCTACTTAAGCTTTTTATTATTCTTCTTAGACTAATTTTCTGAACGCTACTCCTCCTAGAACTTTCATGATAGAAGCACCAAACTCAGGCCAGCTCTTCAGACTGATCTCACTTATAGTTTTCATCAAATTGAAGATTAAATATCATCACAATCCCACAGACTTACATTGAGGGAATGTTCAAATGATCAACACTATTCAAACTCCAACTGACAAAATTCAAATTTAAACTCCCAGAATCCCTTGAGACACAATCAAGCTTCCCTTAAATCAACTATTTATAATCCATTCAAACTTCCATTCGATCCAATATTTCTAATCTATTTAACTATCTAGCCTAGCCTAGCAACTACAATCATGCTAGCACCATGCTAGTAGTTTGCTAATCATGCTACAAACATGCTAACAACTTGCTAACAATGTTAGAAACATGCTAACAACTTGTCAGGTTAGAAACATGTTGGTAACTTGTTAATTATGCTGGAAACATGCTAGCAACTTGCTAATCATGCTAATAACATGTTAACAACACCAAATGCTTGCTAACTGTGCTGGAAACATAATAGCAATTTGCTAATCATGTTAGAAACATGCTAGCAACTTACTAATCATGATAGAAACATGTTAGCAACATGCTAACAACTAGTTAATCATGTTAGAAACAGGCTAGCAACTTGCTAGTAGCTTGCTAATCATGCTAGAAACGTGTCAGTCATGCTAATATCATGCTAGTAACTTGCTAATCATGCTACAAACATTTTAGCAACATACAGCTTATTAATCACGCTGGATACATGCTAACAACTTGCTAATCATGATAGAAACATGCTAGCAACCTGCCAATCATGATAGAAACGTTAGCAACATGCTAACAACTTGCTAATCATGTTAGAAACATGCTAGCAACTTGTTAATCATGCTAGAAACATGTTAGCAGCTTTGCTAATCATGCTAGAAACATACTAGCAACTTGCTAGTCAGGTTAGAAACATGTTAGCAACTTGTTAATCATGCTGGAAACATGCTAGCAACTTGCTAATCATGCTAATAACATGTTAGCAAAACACCAAATGCTTACTAATCGTGCTGGAAACATGCTAGCAACTTGCTAATCATGCTAGTAACTTGCTAATCATGATAGAAACATGTTAGCAACATGCTAACAACTAGTCAATCATGATAGAAACAGGGTAGCAACTTGCTAGTCAGGCTAGAAACATGTTAGATACATGCTAGCAACACCAAATGCTTACTAATCGTGCTGGAAACATGCTAGCAACTTGCTAATCATGCTAGTAACTTGCTAATCAGGATAGAAACATGTTAGCAACATGCTAACAACTAGTCAATCATGATAGAAACAGGGTAGCAACTTGACAGTCAGGCTAGAAACATGTTGGAAACATGCTAGCAACTTGCTAATAATGCTAGAAACATTCTAGGAACTAGCTAATCATGTTAAAAACATGCTAATGACATGCTAGTAACTTGCTTGCCATGCTAGAAACATGCTAATCATGTTAGAAACATGCTAGCAACTTGCTATTGACATGCTAATACTGTAAGCAACATGTTAATTATGCTAGAAACATGCTAGTAATTTGTCAATCAGGCTAGAAACATGTTGGAAACATGCTAACAACTTGCTAATCATGCTAGAAACATGCAAACAACAATTGGTTAATCATGCTAGAAACATGCTAGCAACTTGCTTATGATGTTAATTGTGTTAGAAACATGCTAAACATGCTAGTACCTTGTTAATCATGCTGAAACATGCTAGCAACACGCTAACAGCTTTGTTAATCATGCTAACAACTTGCTGATCATGCTAGAAACATACTAGCAACTTGCTAGTCAGGTTAGAAACATGTTAGCAACTTGTTAATCATGCTGGAAACATGCTACCAACTTGCTAATCATGCTAATAACATGTTAACAACACCACATTGGTGACACCAAATGTTTACTAATCATGCTGGAAACATGCTAGTAACTTGCTAATCATGCTAGTAACTTGCTAATCGTGATAGAAACATGTTAGCAACATGTTAACAACTAGTTAATCATGATAGAAACAGATTAGCAACTTGGTAGTCAGGCTAGAAACATATTGGAAACATGCTAACAACTTGCTAATCATGCTAGAAACATGCAAACAACAATTTGTTAATCATGCTAGAAACATGCTAGCAACTTGCTAATGATGTTAATTGTGTTAGAAACATGCTAAACATGCTAGTACCTTGTTAATCATGCTGAAACATGCTAGCAACACGCTAACAGCTTTGTTAATCATGCTAACAACTTGCTGATCATGCTAGAAACTTGCTAATGACATGCTAGTAACAAACTAAACATGCTAGAAATGTTATAATCATGCTAACTACATTCTAATCAGGCTAGCAACATGCTAATCATCTAATCCATCTATCTATCTATCTATCTATCTATCTATCTATCTATCTATCTATCTATCTATCTATCTATCTATCTATCAAATTTTTATTCAAATTTAAACTATTTTATCTAGTTAGTTCCTGCTGTGTTCTGCACAAACAGGGAGCAGAAGCTTTTTAATGCAGCTCAAATCAAGGTGAAATAATAAGTATCTCTGGTTTCTGACATTGGAGGCGGTTGATTTGCGGTGTGCCGCTGTGGAAGAGCGTGTGACAGCCGTCGTGAGAGCGAACGCACATGGACTAAATGAGGCAGCAGCTGCGCTCACAGCATTGGCTTCTCACCGCGCGCCTCTGAGACCCCCTTCACCCGTTCACCACTGATGCTGAGAGACCAGCGCTTCTAATCATCGCTTTAATCACCATCCAAAGCCGTCCTCAAGAGGACCCCAGAAAATTACAGCCTAATGTTAGCACTCTACTCTGAAATATTCATTAATTGATACGTGTAAGACTCAACACTTCCATTTCTGCCAAAGCTCCCAGACTGGCTGGAAATGAGAGGCACCAAACATATGCTGCATCCAGCCTGAGATCGCTGCAAACAGAACTAAGTGGATTCGGTCGTCTTCTAAAAGCACAACTGAGGTCACTTCAGCATCTCAACCACTTCTGCAAGACAACAGAGAGATCGAAGACACTGAAAGTCTCACAAATGTCTCAAACTATGCTTATATTCACCAAGATACTGAATCAAACGGCTGCAGTCAAATATTAGAGATCTCTGTGTGAAGAGCAGATGAACATATCAACTACCATCCAGTCACTTTCTAACATGTGTTTATGTAAATCTTAGGAGAAACACCAAAGATTGACTCTCAAATGACATTTAATTAAGAACTCAAATAAAGGAATAGTTCAACCAAAATATAAAAAGTCATCATACTCATATTTTTCCCTCTGCAGAAGCATGTTGACATCAATATGAAAAATATAAAAATATAAATATAAAAATTAAAAAGCTTCCATTTTATGGCACTATTAAATGAAATTCACATGAATAATAATAATAATAATAATAATTATTATTATTATTATTATTATTAACAATAATAATAATAATAATACTTTTTTAATTAGTATATTATAATAAATGCAATTACTGTTATTAATAATTTTTGTGGCTGTGTTGTCTGCCATTTTTAAAGGAAGTTTTCTTTAGAATTATTAAAAGAAATATACATTAATAATAATAATAATAATACTTTTTTAATTAGTATATTATAATAAATTAAATTACTGTTATTAATCATTTTATGTGGCTGTGTTGTCTGCCATTTTTAAAGGAAGTTTTCTTTAGAATTATTAAAAGAAATATACATTATTAATAATAATAATAATAATAATAATAATAATAATAATAGTTTTTTACTAGTATATTATATTATATTATATAATAATTATTATTATTAAGTGTTTTTGTGGTGTTTGCCATTTTGAAGGTCAGAAGTTTTTCAGAATTATTAAAAGAAATGTACATTATTATTATTAATAATATTTTATTATTAATAATAATAATATTATTAATATATTATATATTAATATAATATATTAATATAATATATATTAATAATATATTATTATTAATAATATTTTTTGTTGGCAGTGTTATCGGGTATTCTTGAAGGTCTGACGGTTTTTGGAGTTATTCAAAGAAATGTATATTATTATTATTATTTTTATTATTATTATTATTATTATTATTAATAATAATAATAATAATAATAATTTTGTGGTGGGGTTGTCTGGTTGTCTGAAGGTCAGAAGTGTTTTGAGTCCTAAGTAATAATAATTACATCATAATAATAATAATAATAATAATAATAATAATAATAATAATGATAATATAAAATGATTATTATTGTTATTATTATTATTATTATTATTATTATGACTGTATTATTCTCCTCATTAATAATAACAACAATTGTTATTATTATTATATCTAATAAATATTAATTAGTATATTATATTTTAATAATTTTTATAAGTATTATTAAGCATTTTTGTGTTGTCTGCCATTTTTGAAGGTCAGAATAGTTTGAGTCATAATTAGTAATAATAATAATAATAATAATAATAATAATACATATTAAAACTATTATTAATATAAAATAATTCATATTATCATTAATAATATTAATATTAATATAGTAATAATTATAATTATATATTATCATATAATTATATATAATAATAATAATAATAATAACAATAAATAACAATAATAATAGTAATAACAATACTACTAATAATTATTATTATTACTATTTTTATTATCATTATTATCATCATCATCCTAATTAATAATAATAACAATAATAATAACAACAATAGTTTTTTAATTAGTATACTATAATTATAATAACTATTGTTAAGCATTGTTTTAGTCCTAATTATTATTATATTATTATTATTATTATTATTATTATTATTATTGTTATTATTATTAATTAGGATGATGATGATAATAATTATAATAATAATTAGTATTATTATTACTATTATTAATTTATGGTGGTGTTGTCAGGCATTTTTGAAGGTCAGAATTGTTTGAGTCGTAATTAATAATAATATTAATAATATTACTGTGTATTTTTTATATTATATTATATTATATTATATTTTATTATATTTATTATATTATAACATTTCATGGTTTTTAAGGATCAAACATTCTTGAGTCCTTATTATTGTAAAAAAAAAAAAAAGTAGAGTTTGAGCATCTCAAATGTCCTGGAAAACAACAGCAGTAAATGTGTGGAACGCATAAATAAAGTACAACATAAATTTGTCATGCTGCATTTGATGTGCATGCAAATGTAGTGATTAACGTCAAACTTGCAGACTGCATTTTGATGTGCCAAGGGTGAGTAAATAATGCCAGAAACTACTCCTTTAAATGACATAACTGACAACTCCATTGACTCTCTTGTGCTATGAAACAACGATAATGGATGTGAAAATCCCCCCGGAACACTTTATCGTCACATGCCAGCGGTTATGATCCCTGAACGTGGTTAAAAAACAATAAAACCCATCCTCTCACCTCCTCCCATTGATGAATGTAGCGTATGAGGCGCGAGAGCCGCAGCAGCCGCAACAGACTGAGGATCTTGGTGAAGCGTACGATCCGCAGAGCGCGCGCCGTCTTGTAGAAATCCGAATCGATGCGCGTCTCCACGATGAGGAAGATGTAGTCCACCGGGATGGAGGAGATGAAGTCCACCACGAACCATGAGCGCAGATATTTGATCTTGATCTGCTGAGGGTCCAGAATGATCTCCGCATTGTCCTCCTTCACGATTCCTGTGCGGAAGTTCAGCACCAGGTCCATCAGGAAGAAGGTGTCTGAAACCACGTTGAAGACGATCCACGGCGGCGTGTGCTCGTCCTTGAAGAAGGTGATGCCCACGGGAATGATGATGAGATTTCCCACCATCAGGAGCAGCATGGTGAGATCCCAGTAAAACCTGGAGGAGAAATACAGCGACAAGTCAGTGTGTTTAGCAGAGCCACAATGGAAAAACTGTCAAATTGTGTACCAAATAAAAAGTGTTGATGCCTGTTTCCTCAAAGCAGTCACCCAAAAATGCAAAGAAAAATGCTAAATTTTACATTCTCAGATTGATCTGTCTCTCAGTTCAAGCACTGTGTTTTCATTATTGTCTTGAAGAAAGTGTTAAAGTGCATTTTAGTGACTTTGTGAAAAATCAGGTTTAATTTCTGATGTATTAACATGACGCTTTCCAATGGAATCACCACAGATCAGAGTCATGAACAAGAAAACCATGCCATGTCAGGAACACCAAAATAAATGCAAAGGAATAATATCATTATGTTTTATAAAGACCAAAACACAGTAAAGTAGGTTCACACAGTGCTTTGGAAAATACAAACTGAGCCCTCTTTAAAAATAAAATAAAATAAATAATAATAATAATAATAATAATAATAAAATTAAATAAAAAGAAGCATTTCAAAGATTCCTCTTACAGAACACAACACATTTCTGTCAGTCAGGCATGTTGGATTTAAAATGAAACATTTGAATTTTAAATGTAACAGTTGAACTTCAACATTCCAGCACACTGCTACATTGTAACAATTATTCAGACACTCTGTAAAACTTGCTACGTTTGAAACGATCTTCAGCGATACATACAGAAACCAACAGCAATACCATCACTCAAAAATAAGGCTGTTCGAGATTAGGATGAGTTTGTTTCTTCATCAGATTTGGAGAAATGTGTCATTCCATCACTTGCTCACCAATGGATCCTCTGGAGTGAATGGGTGCCGTCAGAATGAGAGTCCAAACAGCTGATAAAAACATCACAATAATCCACAAGTAATCCACACCACTCCAGTCCATCAGTTGACATCTTGAGAAGACAAAAGCTAAAACAAATCCATCATTTAGACAAATTTAACTAAAATACGAAACCATAATTCATAATAAAAGTCCATCTCCTGTCTCTCACAGCAAAATCCAGCCACATATTTGTTTAGAGCTGTTTTGGCTTGTAAACGGTGCTTGATCTGTGCAGATTTCTCTCCTGATTCAGACCAGACCACTTTTTCAGGAGGAAGTGTTATTATGGACTCAGATTTTAGTTAAAAACATCTTAATGATGGATTTGTTTCAGCTTTTGTCTCCTCAAGATGTTAACTGATGGACTGGAGTGGTGTGGATTACTTGTGAATCATTGTGATGATTTTATCAGTTGTTTGAACTCTCATTCTGACGGCACCCATTCGCTCCAGAGGATCCATTGGTGAGCAAGTGATGGAATGACACATTTCTCCAAATCTGATGAATAAAACCAACTCATCTCAAAACATTTCAAATAAATTAAACTTGATTTAAGAATGTATATATATTTGTACTAGAAAACAAGAACTAGGACCAGGATCCAAAATCCGTGGATCTTAATTAGTTACAGATTCACAAAAATCTGCCAAAAAGTGTTCTGGGTGTTTTCTTCACCCAAAAATCCTCTTTAGTGAATGGGTGCCGTCAAAATGAGAGTCTAAACCGATTAAAACACAATAATCCACAAGTAATCCACACCACTCCAGTAAAACAAAAACTGAAACAAATCCATCATTAAGACATTTTTAACTAAAATACAAGTCCATAATCCATAATAAATGTCCATCTCTTGTTGTCTCTCACAAAATCCAGCCACATATTTGTTTAGAGCTGTTTTGGTTTGTAAATAGTGTTTGAGCTGTGCAGATTTCTCTCCTGATTCAGACCAGACCACTTTTTCCACTAGAAGCGTTTTTTATGGATTATGGACTCAAATTTCAGTTAAAAGCGTCTTAATGATGGATTTGTTTCAGCTTTTGTCTTCGCAAGATGTTAACTGATGGACTGGAGTGGTGTGGATTACTTGTGGATTATTGTGATGTTTTTATCAGCTGTTTGGACTCTCATTCTGACGGCACCCATTCACTACATTCACTGGAATGACATATTTCTCCAAATCTGATGAAGAAACAAACTCATCTACACTTTGGGTTGTCTCATTGGAAGTACATTTTTAGAAAATGTAAATTTTTGGGTAAACTATTTCACTATTTCTTTAACCAACCATTGCAAACATGCATCAAAGTGTACACTCTATGTATAAAATAAAAGTACTGTGGGAAAAAAACTGGCGAGGTCAGCTAAGCCGGTTTATCTGGTGACCGGGTTAAGAACAGATTATGAGCAGTTAAGAAGATTTCATTTCTTGTTACCAGTATAAAGTATGTTTTAGATGCTTTCATCCTGGTTTTAGCATTGCTCAATCTGGTTGAGCACAACAACACCATCTTGACCTGGTTAGTTAGTTTTCACTTTGAATTGTAGTCTTGTTTTCCGGAACAAATATAAACAATCTTAAAACATAATGCATTTATTCGAAATAGAAGTCTGCCCTAGTAAAAAGAAAAAAAGTAATTGATTTCAAATGTTTAATGATTAACATATTTACTGAAAAAAAAATTTTTAGTTAAACTTTATTTGGAGTATTATTTGTGCACAATGCACATTTCTTAATATTAAGCCTAAAATATGTTTTCATGTCACTATGGATGAGGATTGTATGATTTTTAAATAGTATTAGTCTTTAAATGCTAAATATTTAAAGTATACTTGCAATAGTTCCACTTTAGCGCAATTAAATATACTTAAGTATATCATTAGTTGGACTTTAGCTCTACTTTCGCACAATTAAAGTGCATTAAGTACAAAATTAGTTGTTCCAATTTAGCAGACTTCAAATATACCAGTTTAGTATACTAAAAGTATAATTGCAGGGTATTTTTATTCAGTACATAATATGTATTTGTAGTATACAAAGTATGAAATAAAAGTATTTTGAATACACTTTAGAATATTTATTCTTCACTAGGGTGAAAATGAGGTTTATACTTAAAACAACACATTTGCCAATGGGATCAAAAAATAAATAAAAAATCAAATGAATGCAAAAAAGTTTATTTTTCTGATTCCACTGGCAAATATTTGTTCTTGTTTTAAGCATTAACCTCAAAAACAAAACATTTAATCTTCTGTCATTTTGCATTTAAATATGTTTATCTTGATTTAACAATGTTTAGATATTTGTACTAGAAGCCAAGACAAAAACACAAAGGAAGAACAGCACTTTTCGAAAGTGCAACGGACCAGGATTGGTCCAAAATCAGTAAAAGACATTATTAGATGCAGATTAAAAAAAATAATAATAATAATTAAAAAAAAGCCAAAACGTGGAGCATTCATGCAGATAAAGTTGAGGTCAAAAGTTTATATCCCCCTTTTCAGAATCTGCAAAATGTTAATTATTTTATCAAAATATAAGAGGGATCATATTAAATGCATGTTGTTTATTTAGTACTGACCTGAATAAGATGTTTACATAGAGTCCACAAGACAAAATAATAGTTGAATTTACGTTTAAAAGTTTACATCCCCTTGATGAGTCCCTTGTTTGTCCTGAACAGTTAAACTGTCTGCTGTTCTTCAGAAAAATCCTTCAGGTCCCACAAATTTGGTTTTCCAGCATTTTTGTCTATTTGAACCCTTTCCAACAATGACTGTATGATTTTGAGATCCATCTTTTCGCACTGAGGACAACTGAGGGACTCATATGCAACTATTACAGAAGGTTCAAACACTCATTGATGCTCCAGAAGGAAAAAACATGCATTAAGAGACGGGGGTGAAAACTTTTGAACAGAATGAAGATGCGTTCATTTTTCCTATTTTGCCAAAATATCATATTTTTTCATTTAGAACTGCCCTTCAGAAGATACTTATATGTTTCCCAGAAGACAAAATACATTTGCCCTGATCTTCAAATTCCAAAAGTTTTCACCCCCCGGCTCTTAATGCATGGTTTTTCCTTCTGAAGCATCAGTGAGCGTTTGAACCTTCTATAATAAGGTAATAATAATAAAAGATGGATCTCAAAATCATACAGTCATTGTTGGAAAGGGTTCAAATACACAAAAATGCTGGAAAACCAAAGAATTTGTGGGGACCTGAAGGATTTTTCTAAAGAACAGCGGGCAGTTTAACTGTTCAGGACAAACATGGGACTCATGAACAACTATCACTAAAGAAAAAACAAACACAGCTGTGGACCATTTAGAAAATAGGTAACAACACTATTAAAAATCAAATCAAATTTTATTTTCTCTTGTGGACTATATGTAAACATCTTTTATGTGAAATACCTTATTCAGGTTAGTACTAAATAAACAATAACATGCATTTTATACGATCCCTCTTACTCTGCAAGGGGGATGTACACTTTTGACCTCATATCCAAACTTTTCACAAGCTCACATAAATCACATTAAACATCTCACATGAGATCATGATGCATAATTATTCCGAATGCAAATGCACGCACACACCTTTGTGACTTAGGAAATTAATTTCGGCAATAAATTCAAATTCCGTTCGCTGAGGATTCAGCTTATGAATCGTAAGCGGGATGCACTTGAGATTTCAGCTATGAATTATGTTCAGAAAGTCGTGACGCCGAATTCCTCAACGATCTCCACGGTAAACACCGCAGTTTAATGTATGCGGCGCGACCTCTCCCATCCTCAGGAGCGTCCGCACGCTTGTGTGTTTAGTTATAAATTGCACTCTTGGCCCAGTTGGTAATTGAATCTAGATTGGCTCTGTTGTTGGGTGATATATCCTCACGGCTCTATAGATTGCATAGAGAGAGAAGGTCAGCGTTGTGAACGGCTCGCTCGTCTGGTTCTGGTTGATTTACCCACCCAAGTTTAGGAAGCCCATAAAAATCGGTGTGAAAGCCAATTTAAAGCAGGCCGGGGCAAAGTAAGCGAAAGCGCTTCGATTTGCTGGTATTTGTGGAGATTTTCTGCTGAGTTCAAACAGCCACCGTTCATTATTGTTTATTCTTTGTTTCTTTTAACCCTGTGGTTGTGTTCGGATCCCGGTCATACTTGTGGTGGACTCCAAACAATTACTTATAAATCTGTCATTATGCTAGATTTTCAACAAATATTGGATTCAATCTTTTTGTCAACTTGTTTTCTTTGATTTAGGACTGGTTTTGTGTTTCTATTTGCATCTGATTCATCGAGTAGGTACCTTGTATTTTGAGTGAAAAAAATACATTTTTATAAATAATTTTCACAATATTAAGCAAAAAATTATAAAAATTGGCACAGTTTCTCACACTAGTGTGCTTTAATGTTAAATCTGGAAGTTTGCTTTTAAATGCTTTTATTTTGTACAAAATTGCAAAAAGTCACTCTTCTGGTGTTCCCGGTCAAAAATGACCGGACTCCAAACAATTGCTTATAAATCTCTCATTATGCTAGATTATCACTAAATATTGGATTCAATCTTTTTGTCAACTTGTTGTCTTTCATTTAGGACTGGTTTTGTGTTTCTATTTGCATCTGATTAATCGTAGGCCTCATTTATCCGAAAGTAGGCACCTCATTTTTTGAGTGAAAAAAGCATTTGTTTATGAATAATTTTCACAATATGAGATAAAAAAATATATGAAAATCTGCACAGTTTCTCACACTAGTGTGCTTTAATGTTTAATCAGGAAGTTTGCTTTTAAATGCTTTAATTTTGTACAAAATTCCACAGTCACATTTGCCAAAAATGTCCGGCCATTGAAAGTGAATGGGGGAGAATGAAAGCAAGAGAAACAATTAGCTGAAATAATTAATATAACAGAAATGTAACAGTTTTGGTTTGTTGTTCCATGAAATGTTCTAATGTAAATAATCTTAATGTGTTTTTTTCTTGTATGTCACAATGTTCAGATTTGACAGGGGAACAGCATAAGTGTTACTTTGTGCCCCTTTTCAGAAAATAAAGGTCCTGTTTTTTGTGATCTTCCCCATTCACTTTCAATGGCCGGACATTTTTGACAAGTGCGACTTTGTGCAATTTTGTACAAAATAAAAGCATTTAAGAGCAAACTTTCTGATTAAACATTAAATCACACTAGTGTCATATTTTTTGTTTAATATTGTGAAAATGATTAATAAAAAATGTTTTTTCACTCAAAAATGAGGTGCCTATTCTCAGATAAATGAGGCCTACGATTAATCAGATGCAAATAGAAACACAAAACCAGTCCTAAATGAAAGAAAACAAGTTGACAAAAAAGATTGAATTCAATATTTAGTGATAATATAGCATAATGAGAGATTTATAAACAATTATTTGCAATCGGGTCATTTTTGACCCGGGAACACCACAAGGGTGATTTTTTGCAGTTTTGTACAAAATGAAAGCATTTAAAAGCAAACATCCTGATTAAACATTAAAGCACACTAGTGTGAGAAACAGTGCACATTTTTATGATTTTTTGTTTAATATTGTGAAAATTATTCATATATTTTATTTTTTTTTTACTCAAAAAACAAGGTACCTACTCTCAGATAAACGAGGCCTATGATTTCTTAGACGCAAATAGAAACACAAAACCAGTCCTAAATGAAAGAAAACAAGTTGACAAAAAGATTGAATCCAATATTTGGTGATAATATAACATAATGACAGATTTATAAGAAGTTGTTTGGAGTCCGGTCATTTTTGACCGGGAACACCAGAAGTGTAACTAGGTGAAATAAAACTCACAAAAAATAACGAAAATTTGTAATCAAAAAATGTATGAGAAGTACTTATAGCCCGTGTGAACAAAGTCGGGAAGTTTGAGTCCAGTGTGATAAAGTTAACTAGTATTTTCGGGAAAAAGAAAACCTTTTCCAGGTCAATTTGACCTGAACACAACCAGAGGGTTAACAGGAACATTTGCGGACGAATCGCCGCATCCTGAATAAACACTAATTATAGTGGAAATCACACTTACAAACAACTGTCTGTGAAGCCTGAGCTGTGATGAGGATGGATTACAACACACACACACACACACACACACACACACACACATGGAAAACACTGACAGTAATTGGAATTGTTCAAAGTAGCGAGGGAATCCGGCGATTCGGATCGCTGTCAGGGTGAGTGTTATATTTAGTGTGACGTTTCTGACACTGCTCGCTTCAGCTGAGGTTTAAAACCCAGGAGAATGTCACGCACATCACAGGAACGGCACATTCAACACTCACAACATTTGTTCTTCAACCTCAGTATTCCCCAGCACACACACACACACACACACACACACACACACACACTAGCTTATGTGCAACAGACATTTCCCATTTTCTTGCTATCCGCCTGTGTCTCTAATCAAGGTGATGGCTTTAACTAGGTCTGGACCTGACGAAGTTTCCAAAGTGCATAGGTTCGAAATCCAGACCTTTACAAAGTAGCAGAGCAGCTATAAAGTTGATAAGGCCACTGTTATTTGATCCTTTAGTGTATGTGATCAGTGTTTGTCTTGTTGATTTTAGCCTTCAGTCACTATGGAAGCATTTTTATGCCATCAAATATAAAAAAAATTAATTGTGCCATTTGTTTTTCACGATTACTTGCAATTCTGAGAAGAAAAGTCTGAAATGTGAGATATAAACTAGCAATTGCAAGAAAAAACATTTTTTGCATTTTTGCATTTTTACTTTATGAGGTAAAATGTGATATTTAGATTTAGTGTATGCATTATGGATGCATTTTCCACCACTGATTAAAAAAAAAAAAGTAATTGCAACTTTTTTTAAATCTCACATTTGTTTATTTGTTTATTTTTTTTAGAATAAAAGTCTGAAATGTAAGATATACACTCCCAACTGCAAGAAAAAAACTGATTTTATAGAGATAAATGGTTGCAATTACCTTATATTTTTAACAAAATTGCAAAACGTAAACTAAACTCAGAATTTTGAAAAAAAAAGTAATAATTGTGAGTTTATATCTCGCAATTCAGAGAAAAAAAGTCTGTTTTTGTTTCTGTGGTGTTTTTGTTTTCTGACATGCAAGATATAAACTCAAAACATGAATACATTCATCTCATGAATATTAAAAGAAACAGATATTGATTCTCTATATATATATATATATATATATATATATATATATATATATATATATTTTTTTTTTTTTTATCAAAAATATTTAGGAAAAAATGAATTGGAAACGTTGAATTTGTTTACATACAAAAATTTTGCTACACAAATTGATATATATACATTCAAACTAAATAGAAATATACAAAAAAAAGTTTTTAATAAAACTAAAAACGGAACAAATATATAAACTAAAAGAATAATAAATACTGTTCAGTATATAAATAATACTAAAACAACACTTCCATATAAACACCAACAGATTGTTTTAAAACTTATCCTTGTTTTTTTAAGACATCAGACAAATAAAGAAGGTAACAGCATAAATGCAAAGTTTAAAGAACTTAATCTGGACAACTTTAAAGGCAATTTTCTCAATATTTAGATTTTTTTTTGTACCCTCAGATTCCATTTTTTAAATAGTTGTATTCTCGACCAGATGTCCTATCCTTAAAAAAAAAAAAAAAAAAAAAAAAACACCATACATCAATGGAAAGTGCATTTATTCTTATTTATTTTAAATGGACTATAAATCTCAATTTCAAAAAATAAACCCTTATGAGATTTGTTTTGTGGTCCAGTGTCACAAATCATCTTTTTAAGGTGGGTTTTCTTTTTAGTGCATGATTAAATGTTTTGTGCATGCATGTAAAATGTTGTGATGGAGAACATTCTACTTTGAGCAGGCAACCCCAAAAATGGAGAAACGCTGCTCTATAAACAGCAAGTGTGTGTGTTTGTGTACGTGTGTGCATTGAACAGTCGATCTCATGTTCCGAGACAGAAATAGACTCCATCCAGTATTTACAGTGGTTCCGCTCTCTCTGACGTTAGACTATGAATTCCCCACACATCCAGAGAGAAGAAGAAAACAAGAGAGGGAAGACAACATACGACAGGAGGAACAGAGACAAAGACACTCAGGGATCACGCAAATCTCACTAAAACTGTCAAGAACAAGCCCGTTTTTCAACAAAATCAAAAGGAAAGAAATAAAAAATAATATTTTTCAAAGGTAAAGTTTGTACTGTAAAGTTTTTGCCACTAGCGGCACCAAACAAAAATGTTTTCAAACAGGTTTCTTCAACAAATCAATGTTTGTTTGTTTTTTAAGTACCAATTACTTTAAGGTGGAGTTAGCCAACAAATGGCTGAATTTCTGTCATCAAAGTATTTATAAATTACACTTTCCGCCTTTAAAGAACATGAAGCCTATTAAAGAATCTTTACGATTTTTTTTCCAATTAAACACATTTATCCACAAATTTCTATTACTGTAACACAGAACAAAAATAGTAGTATTTATACATCATGTATTTGCTTATGTTGACTGAAAGTATATATCTTACTGTTCAAAAGCTTTAAAAAAATTAATACCTTTATTCATCAAGGATGCACTGGATTGATCAAAAGTGACAGTAAAGATGTTAAAAATGTTACAAAAGATTTTTTTATTGCAAATAAATGCTGTTCTTTTGAACTTTCCACTCATCTGTGAACCCCAAAAAATTAAATGCATCACAGTTTCCACAAAAATATTCAAAAGCACAACTGTTTTCAACATTGATAATAATCAGAAATGTTTCTTGAGCAGAAAATCAGCATATTAGAATGATTTCTAAAGGATCACGTGACACCGAAGAAAATTCAGAAAATTACAATGTTATTACAATGCAATAAATAAATAAATAAATAAATATATATATATATATATATATATATATATATATATATATATATATATATATATATATTAGTAGTGGGCCGTTATCGGCGTTAACGTGCTGCGTTAACGTGAGACTCTTATCGGGCGATAAAAAAAATATCGCCGTTAATCTATTCTCAAAGTTGGGTTGGGAGCTGGGTCTAAACTACGCAAGATATGATGACTTTCACCTTGATATTTTAGCACGGATGACGTATACCTAGTCGAACTGCACTGTAGGGGGCGAGAACGAGTCTTCAACTTCTGTGAAATTACCACATCAAATGAGACGCGCAAACATGAATGCAGCTATGAAGCCGCTTCAGGGCAGGTGCGTTGCTAGACCCTTTTTACTGGGGCACGTGAGTTATAATTTACTTTGATAATCCCGAAATAAAGACATTAAACTATATGCAACAACTAAATTGACGCTTCTAAAAGCAACGCAGTTTAACCCAAGACTATGCACGCAGATATCCATGCCGGTGCAACACGCACGTCGTGCAACCTTTTGCGCAGAAGTACTTGGTTACACAAATTTGTATAGGTAATTATGTTGTAAATGCAATTGTCAAGCAGTTTGTGATGCATTTTGGAAACAGGAGATGAGCGCCTGATCTAATGCGCCACCTGGCCCGTTCTCGAAGACTTACTTTTAGTCATTATTTGGGTAGCACACAAATTCTGAATGCCTTCAGCAGAATTCAAATTAGCCATTTTAATCTAGATTAATCTAGATTAATTCCAAGATTTAATCTAGATTAATCTAGATTAAAAAAATTAATCTATGCCCACCCCTAATATATATATATATATTTAAACGGAATGGTCCTAAATTCATGCAAATTTATACATTTTTATTTTGTGAGGTAAAATGTGATATTTAGATTTAGTGTATGCATTATGGATGCATGTTTCCCCCACGCATTTAAAAAAGCAAAAAAAATAAAATAAAATAAAAGTCATCACAACTTTTTCTAATCTCACAATTACTGGCTATTCCTAGAAATCTGAAATGTTATATAAACTTGCAATTGCAAGATAAATTTGTCAGAATTGTGAGATAAATTGTTTCAATTACCTTACATTTAAAAAAAAAATACAATTACAATGCAAAAAAATAACAAATAAATAAAAAAAAAATCTTAATGAGCCTAGAAAAATGCTTCATTTTATTTATGCAAATTCTAAATTTTTATTTTGTGAGGTAAAATGTGATAGATTCTGAGAATTACTTTCGAAGAGAAAGTTACGATGCAAAAATTACTGTTGTGAAGAGAAAATTACAATGAAAAAAAATTTTTTAAATATTTTTTTAAAATCTTAATGGTCCTAAAAATATGCTTAATTTTTTAATGCAGATTCTATATTTTTATTTTGTGAGGTAAAATATGATACAGATGTGTTTCCCTCAAATTCCTGTTTATCTTTGGAAGAAGTTGTTTAAAATGTGAAGGTGGACAGAACAGCAAATGGATGGAGAGAATATCCATTAACAGAAAGAGAAAAAGAGAAATGTCCACACACACACACACACACACACACACACACACACACACACACACCTGAGAAGCTCCTCCGTGACATTTTCCTCATCCACTACAGACAGAGAGAGAGAGAGAGAGAGAGAGAGAGAGAGAGAGAGAGAGAGAGAGAGTCCTGTTACCCTAAGAGGACGTCCATGACATGTTTTCACCTTTTGAGTGCCTCCAGCTACAAGATAAGCCTCTCTCTCTTTCTCTCTCTCTCTCTTACACACACACACACACACACACACACACACACACACACACACACACACACACACACACACACACACACAGACACACACACACACACACACACACACACAGACACAGACACAGACACAGACACAGACACAGACACACACTTTCTCTCCAGCTGGCTGTCATCATGGAAAAACACGCAGGAGTCAGGGCTGCACGAGAGGGGTAGAATGAATGAATGTATACGTGAGAGAGCATGTTGTTTTATCCGCTGTTAT
>NC_133371.1:46496093-46566766 GCF_049309525.1 Garra rufa | reverse complement strand
ATATATATATAGTCATATATATACTCATATATATATAAAAGAGTACATATTTGCTCTGTTAAGTCTCTAAAGTTGAGGCAAAAACTTTACACCCCCTTTCAGAATCTGGAAAATGTCAATCATTTTAGCAAAATAAGAGGGATTATACAAAATGCATGTTATTGTTTATTTAGTACTGACCTGAATAAGATATTTCACATGAACGATGTTTGCATATTTGCATTGATTCTTAACACTGTGTTATTACACAAATGATCCACAGTTGTGTTTTTTTGTTTAGTGGTAATTGTTCATGAGTCCCTTGTTTGTCCTCAACAGTTAAACTATCTGCTGTTCTTCAGAAAAGTCCTTCAGCTCCCACAAATTCTTTGGTTTTCCAGCATTTTTGTGTATTTGAACCCTGTCCAACAATGACTGTATGATTTTGAGATGCATCTTTTCACACTGAGGACAACTGAGGGACTCATATGCAACTATTACAGAAGGTTCAAACACTCACTGATGCTCCAGAAGGAAAAACAAAAGTCTTTTATAACCATTTACTTCAGCTGGTTCATAACTTTAGAACAAAGTATTATTTTAGCGTACAATCTTTAGAGAACAGTCACTAGTACTCGTTTAATCTCTCCCTGTCTCTATCAGTCTCTTTTAGGATCTCTGGTTATCTACACAAGTGTATTTATGTTTCTATCCCAGATATCAGCCGCTGAGTGAGACAGACACAACGAAGAAGAAAACCACAGCACCAGTAAGTGTATCTGAGAAAGTTTATCTCTAAAAGAGACAAATGTGAACTGGTAACAAGGGTATTTCTGTGTGTGTGATAAAGAGAGAGGGACAGTGGAAGTGGAAGTCGTCTACAATAACCTAATGAGAAGGTAACCAACGTACACGCTATAATACCAGCACTATTTCATGCGAACACGCATCACCTCCTGCTCAGACACGAAAACCATTATCCCTCAGCAGCAGGTGATGTAATCAGCAAATGGAAAGAGCTGAATGAAAGCTGCTCGATCCCTTACAGCCAAACTGATCCGGAGAACGAGAGAGTTGTGTGAAGGGAAAAGAGGAGAGAAAACAAGTTCTTTCGACTGCTGGATGGCATTTCTATGCAATACTGGGAATTTCAACACAATCATTAGACATTTTAAAGCGTAACGGCATATTAAATCTTGCATTTGCATTCCTTAGAAGAAGATAAAGAAATCAATTGCTCTGGTCATCATAGTCAATCATTCTGAAAGTTTACCCAAAAATAAAAATGCATGTGTTCACCCTCAGGCCATCCAAAATGTAGATGACTTTTTCTCTTCATCAGATTTGTAGAAATGTGTCATTCCATCATTGTCTCACCAATGGATCCTCTGCAGTGAATGGGTGCCGTCAGAATGAGAGTCCAAACAACTGATAAAAACATCACAATAATCCACAAGTAATCCACACCACTCCAGTCCATCAGTTAAAATCTTAAGACAAAAACAAATATGTGGATGGATTTTGATGTAAGAGACAACAGGATTTAGACTTTTTCACTGGAGAAAAACGCCGTAATGATGGATTTGTTTCAGCTTTTGTCTTCTCAAGATGTTAACTGGTGGACTGGAGTGGTGTGGATTACATGTGTATTATTGTGATGTTTTTATCAGCTGTTTGGACTCTCATTCTGACGGCACCCATTCACTACAGAGGATCCATTGGTGAGCATTTAGTTAAAACGTCTTGACGATTCAGCTTTTTTCTTTTTAAGATGTTAATTGATGGACTAGAGGATTACTTGTGGATTATTGTGATGTTTTTCTCAGCTGTATGGACTCTCATTCTGACGGCACCCATTCACTACAGAGGATCCATTGGTGAGCATTTAGTTAAAAACATTTTAATGATGAAGTTGTTTTAAGATTTTGTCTTCTCAAGATGTTAACTGATGGACTGGAGTGGTGTGGATTACTTGTGGATTATTGTGACGTTTTTAACAGCTGTTTGGACTCTCATTCTGACGGCACCCATTCGGTCCAGAGGATCCATTGGTGAGCATTTAGTTAAAAACGTCTTGATGGATTTGTTTCAGCTTTTGTCTTCTCAAGATGTAAATTGATAGACTACTTGTGAATCATTGTGATGTTTTTATCAGCTGTTTGGATTCTCATTCTGACGGCACCCATTTGCTCCAGAGGATCCACTGGTTAGCATTTAGTTAAAAACGTCTTGATGGATTTGTTTCATCTTTGACAATTCAGCTTTTGTCTTTTTAAGATGTTAACAGATGGACTAAAGGATTACTTGTGGATTATTGTGATGTTTTTATCAGCTGTTTGGACTCTGACGGCACCCATTCACTACAAAGGACCCATTGGTGAGCAAGTGATGGAATGCTGCATTTCCCCAAATCTGATGAAGAAATCTACATCTTGGATGGCCTGAGGGTGAACAGATTTTTAGCATTTTTGGCCGAACTTTCAGAATACAATATTCTTCAGTCCTCACACACTGCGAAGAAAAATGGCGCCTTCCCTCGAGACACACGTGTGTGTATGTTTGCGTACGTGTGTCAGATCCATCTTGCTAGTGTCTTGTCATCCGCGGCTCTTAACTGAGTCTGAAATACACCGAAGATCCAGCAACAAGCTCAACACAGCGATCAGAGAGGCACTTACCCTTCCACATGACCTACACACACACACACACACACACATACACACACACACACACACACACACACACACACACACACACAGACTTTATTCTTAGTACAGTGTGTGGTATTCGGGCTGCGAGTGAGTGAGCGAGACGCCGCTTAGCCGTCTTATCTGCTCACGTCTGAACTTTGAGAGCGGCCGTCAATCATCTTTCCATTGAGCCTTTAAGCAAACAGTCTCCAAAACACTGCAAATGACAAATAAATGATCGACACGTGTGATTTCCATATGAATGTTTGTCATGAGAATTAACTGAACTGAATCGCAGATGATTTTTTACTCTGGGGTTTTGAGGAAAATGACATGGATGCTTTAATAAAGCACACGTCAAAACTGGATAAAGATGACTGAAACCTGAAGGATGTGCTTGATTTTTAAAGGAAATCATAATTCTGTCATCATTTAGAGTATGTCTGGTTTAAGCTTCATCAGCTAAGCCTTTATAAGCATGTCACAGATGGGAGAAACTGATCCTGAAGGTGTTTTCTTCTTTCAGAAAAAAAAAAAAAATTGCATGATATAAACTCACAATTGCAAGATAAAGTCAGAATTGCGAGAGAGAAAAAAATTACAATTGCGAAAAGAATTGCATGATAAATGATTATAAAGTCAGAATTGCATGATGTAAACTCGCAATTGTGGGAAAAAGACAGAATTGTGAGATTAAAAGTCAAAATTGTGAGAAAAGTCAAAATTGCATGATATAAACTCAAAATTACTAGTTATAAAGTCTGAATTGCGAGAAAAAAGTCAGAATTGTGAGAAAAAAAGTCATAATTTTGAGAAAAAATGCATGATATAAACTCGCAATTACAAGTTATATTATATATAACTGGTACCAGTTATAAAAAAAAAATACAATTGTGAGATAAAGTCAAAATTGCATGATATAAACTCAGAATTACAAGTTATAAAGTCAGAATTGTGAGATAAAAAGTCGCAATTGGGAGAAAAAAAATCTGAATTATGTAATATAAAATCGCAAGTCTGAATTATGAGAAAAAAGTCAAAATTGTATGATATAAACTCAGAATTATGAGAAAGTCAGAATAGTGAGAGAAATTTTAAAAAATCACAATTGCAAAAAAAGGTAAAAATTGCATGATACAAACTCGCAATTACGAGTTATAAAGTCAGAATTTTAAGATAAGTCACAACATTGTGAAAAAAATTGTGTGATATAAATCATGATTGCGTGATGTGAACTTGCAATTGAGAGAAAAAGTAACAATTGCATGATATAAACAATTATGATTTATAAAAGTCAGAATTACATGATGTAAACTCATAATTGTGAGAAAAGGCAGAATTGTGAGAAAAAAGTAAAAATTGCATGATATAAATTCAGAATTGTGAAATAAAAAGTCACAACTGTAAGAAAAAAATCTGAATTGTAAAATAAAGTCAAAATTGTGAGAATAATTCAGAATTGTATTAAAAATCTAATCAAAATTGCATGATATAAACTCAGAAATACAAGTTCGACAGTCTTAATTGCGTGATATAAACTCACAATTGCAAGAAAGTCAAATTTGTGAGAAAAAAATTCAAAATTTGCAAAAAAGTAAAAATTGCATGATATAAACGCGCAATTACGAGTTATAATTGTGTCAGAATTGTGAGAAAAAAAGTCAATCGCATGATATAAACTCGCAATTGTAAGAAAAAAAATCATAATTGTGAGAGAAAAGTCCAAATGGCATGATATAAACTCAGAATTACTAGTTATAAATTCAGAATTGTGAAATAAAAGTCACAATTGTGAGAAAAGTCAAAATTGCATGATATAAACTCAGATTTGCGAGTTATAAAGTCAGAATTGCATGATACAAACTCACAATTATAAACTATAAAGTCAGAATTGTGTGACGTGTACTCGCAATTTTTACTCTGTTTTGAGGAAAATTACATGGATGCTCTTATAAAGCCCATTTAAGATCCCCACACATGTCAAAACTGGATAAAGATGACTGAAACCTGAAGGATGTGCTTGATTTTTAAAGGAAATCATAATTCTGTCATCATTTAGAGTATGTCTGGTTTAAGCTTCATCTGGAACGACACAGGAAGCTTTGTTTGTATTCATTTATTCCACTAAATAAAGGTAACGCTTCATTACATCAGTTCAATACGCAACATACTCTTATCTGTCTAACAGATGCTTTTGAGTGAAGAGATAAAATTGCATTTAGGCAAAACAAGAAAGAGATTGTCAATCTTTTCAATTTGAACACAAAACCACAAAATGTTTGCTGCCAATTCTGCTTATTCAATAAAAATGGGTTTGATCTATCTGGAACAAATGAAGCATGTCACAGATGGGAGGAACTGATCCTGAAGGTGTTTTTGTCTTTCAGAAATGCTGACACCTTCTATATTGTGTCTCCTCTCGCCGAGGCTGTGAATTGGTGTTGTGTAGGACTAGATTTGAAGAGAAAGATGAAAAATAACATGTTCAACCCCATACTGGAAAAGGAAAACACAAGCGCTGCGTCTTCAGAGAATAACAGATGTTATGGTCACATCAAACTCATGGAGCATTACAAGTGTTAAGTAAAAGTAAAAATAAAACTATTCAAAATTGTTTTCATCTATTGAAACAGGTCTAAAATAAAATATAATATTAATCTTACACGAAACATTTTCAAATTAAAACACATATGAAAATTAGAAATTAAATGAATGCAATTAAATGAAAAAGAAATTAATTTAAATTCATTTAAGTTGAACTAAAATTACTAAAAGAAAAATAGATAAAAACAAAGAATAAAAAAAGAATAACATTAAAACTTAAACTAAAATGGAAAAAAATTTAAATACAGTATATATATATATATATATATATATATATATAAACACTAATAGAGTAATATTTTATACTAAATACCTGAATATTACAAAAATAAATTATAAAAAATAATAATAATAAAATAACACTGCATTACAATAATATGTACACATCATACGAACCTCACAAGCCATTTCCATTACTGAAAACATGCAATATTTAATTTAAATGTAAATTCGTAATTGCGTGAAAAAAAAAAAAAAAAGAATTATGAGAAAGATTCCATGATATAAACTTGCAATTACGGTTATAAAGTCAGAACGCATGATATAAACTTGCAATTGTGAGAAAAAAGACAGAATTGTGAGAAAAAAGTCAGAATTTTGTGACATAAACTTGCAATTGCAAGTTATAAAGTAAAAAGAATTGCCTGATATGAACTCATTTGAGAGAAAAAAGTCAGAATTGTGAGAAAAAATTATAATTGCGAAAAAAGTACAAATTGCATGATATAAACTCGCAATTGCGAGAAAAAGACAGAATTGTGAGATAAAAAGTCACAACTGAGACAAAAAAAGTAAAAATTGCATGATATAAACTAAGAATTACAAGTTATAAAGTCAGATTTGGGAGGTAAAAAGGTTGCAATTGCGAGAAAACAAATCTGAATTCATGATATAAACTCACAATTGCAAGAAAAAGTCAAAATTGTGAGAAAAAAATTCATAATGTGAGGAAAAAAAGTAAAAATCGCATGATATAAACTCGCAATTGCAAGAATTGTAAGATAAAGTCAAAACTGCGAGAAAAACAGTCAGAATTGTGATAAACTCGCAATTGCAAGTTATAAAGAAAGAATAGCGTGATTTAAACTCGCAATTGCAAGAAAAAGTCAGAATTGCGAGATCAAAGACAGAACTGCATGATGTAAACTTGCAATTGTGAGAAAAAAAATCTGAATTGTGAGATAAAAAGTCGCAATTGCAAGAAAAAAGTCAGTATTGCATGATATAAACTCGCAATTACGAGTTATAAAGTCAGAATTGCATAATACAAACTCGCAATTGCAAGAAAAAAGTCTGAATTGTGAGAGAATAAAAATTACAATTGCGAAAAAAAAGTAAAAGTTTCATGATGAACAGAAAAAAAATCCAAATTGAGATGTTACATTAAACACTCCCATAGCCCTGCCCCTTGTCCATCATTGGCTAAACAGGTGGTTAGCCCCGCCCCCAAACTCTCCCAATTGGTTGAGCCACACATAGTCATGTCAGACAAATAAAGACAAACAGAGCAACACAGAGCCAGTGTTTGATCAAACAGCAAATTACTAATAATTGTCTATCTGCATTATGCTGGTATACGAGAAAATGCTTTCATAACACAGTCACTTCAACACAAAGTCTCGCAAATGCACTTCGAAGGACACAGTCCTCAAACACAAGAGCATTAGCCTGAGAACAGCGCTGGCGTGTTTCCCGCTCGCTAACCTCTCTGTAAGTGAGCCTAGGTCACCGCCGGCATTATTTCAATCACTCTGCGGCTCCATCCCTCCATCGGTCTCTTATCGTCCCATCAGCGGCGCATCCCTATCCCTCCATTAAATAAATTGTGTTGTAATAATCCGCTGTGCTGCGTGCTCCTGATATTGGTGGCCTTTTTGATTACCCCACTTTCAGTCCATCCAGGGCACTCCATAATTCCCACTTTACCTTCACCGAATTAGAGCAGCAGGAGTCGGTCACTCTTTCAGTTGTTTCTACAGTTTTACAATAAAAATGGTGAATTCTTAACTTTTAAAGAGTGGAATTTGTTCAGAATGAACAGCGTCTTAAGCAAAAACACAAACATTTTAATGGCCAAAAATGTCTGTCTGATGCACCAAAGTATATAAGTTAACAATTTTATAAAGTGGATGTGAGATATGACAATGTGAAAGCAAATCACAGGAGTTTGGTCAACTTAAGGTCATTTGTAACACTCATATTAATTACTGTTAACATGCTAGAAGAAGACGAGAAAAGGAAAAGAAGGAGCAGAAGAAACAGCAGAAGAAGGAGAGAAAAGAAGATATAGTGCAGAAAAAAGGAACAGAAGATGATGAAAATGTAGCAGAATAACAAAAGGATGCATTAAAGAATGAAGAAGAATAAGTAAATGAAGAAGAGATAAGAAGAAAAGTAAAAAATGCATGATATAAACTGAGAATTGCGAGAGAAAAAAAAATTACAATTGCAAAAAAAGTAAAAATTGCATGATATAAACTCACAATTACGAGTTCAGGAGAAAATGAAGGAGCAGAATAGCATTAAAGGATGAAGAATAAGCAAAAGCAGAAGAGAAAAGAAAAAAAGAAACGGTTGACAAAGAAAGCTCAAAAAGACCTCAAAAGAAAGGAAGTGAAATGTTACAACATTCCTGGTGGGGTACACTGTAACATAACCATATGACAGCTTAAAATGTTATCTGGTCGAATGAAAAAATATATATACACTACAAACTATAATATTTTGTTAATAAAATAGAATTACTAACTTTTTCAAATAAAATAAAGCCTTTTTTTAAGAATAAAAAATAATTGAATTTTGGAGTTTGACAATGAACATATTGCAACCGTGTTTGGGACAGGGCCTGATCATAACACACAACTATACAGTACAGTTCAAAACAATGTGCGCAAATAGATGAAACACACTTAGACTTTGAGAAAAACATTCCCTCCACACACAGCTCTCATAGAACACAGGATAAATAAACCAGCCAAAATGCTTGATTAAAATAATAGCAGATTTGTCTCGTTTAAATGAATACGAAAAACTGAGATGAAAAATTTACTTCAGCCAGAAATTTACTTTTACTATGGTAAATTAAATATTCAGTGATATCTTCAAAAGACTTTTGAATTTTGCCGCACTTTTTTCTCTGAATCCAGTGTTGTTTTGTCAGCTAGTTAATACCATAAATTTGATTATGCCAGCGTGTGTGGAAATATTTAAACCATGTGTGTTACAACTAACCCCGCGCTCCCCTAATTCTGTCTAATGTCCCAGTTGGATTGTGGTTGGGTTGGTTCGTCTTGTCTCATTCGCAAATAAATCAGGTGTGGGACTGGAAGACCCAAACAAATCAATAGAGACACGCAGCCAACAATCAAGTGCAATCAAAACCTGGAGAGAGGATCAGACACTGTCATTTGAGCCATGAGTCGAGTGTGTGTGTGTGTGTGTGTGTGTGTGTGTGTGTGTGTGTGTGTGTGTGTGTGTACTGTACATGATCATCTAACACAGCTCTTACTCCAATCACTGCTGTCCTGCAAACACATTAAACCAGCATCTGTCAGCTCAAGCTGAAATTCAACATATTTATCAATTCTTTTGAGTCAACGTAAGTATTATGGCTTATGCACACTGTACTGCATCAATGTTATTAATATTATTAAAGTCAACATCAAATGAAATTCGTAACCCATTTTACTTTGGTAATGTGACAGGTTTCTGAGTGGAAAAATAATATTTAACACACACACACACACACACACACACACACACACACACACACACACACACACACACACACACACACACACACACACACACACACACACACACAAGTCAATGGGATTTAATTTTATACATTGGAAAAAAAAAATGCTGAAAGTAATAATTGAAAAGACTTGGTTTTACTAACATCATGGCCAAATGGGGAAAATTGTGTAAATTAGTATTATATCATATCACTATTAAATAATATTAAAATGATTTTTTTAAGTTAAAATAATAACATTTTGACCAAATTTTAAATCATTACAATTTCATTCTTATTGGCGTTTTACAAATATGACGGCCAAAAATGGGCTCTGCAGAAAATGGTGTAATAATAATAATAATACAACTAATAAAATTATAATCTAAATTTAAGAAAAGATAAAATTGACTAAATTTGATAATAATTTTATTATTGTTATTCAGAGTGAAATTATAGTAATTTTATTAATTATAAAATTTGATTTGAAATTTGGTAAAAAAAAAAAAAAAAGAAAGAAATTAGAATAAAATTGCAATGATTTTAAATTTTTTGTAAAAAAAAAAAAAATTATATATATATTTTACAAAATTTTAAATCATTGCAATTTTATTCTAATTTTATTTTTAGAAATAAGATGGCCAAATATTCTCAGTGTAAAATGGTGTAAAATAAAAATAATTAAAAATAATAATAATAATAATAATAATAATAATAATACAACTAATAAAAATGTAATACAAATTAAAAGAAAGATAAAAAAAAATTAATAAAATGAATAAAGTTATACTCAGTTTTTAAAGACTGAAAACCAAGACACTAATCACGATTATTTTATTTATTGACAGACATTGTTTTATGTTTCTCTTCAGGTTTACATTTACATTTATTTGTGCATGAAAGTACAGAAGAATACATATTTTTACATAACAAAAAGTGTTGTTTTTATATTTTAGCAATAATAGAATAACAGTAATACATTTTATTATTGTTGCTGTTGATGTTAAAATAATAAAATTTTGACCCAATTTTAAAATCATACAATTTCATTCTATTTTGAGTTTCACGAACATCACGGCCAAACTTGGGCTCTGCAGAAAATGGTGTGGAAAAAAATAAAAATTAAAATAATAATAATAATAATAATACAAAAAATATATTACAAATTTAAGAAAGATAAAATACCAAATTTGACAATAATTAATACAATTTCACTCTGAATAACAATAATAAATATTTGTATTATTGTCGTTGATGTTAAAATAATATTTTGACCAAATTTTTAATTATTACAATTTTATTCTAATTTCAGTTTTACGGCCAAATATGGGCTTTGTGGAAAACAGTGTAAAAATAATAAAAACAATAAAATACAAATTAATAATAATAATAATAATAATAAAACAACTAATACAAATATAATACAACTTAAAGAAATATAAGATTTACCAAATTTGAAAATAATTAATAAAATGAATACAATTTCACTCTGCTTTTAAAGACTGAAAACCATGAGACTATTCACGATTATTTTATTTATTGACAGACATTTTTTTTATGTTTCTCTTCAGGTTTATACAGCTAACAAGGACCAAAAAATAGTGTTGTTCATTTAGCAATAATATAATAAAAATAATATTTTTTTATTATTGTTGTTGATGTTAAAAAAATATTTTGACCAAATTTTAAATCATTACAATTTCATTCTAATTTGAGTTTTACAAACACGGCGGCCAAATATGGGCTCTGCGGAAAATGGTGTAAAAATAATAATAATAAAATAATAATAATAAATATATAAAACTATAATACACATTTAGGAAAAATAAAAGATCAAACTTGACAATAATTAAAAAAATAATAACAATACAATCACAATTGTTATTTATTTACAGACACTGTATTATGTTTCTCTTACGGTTTATACAGCCAAAATATATGTATTTGTATATGAAAGTACGTGAAGGTACAGATTTACATATAAAAATACACAGATGTCTTTATATTTTAGAAAAAATAGAATATTTGAGTTTCAGTGGCATCAACATTTTTAAAAAATAGGGGGAAAATTGATTTCATAGGTTGCTTTGAGGTTTGTCTTTAAGGTCGACTTATAAATTGTTCACAATAAGTGCAAGAACTTGTATTATGAAATGGAAAAAATGGTAAATTTTGATTTCATGTTGACTGAACCTAGATGAAATCAGTCGAAATCTAAATGGAAAAATCCCACATATTTTAAGGTTTATTTTTAAGGTCATACACATCACACAAAGAATAGAAAGCTAACTCTAGATTGTCCCTAATGCCATTAACCATTTAATCCATTGGATCTGTAATTGTGTTTATAACTTCAGGTTTCTTACTGTACAATATCACACAGATATACCTCTACTGGAATAAAACCAACCCTGTGAAGAACGAGTGAAAAAAACGCCACAAAAGTGTGACAACAGAACATTTTATCTATAAAGCATCTCTGCTCTGAAACCAGAGAGTCTCCGTCTGAACCTGAAGAAAACATCAAACTCTAATGTGCATTCTGTATTCTAAAGCTGCTCCACTTTGCTTTAATGAATTCAGCCAGATCTGAAGAAAGAGATCGAGAGAGAGAAAATAAACCAGCGAGAGATGACTTCCTTCTTATTTTCCACGGCGAAGGTAAGTCCCTTTTGGGAGAGACGTGCGGCTGGTTATGTGGGATGAACAAAAGGATGGAAAGAGGAGTTTGTGTGTGAGAAAGAGAGAGATGAGCAATAGAGCCAAATGAAGCCCTAATGATTGCTCATGTCCATTTGCTCTCAGAGGTTGGGCTTGTTAGACTGTGATGGATTAACAACAAAAACACATGAATGTTCTTTCTCATTTCCTCTCAAGGGCCTCAAGATCGCACTGTTAACTTTCTGAGTGCATCATGAATGCAAAGATAATGGGTTGGTTTATGCAGAAATTATCTATCTGTCTAGCCTGACAAGACAGACCCACATAAATGTTGGATCTGAGCACTCTCCGGACAGGGATCAACCGGAGGGGTGGGATAAACGGTTGTCTTTGAAACTCCCTCTCCACGCCATAGGATAGCGCCTCAACCAATCAGAGCAACGAAGAAGGTGGCGTAGTCAGAGCGACGAAGATTTTTAACGAAAACCGGTGCAGTCTGTCAGCCAATTGTTTTATTAAGGAAAGCAATCGGATCTTTATCAAAGACCTGTAACATGTCTCTAAAACAGAAGGCGGAAAAAAAAATCATCTAGCAGGTGAAAAAAAGTTAGGAAAAATGTAGGCGCATTTCTTTTTAGTAATGCACTGATCTTGATTCTTCATGGCTGATTCTGACTGCAGATGTTTTACAAGCACATGATCAAAGTAGGCTACTCTTTCAATATTCAAAGTGCAATTAGAGACCGAATTTTTCAAGCATGATACAGAACTATACTATTTGTTCCACCAATAAAAAAACCTCCATCTTCTCTGAGTTTGTGTTGCTTTACTGTACCATGCACATGGAAACACAATATTTGCAAATTATATTTCCTATACTGGTAAAGAGAAGCGCATACAGTATGTATGGAAGCCTGTATCCTCCATTGAATAAAATAATACCTTTTTATCTCACAATTTTGACTTTTTTTCTCTTTACATCTCACAGTTTTTTTTTCAGAATTGTTGTATAAACTCGCAAATTTAGATTTTTTTCCCTTATAATTGTGACTTTGTATCTCGCAATTCTTACATTTTCTCATAATTGCGAGTTTGTATCTCACTATTCAGAGTCAGACTTTTTTTTTCTCAGAATTGCATCATATAAACTCGCAATTCTTACTTTTTTCTCAGAATTGCAACTTTGTATCTTGCAATTATTATTTTTACTATTGTATATATTATTATTGGCTACAACGTTTGTAATTATATATCAATAGGGCTATAAATGATAATAAAAATTACCTTATTACTGTAATGCAAAAAAAATGATCACATTATTTTTTAATTATTATTATTATTATCATCATCATCATAATTATTATTTTATATAATATTATTGCACACTTTTGGGCACAATTGTGTAATTATATATCAATATGGCTTTAACTAATAATAAAAATAATTGCATAGAGCCATAGATAATTACACAGTTTTGGCCAAATTGATCAGCCAAGCAAACCTGGACTTTTTTTTATATTTTAAAATCTTTTTTTGCATGAAAAATAAAATAAAATTTAAATTTTGCATGAAAAATAAAATACAAATATTTTTGCATGAAAAATAAAATTAAAATGTATGCATGAAAAATAAAATAAAATAAAATAAAGTAAAATAAAACAAAACAAAATAAAATAAGCACGTCTTGGTTACACAGGTTTGAAACAACAATATGGAGAGAAAATAATATTTAATATTTTCTTTTTATTTAATAATTTTATATTTTAGCAGCAGCAATACCAATAAATAATAATAATAATGCCAACAATTATTATTATCATCATCATTATCATTATCATCATTATTATTTTATATATTATTATTGCACACCTTTGGCCACAATGTTGTAATTATATATCAATATGGCTGTAAATAATAACAAAAAAATATTATTACTGTTATTATTTAGAGCCATATAATTACACAAATTTGGCCAAATTAAGCAGCCAAGCAAACCTGGAACTTTTTTTTTTTACATTTTAAAGTCTTAAAATCAAAATTTTGCATAAAATAAAATAAAATAAAATAAAATAAAATAAAATAAAATAAAATAAAATAAAATAAAATAAAATAAAATAAAATAAAATAAAATAAAATAAAATAAAATAAGCCTGGGTCATACAGGTTTGAAACAACAATATGGAGAGAAAATAATGACAGAATAATTATTTTTGCATGAACCATCACTCAAAATCACCATCAAAATTGATTCAAAAAGTCATTTCTAAAGTAAAACCCAAACTTACATAAATATATGAAAGACACTTCTGAAGACTTCTGATAAAAACAAACAAAATCTAAATCTAGCATCTTAATCTAAATACTTAAAAGTTACATAAAACTAAAAAGATGGATTTTGTAATGCATAAAGTGTAGGGCAATACAGAAAAATCAATTCCATCTTAACTAACCCATTCTTCTCTAATATAAAAGGCTCGATTTAGACTGGATTAAATAAACACAAGACAAGAAAATACTTAAGAGTTGGAAATGAGAGTGTAGATTTGATTATAGTGCCATGTTTTGCTCTCAGAAAACATCCACTCGGTTCTTCCTGTCCTGCACAGCTCATATTATTCAATATCTGAGACGCTAATGCCTAAAGCCTCTAGTGACAAGCAGCAACAGTTCAGCATCCAGAGATGAAGCCACACAAGCTCTTCCTTCCTGCTACTGATCACCATCACTTACAGAATTTCCTGTGCTTTAATTCACTGCATAAATGCATTTAAGCTTTGTCTGATCTGTCATAACATCATTTCATTTCTGCCAGGATCACCAGCAATGGCTGTGAATAACATATCCTATACTGCAGAAGTGATGCTTGCAATAAACACACGGTCAGTCATTATGGTGTCCGATGCAGTGTAATTCTATTAGTGAGCACAGAAAAATACTAACGAGCAACATGCACTTAATCTATAATTATATTGTGGAACTGTGGGTAATTAAGGCTACTGCTACTGAAAATAATTATATCAATGTGCAAAAAGGATGTTGCCAAGTGTTCATTCTAACCAGGGATATTTTAGATAACTAAAACTGAAACATTTTTAAAGCATAAAAAATTGCTACTTGAACTAAAATGCATGTTAACTGAAAAATTAAATAAATAATAAAAAATAAAAACATTTTATTTCAGCTAGTTTCCAAAGCAACATCTCATTTTAATTCAGTTTTGTACTTGACGTACAAACATAAAAATAAATAAAAACTACATAGACTTATATATATATATATATATATATATAATTTTTTTACAGTAAAGCACTTTAAAGTACCAATGTTTATGAAATACAACAAATAAACTATACTATTCAAAACATTTTAAGCTATTTATGTCTCATGCACCTTTTAGAAATGTTAATAATTTAATTGTTTTGTATTAGAGTACATTCAAATAATGCAAAATAATATATAAAAATGCAATTCTTCAATGCATTTCTTATGTAATTGGAATTTATTTCCATAATTTGAATACAAAAATGCTCTGATTTTACAGTAAAACACTGTAAAGTACCAATGTTTATGAAATACAGAAAAAATTTAACTATTCTAAACATTTTAAGCTATTTATTTCTCATGCACCTTTACAAAAAAATGCTCTGCTTTTACAGTATGTAAAGCACTTTGAAGTACCAATGTTTATGTAATACAATAAATAAACTAAACTATTCAAAACATTTTTAAGCTATTTATGTCTCATGCACCTTTTAGAATTGTTAATAATTTTATTGTATTGTATTAGAGTACGTTTAAATAATGCAAAATAATATATAAAAATGCAATTCTTCAATGCATTTCTTATTTAATTGGAATTTATTCCCATAACTGAAAAAAAATTATCTGGTTTTACAGTATGTAAAGCACTTTGAAGTAACAATGTTTATGACAAACAATAAATAAACTAAACTATTCAAAAACTTTTAAAGCCATTTATTTCTCATGCACCTTTTAGAATTTAATAATTGCATTGTATGTAAAGCACTTTGAATTGCCAATGTTTATGAAATGAAATAAAAAACTCAACTTTTCAAAAAATTTGAGCTATTTATTTCTAATGCACCATTTAAATTTTTACCTTTTTTTTTATCAAATTTCTTTTATGATGTTTTCTACAAGAAATATCAACTCTAATATACCTAGACAACTCTAATAACTAATACTACCCCAAAAAACACATCCCTCCTTCAGCAGCATATAACTTCCCATCAAGAAAAATAAGAAAATTAAATAAAATAATAAAAAAATTAAAAAATACTAAAAAAAAATTAATAATTGTACTTTATGTAAAGCACTTTGAATTGCCAATGTCTATGAAATACAATAAACTATACTAAATATATTTTAGTAAGTCTTTAAATACTTTTAAATAATGCAAAATCATTTTAAAAAATGCAATTCTTCAATGCATCTCTGTTTAATTGGAATTTATTCCCATAACTGAAAAAAATGCTCTGGTTTTACAGCATGTAAAGCACTTTGAAGTAGCAATGTTTATAAAAGACAATAAACTAAACTAAACTACTCTAAACATTTTTAAGCCATTTATTTCTCATACACCTTTTAGAATTTAATCATTTCATTGTATGTAAAGCACTTTGAATTGCCAATGTTTATGAAAGGCAATAAATAACTCAACTATTCCCAAAAAATTAAGCTATTTATTTCTAATGCACCTTTTAAATTTTACATTTTTTTTATTTATCAAAATTTTTTTATGATGTTTTCTACAAGAAATATCAACTCTAATATACCTAGACAATTCTAATAACTAATACTACACCAAAAAACACATCCCTCCCTCAACAGCATATAACTTCCCATCAAGAAAAATAAGAAAATTAAATAAAATAATAAAAAATGTAAAAAAATAATTAAAAAATGTAATAATTGTATTTTATGTAAAGCACTTTGAATTGCCAATGTCTATGAAATACAATAAACTATACTAAATATATTTTAGTAAGTCTTTAAATACTTTTAAATAATGTAAAAAAATAAAAATAAAAAAATAAATGCAATTCTTCAATGCATGTCCTATTTAATTGGAATTTATTCCCATAACTGAAAAAAATGCTCTGGTTTTACAGTATGTAAAGCACTTTGAAGTAACAATGTTTATGACAAACAATAAATAAACTAAACTATTCAAAAACTTTTAAAGCCATTTATTTCTCATGCACCTTTTAGAATTTAATAATTTCATTGTATGTAAAGCACTTTGAATTGCCAATGTTTATGAAATAACTCAACTATTCCAAAAAAAAATAATCTATTTATTTGTAATGCACCTTTTAAATTAAAAAAATATATATATTTTTTATTTATTAAATTTCTTTTATGATGTTTTCTACAAGAAATATCAACTCTAATATACCTAGACAACTCTAATAACTAATACTACCCCAAAAAACACATCCCTCCTTCAGCAGCATATAACTTCCCATTAAGAAAAATAATAAAAAATAAAAATAAATTAAAATTTTTAATAATTGTATTTTATGTAAAGCACTTTGAATTGCCAATGTCTATGAAATACAATAAACTAAATATATTTTAGTAAGTCTTTAAATACTTTTAAATATGGAAAAAAAAAATGCAATTCTTCAATGCTTCTCTGTTTAATTGGAATTTACTCCCATAATCAGAATACAATAAAAGCATGCTCTTGACAGTTTTGTGGGATTCCCCCAATGCACACCTCAGATCTGAACCTACGAGAACCAATGGAAACCTCGCTCTGGACCATGTTCTCTAGGTCAGTTCAAAAGGCTGAAGCTCAGACGCAGCACTCCTTGACATTTTAATTAGCGTGACCACTGTCTTTGAGTTGTACGGTCAGCGGCGAGTGAATCTGGCTCATTAAAGCCGGCGAGCGTCTGATCTCCTGCATGTGTGTGACCTGTGGAAGCGGTGAAGGCATCAAACGAATTGCTAAATTACAGTGATACGGATAAATCTGTGCATGCGGATGGATGGAGACATGGAGGATTTTAATTGCGGGTTCCGTAATCACAGAGTCGCCGGGTTTAAGTGCGGCTAAAACAGGGCTTCATTTTTATGCGTATGGCAAAACACTAATTACACGGCCATTACGCAACGGCAAACACCAGCAACCCCGACGCAAATGAAAACACAAAAACTTCCTTTATTGAGAGGAGGCCATTGATGAGAGGAGGCTGGGGCAAATCTGTCTCTGCTCAATGACTTGGGAACTGATACTGCAAGTACTTTAAGAGCATGACAAGATAAATATATGGTGGATGACACAAGAGGATTTTGGAAGTGAGGGTGAGTGTATTGTGTGAGGAGTGGGCTGATGCCATTGAGGAGGGACTAGAGGAGCTCTGGTCCAAAACCTAGTGAGCTGCCTACCTAGACAGCATTTTTAAGGTGTAATAGCCATGTAAATTGTTATTCTGAATTAAATTTGCAAAAGTTGTTCACAGAAATGGCAATCCCAGAATGCATTTCAACAAATTCAAGATGGTAAACTACTGGAGCGACTACAATTATATAATAGTTCAGCAAGTGGTTTTCGATAACGGTGCACTTTTGCTTGTGTGAGATTTCATAAAGTGCCCCTATTATGCCATTTCAAATATTGACTTTCATCCAGTGTGTAATGTAGTAACCATCTGAATGCAATGCATGTTAATCTATTTTAGGAGACTCCCAAAACAATATTAGGAACCTTAAAATAAGGTCACTTTATAAATACAATTAGATTTGACAAAAAAGTATTGATATAAATAAATCAAAATTTAAAAAGCTACTTTTTAATTTTCATCAGATTCATCAGATTTTTAAACATTTTTATTTTACTTTGTTATTTTTATTTCTTATGTATTTTGTGCATTTTACAATATGTAAAGCACTTTTACCAATGTGTGCAATAAAAACTAAATAATAAAAATTATATTAAATTTTTATATTAAACTTTTTTTTTTCATCTCATGCACATTTTATAATTTGTAGTAATTTTACAGTATGTAAACAACTTTGAAGTACCAAATGCACATGAAATACAATACATAAACAAAATAAATCAACTAAATATAATTTTATTGTTTTTTTAAATATCATTTTACAGTATTCAAAGCACTTTGAATTGCCGATATTAAATATAATAGATGCGCAAATACATTAAATAAACAAAATAAATAAATTATTTTAAATATTTCTTTATTTTATTGCTAATTTATTTCTCATGCACCTTTAATAATCTTTAATCATTTTACAGTAAATGTTAAACACTTTGAAGTACCAGTGTTTATGAAATATAATAAACTATTTTAGATTTTTATAACTATTTATTTTAGTATTTTTAGTATTTTTACAGTATGTAAAGCACTTTGAATTGCCAATATGCATGAAATACAATGTATTAAATATTTCTTTTAATGCAGTTTTTTTTTATATTTCTCATGTACTTTTTAAAGATTTTTTTTGATGATGGTAAAGAGTGATAACAATTATATAATAGTTCAACAAGTGGTGGTTTTCAATATCAGAGCACTTTTGCTTGTGTGATATTTGCCATTTTGAATGTTGCCTTTCATCCAGTGTGTAATGTAGATCGTAACTGATCTGCAAAGATGTTAAGCATAGTAGGCTCATGGAAAAGAGGGGTTTGGAGAGACTGAACCTTAGAACTGCTTTGAACAAAATGTTTGAGAATCATTGAAAATGCATATTTTGAGAAAACGAAAGCATTTTGATGTTGCATGCATGTAAACCTATTGTAGGAGACTCCCAAAGCAATATTAGGAACTTTAAAATGGCAAAATAATGCACTTTATAAATACAAATAGATTTGATGAAACATATTGATATAAATGAAAAAAATAAAAAAAATGTAAAAACTGACTACTTTTAATTTTTCTTCTGATTTATTTTTAAACATTTTTATTGTACTTCATTATTATTATTATTATTATTATTATTATTTCTTATAGACCTTGTTTTTTTTTCTTTAAACCAGTGTGTAAAACAAAAAAACTAAATAAAAAATATTATATTGAAATTTTCTTTTGTTTTTCTTATTTCTCATCTCACGCACATTTTATAATTTGTAATAATTTTACAGTATGTAAAGCACTTTGAATTGCCAAAATGTATGAAATAATAAATAAACAAAATAAAACATTAAATATGTCTAATAATTTTACAGTATGTAAAGCACTTTGAATACCAATGTGCATGAAATATAATAAATAAACTACTTTTTATTTTTATTTTTATTGCTATATTCTTTTTTATTTTCAATGTTTATGAAATACAACAAATAAGCTATTCTAAATTTTGTATAGCTATTTATTTCTCATGCACCTTTTAGATTTTTAAAACATTTTATTGTATGTAAAGCACTTTGAATCGACAATGTGCATGAAATGTAATAAACTATACTAAATATATTTTTATTGTTAGTTTTTTTATGTCTCATGCACATTTTATGATTTAAAAAAAAACATTTTACAGTATGCAAAGCACTTTAAATTACCGATCCATGCAATAATTTCAATTTTTCATCTAATGCACTTTTTATATTTTTAATAATTTTACAGCATGCAAAGCACTTTGAATGAACAATGTTAATTTTAAATGAATTCATTTTTATAGCTATTTTTTTTCTTGCACATTTTATAATTGCCGAATCATTTTACAGTATGTAAAGTACTTTGAATTGACAATGTGCATGAAATGTAATAAACTATACTAAATATATTTTTATTGTTAGTTTTTTATGTCTCATGCACATTTTATGATTAAAAAAAACATTTTACAGTATGCAAAGCACTTTAAATTACCGATCCATGCAATAATTTCAATTTTTCATCTAATGCACTTTTTATATTTTTAATAATTTTACAGCATGCAAAGCACTTTGAATGAACAATGTTAATTTTAAATGAATTCATTTTTATAGCTATTTTTTTTCTTGCACATTTTATAATTGCCGAATCATTTTACAGTATGTAAAGCACTTTGAATTGACAATGTGCATGAAATGTAATAAACTATACTAAATATATTTTTATTGTTAGTTTTTTATGTCTCATGCACATTTTATGATTAAAAAAAAACATTTTACAGTATGCAAAGCACTTTAAATTACCGATCCATGCAATAATTTCAATTTTTCATCTAATGCACTTTTTATATTTTTAATCATTTTACAGCATGTAAAGCACTTTGAATGAACAATGTTAATTTTAAATGAATTCATTTTTATAGCTATTTTTTTTCTTGCACATTTTATAATTGCCGAATCATTTTACAGGATGTAAAGCACTTTGCATTACTTACGCATATGAAACTAAATGAGTAAACTAAATAAACTGTAATAAATATTTCTTCCTCATGCACCTTTTATAATAAATATATTAAACTTTAAACTCCATTGCAATATTGTGTCACGTCTCTTATTCTTCCAGTTAATATAGCTGTTTAGTGTGTCGCATGTCACAAAGAACTGCAAAAAAGACTCCTATGAGAGGATACTGACAGCTGCCCACAGCAAAGCAGAGCTACAGAATGAATAGGGGTCAGTGAAATATCCCAGGCTCAGTGTGAAGAATGCTGTGTGGCCTTTATCTCCAGTAAGGATGCTCTGGTGTGTGACCTTCCTGTGGTAATTACGGAGGTATATGCACGAGGAGATTAGGCCTGTAATCAGCGCTGGAAATTCAGTCTATTGTGTTCGGAGGGAGAGAAAAGCAACAATATTATTATCTATGCCACAGCAACAATGTGAGAACACCAGCATGTCTATAAAAGATCTGTAATCCAGTGTGCTTAAAGGAAGAGTTCAGGCAAAAATGCACAATCTTTCACTATTTATACACGGTTATTTTTTCTGCAAGATAAAAAATGAATTTTGTTTTTTCCATAATAAACTTCCCCTCCACCGAAGCTCTTAAATCTCATTCACAATCTTATTCTGTGCTTTCAGTGCACCAGGTTTGAGGTCATTGACAGTGTTGGTTCTTATAATATGCATCTCAAGCAAACAAATAAGACATTATAGCTATGGAGAGGACGATTCTCCATTATGAGCTGAAGAGAGGTTTCTCAAAAGTGTTTTGCACAAAAAAAAAAATAACTGGAGTGACTTTATGAAGAGTAAAATTTTTTGGGAAAATATTCCTTTAAAATGCTCTTAGATTGTTTAGATATCAATAAACAGGTAGAATAAGGTACTATCTCAACTTCTTAATCAAAATTAAGAAATTAATATATCCTGCATTATATTGTAAATTATAATAACGTGCAATATAACGCATGATCTTTTTTCATAAATAATTTTAATGATTGCATGAGAAATTCTAAAATCTTTTAAAAACTTGTTTTGAAAGCATGCATCAGGTATTTTAAAATGTACACTGCATGTTTATGCTGATTTATAAATAATGTAATTAAAAATGACACATGCACCATTTAAAAAAAAAAAGTTAAGACTGAATGTACATGAAAATGTCATATTAAATGAGAAATATTAAATATTTTATCCTCCAAGATGGCATGTAAGCTTACTTATTAAAATAAATACTTCATTTTAATTACAAGAAAATAGATTTTATTCTTTATTATTATACTATTATTATTATTATAGTTATCTCTAAATGTAAATTTTAATGCGTTTTTGCAATATTTGGCGGAACATATGCTGAAAACATCTGTTTTCTAAATAATCTTTGACAATTTATGTAAAAAAAAAAAATTGAAAACCATATTATACTAAACTAGATGATTACATTTTATTCCACATTAATTTTCCTGTATATAATTATATTTCTATGCAAAATACTGGTTATGCCAATTGACACAAGTTACACCTGACCATATTGCTTCTACAGCAAAAAAAGGACATTTTTTCATATTTATTTAGAAATTTTAACCCTTTTAAATTTAATTAAACCACATGGACTCTTAGTAAAAAATCTTAGTAAGATTTTTAATGTTGTTGTTTTTTTTAGACGTAAGGCTGCATTTATTTGGTCAAAAATTCTGAAAAAAATGTAATGTTGTGAAATATTGTTTTAGTGTAAAATAACCATTTTCTATGTCAATATATTTTAAAATGTAATTTATTCCTTTGATGCAAACCTGAATTTTCAGCATCAATACTTTTTATTCCGGATTCTTTAAAAAAAATAAAAAAATAAAAAAGAACAGCATTTATAAAAAAATACAAATCTTTTTTGTAATCAGCAAGGATATGTTAAATTGAGCAAAAGTGATAGCAAAGACTTATATTGTTAGAAAAGATTTATATTTTGAATAAATGTTTATTTATTTTTTATTTTTATTCATTAAAGAATCCTGAAAAAAAAATTCTCAAAACGAATAATGAAAGTAATAAATCAACATATTAGGACAATTTCTGAAGGATCAATAAAGCCTAAGTATAATGCATTATAAAGGTATTTATAATGTGCAATATAATGCATGCTTTTTTATATAAATAATTGTAACCAAAGTTAAAATGCATTGGTTCTTTTACATATTTATATACACTGCTTTCAAAAGTTTGGGATTAGTAAGATTTGTAATGTTTTTTTTTTTGTTTTGTTTTTTAAGTTTCTTATGCTTATTAGGGCTGCATTTATTTGATCAAAAATACAGAAATTAATTTAATATTGTAAAATATTATTTCAATGTAAAATATCCATTTTCTATGTGAATATATTTTGAAATATATTTAATTTTGCAATATAATGCATAATATTTTTTATAAACAATTGTAACCACACTCCAAAAAATGCTTTACTTAGTTAGATTTTTGTCTTGTTTCCAGTAAAATATAATTCTCAAATCAAGAAGGATTTTCCAGACAAGTAAAAATTATTTTCTTGTTTTCAGAAAAAAAAAAACTGTCAAAATTAAGTGAGTTTTTGCTTAGAATAAGCAAAATAATCTGCCAACAGAGCAAGCAAAACAAATCTTATTTCAAACAGAAAACAAGATTATTTTTCTTACCCCACTGGCAGATTATTTTGCTTGTTTCAAGCAAAAATGCACCCAATCAATTATTTTTACTCATCTAGAAAATCCTTCTTGATTTAAGAATTTTTAGATATTTTGTCTGGAAACAAGACAAAAAATCTAAGTAAGAAAGGCATTTTTTGCAGTGCATATTTAAAATACTTGATACTTGACGTGATTTAATACATCAGATTAATGCATTAAAATATTTCATAATGCATTATATATTCATATATACCAAAGGAAGTTACCAAATAAACTTCCTCAGTCAGCAGCGACACACACACAAACGCAGCAACCTCATATGTGACCCTGGACCACAAAACCAGTCTTAAGTCGCTGGGGTATATGTAGCAATAGCCAAAAATACATTGTATGGGTCAAAATTATTGATTTTTCTTTTATGTCAAAAATCATTAGGAAATTAAGTCAAGATCATGTTCCATTTTGTGAATTTCCTACCATAAATATATCAAAACTTAATTTTTTATTAGTAATATGCATTGCTAAGAACTTAATTTGGACAACTTTAAAGGTGATTTTCTCAGTATTTAGAATTTTTTGCACCCTCAGATTCCAGATTTTCAAATAGATGTATCTCGACCAAATATTGCCCTATCCTAACAAACCATATATCAATAGAAAGCTTATTTGTTGAGCTTTCATATGATGTATACATCTCAGTTTTGTCAAATTTAACCTTATGACTGGTTTTGTGGTCCAGGGTCACATATTATCAGTCTATTCTCACACTGCCTTTCATATCCTCCAGGAACAACACTGCAATCTCATAATGTCGAGCAGAATAAAAGCATCATCTTGGGATCAATAGGTAAACAAGGCAAACAGCAGTAGTGTCTCCGGAGGGGGTTGGGTTAGCGGTTAACCCTGTGTCGCACGTTACCCAACCGATTCATGAATGAAAACAGTGTGTAAATTCAACCCAATCACAGACATCCACAGCATTTGCTTCTGTAAACATGCATTTAGCCTGTTTGATGGCTTGTGAAGGCAATATAGACAGCATGCAATTAGAAAACAACGGTTTGCTTTTTTTTAAGGGTTTAGTGATCACATGAATCAGTTTCTCCAATAATATCACCAACAAATGAAGCCTGAAGCAAATGTGCACCAACCTGAGAATGAACATATCAAATCTAAAGAGTCAATGTCATGCCCAAGGACACGTCTTAATTAATAAAGAGAGATTGTCTGGATTTCATGTAAAATTCAAGCAGCTAATGCACTACTATCAGCTGCGAGAGCTTTGGTTTGGTATGTTGCAAAATGGCTGTAAAACACATTTGAAGAAGAAGAAAGATACAAACACAAAATTGAAACAATCATATAAAAGTATTTGAAAACATTAAATATAATTGATGCACCTTTAAATACTGTATATTTAGAAATGTATGAAAAAGGTCATTTTAGGTTCCCACAAAATAAAGTAAAGGTGGTTTAAAATTGATGCCTTAGAAGAATCTTTTTTGGTTCCACAAAGAACCATTCAGTCAAAGGTTCTTTAAAGAACCATCTTTTGTAGCCTACCTTTTTATAATCTAAAGAACCTTCTTTTGCCACAAAGAACCTTTTGTGAAACAAAAAGGTTCTTCAGATGTTTAAGGTTCTTGATGGAACCATTTAGACAAAACTGGTTCTTCTATTGTGAAGCACCTTTATATTTAAAAGCATAACGGTCCTTAAAAGAACTTTTTTTAGTGTGAAGAACATTTGTGACTCTGGAGCAGCACAAAACCAGTCTTAAGTAGCAGAGGTATATTTGTAGCAAAAGCCAAAAATACATTGTATGGGTCAACATTATTAATTTTTCTTTTATGCCCAAAATCATTAGGATATTAAGATCATGTTCCATGAAAATATTTAGTAAATTTCCTACTCTAAATATATCAAAACTTAATTTTTGAGTAGTAATATGTAATATGCATTGCTAAAAATTTAATTTAGAACAATTTTAAAGGTGATTATCTCAATATTTTGATTTTTTTGCACCCTCAGATTCCAGATTTTCAAACAGTTGTAAATCCCAATTTCAAAAACATGACCCTCATGACTGGTTTTTGCAGTCCAGGTCTAATTTTATTAATCTTAGAACCTTTTCTCCACTATAAAGCACTTTTTGTTCAATGCAAGTGTTAAAGGTTCTTCAAGGAACCAATCAATGACAATAAACCTTTATTTTTAAGACTGCATTAATAATCAAGACAACTTTAAAGGCTATTTTCTCAATATTTTGATTTTTTTGCACCCTCAGATTCCAGATTTTCCAATAGTTGTAAATCCCAATTCCAAAAACATGACCCTCATGAGTGGTTTTTGTATTCCAGCCAGTTTTTTTTTTTTTAAAACCTTTGGTTTTTAGATTATTAATCTAAAAAAAAAAAAAATTATATATATATATATATATATATATATAAGGTTTTTAGATTATTAACATAAGATTAATTACATTTTAGATTAATAATCTAAAAACCTCTTTTTCTACTATAAAGCACTTTTTGCACAATGCAAGTGTTAAAGGTTCGTCAAGGAACCAAGCAATGACAATAAACCCTTATTTTTAAGACTGCATTAATAATCAAAACAAAAGTGCATCAATCATACCTCTCTCTTTAAAGCCTTTAATTTGTTTTCTTCTTCTTCAACAACACTGGCTTCAGTACAGTTCCTAACTATTATGCTATTTTGGGTCAGTCCAACTATATTATTTTCACACCATGCACTGATTGATCCAGATATAAAGTGAGGAATGTGTTTTGCAGGGACACAGAACCCGTTACCTGAAATCACTATAGGGGTGAATAATCCAGAAGCCGGCGGATTTGACCCGTTCCTGCTCCCGTTCCACCGCCTTCTCGCTCCCAAACATCCTCAGGGAAAACTTGTTGACCCCGGGCTGCAGCATCGCCCCGAACTGCCTGTGCATGAAGCCCGCTTGATAATACCTCTCGTCGTCCGGCAGGATCTGCTCGATGCCCTCCAGCTTTATAAAGCCAGCCTGCTGATCCGGGACACCCGGTTGTTGTTGTTGCTGCTGCTGCTGCTGGCTCGCACCGGCGGTATCCTCACCCTCACTGCCGCCACCGCCGCCAGCTGAGTCCGCGCTGCCACCCGCGGCTCCAGGAGGGCTCTCCTCGCTCGGGGTGAATTCTCCTTCCGTGATCAGACGCCTTTCCTCCGCTACATCCGAGTCGTGGAGGTGCCGACTGGTGATGGACGAAAGGCTGCCTCGGAACCTTCGGCAGTCCCCGTTGGAGCTGGTCTTCACAGGTCTCCCGATGTCCGTCTCCATGATCGCGGACTCTCCGCTTCGGGTGTCCGCGCTCTCCCCCGACGGCAGGGGCTTCATCCGGATGCTCTTCCTCCGGGTGTCCTTGTCGGTGTCTTCTGCATCTCCCATGATGAACGCTTTCTGCCCGATGTGCTGTGGCAAACTGTAGAGCCTTTTACGCATGGACGAATGCAACCTGTCCATTATGACATTGAAACGGGTGCGCGATCAACTCAATGACAAACGAATCCAGTTCGGGAGTAATTATTGCCACAAACCCCTGTGCACCAGAACCCGAATAGTCTGAAGGGTCAAACCCACCTGTCTTTCGCTCAAGCACATGCTACCTGGCTTCCCAAATTCGGCTGATCCAGTGGTCTCCAGCTTCAAGGCACTGACTGTGTTGCTCTGCGAGCACGTATAATAAAGTCTGAGGAATCGCAGATCGGGGGCGCGGACGCGGCGCGGAGGTCACAGACCCTCAGGATCCCCGTCGGCTGTCAATCACAAGCAAAACACCCGCGATCCAGTAGCCCACATTAACCGGGCACCGCTGACATCACCGCCTTCCGCCGTCCCGAATCGCTCTGATCCCGTGAATATTCATGGTGATGCTGATCTGTCGGGTTGCCATAGAAGCGAGAGAGGCGGCTCAGCCCACCCACTCAGTGTCAGTCAGGTCCCCGACACCTACCTAACCCTTTACGCGGCTCTCCTCGCGCAATACATGAACAGTTAATTTGGATTTGTTTTGTTTTTGTTGATTGTTTTGTCATGGAGAACACTCACAGGTGAAAACAGATGACCTCACCAAATAGATTTATACAAATTAAACTACTGCTTTTTACGGTGTCATGTTTTACATCGTCAAAAATAACGAATTAGTCATTTCGAAACGTATTATTAGATTATTAATGAACTAAAATTACATTATTAAACTACATGTTCACTAAAACACGTTATTTTCATTTTCTAACTATCTTAATTGTTAACGCATGCGCACTACTGTTAATATTTCTATAGGAGCTACACTCCCACCATTGGGTAGTTTTATTTAAGTCAACTATTGTTTAAAAATTATTATACCACTTGCTTAAAATGAACTCAAAATTACTATAGGCAATAATCAAAAGGTAAACATTTATTCGCCTAATAAGCAATTGAATATATTCATAAATATCATTTTTAAGCAAAAAATACAGTCATTTTTAAACAATAGTTGAGGTTAAATAAACTACCCGGAAGCTTGGGTTAAATATGACCATATTTCACCAACAACCAGCGCCTTTTTTTGTTTTACGTTGTTTTTTTTTTAAACATCACAACAGCCCTTTTATTATAGTGTAGATGGTTTCGCGCCAGTACGCGATTTAAAAGTAACCGCCATCAGTTTCTTTCTCCGCCTCAGGCTTTGATTATCCGTTTCACTGGCTTCTTTTTCGGGGGAAAAAACTAAACTAAACGCTAACATGGAAAGTGATTCTTTACCCACTGAACATTCGACAAACACTACAAATTCGAATTGTGTTTGGAAACTGCGACGCTACGGTCGATTTCTCCCTAGAGGCAAAGCGAAATTCAAAGCAGTAACTGAGAAGGACTGAGGAAAAAGCCCCGCCCTTTTATCTTGTCGCCCTCAACGGAAAGGAAAATGGGACATTTTCGTTTTATAAGTAGGCTAACACACAAAAGATAAACATTTAATTTGGCTTTATTTTTACTTTTGTCATGGAGAACACTCACAGGTGAAAACAGATCACCTCGCCAAATAGATTTATACAAACTAAACTACAGTTTTTTTACATTGTCATGTTTTACATCGTCCAAAAATAACGAATTAGTAATTTCAAAACATAATGTTAGATAATTAACTAAAATTACATTATTAAACTAAATTTAGGCCTACACTAAAACATGTCATCATAATTTTCGACATCGAAATTGTTAACGCATGCGCACTGTTAATATTTCTATATGCGCTAACTTACACTCTAAAAAATGCTGGGTTAAAAACAGCCCAGCCCAAGTCAACTATTGTTTAAAGTGATTATATCACGTGCTTAAAATGAACTCAGAATTACTTAAGGCAATAATCAAAAGGTGAACATTTATTAGCCTAATAAGCAATTGATTATATTAATAAATGTTAATCTCAAACCTATTTTGGGTTCATTTTAAGCAAGAAATACAGTAATTTTAAGCAATAGTTTAATTAAAACTAAACTAAATTAAATTATTTTAAATAAAATTTAAATTAAACTACCCAGAAGTTTGGGCTATGTCCATATTTTACCAACAACCAGCTTTGTTTTGTTTTGCTTTTTTACCATCATAACAGCTTTTCTTTTAAAGAGTGTAGCTGGAAACTGCGACGCTACCGTCGATTTCTCCCTCAAAGCAAAGCGAAATCCAAAACCTCAGACAGTCCTGTGCTTGGGAGGTGAAGCGAGAATTTAAGAAAAAAGCCCCGCCCTTTTATCGAGTCCCCCTCAACGGAAGGGAAAATTAGACATTTTTGTTTTATGAGTGAAATATTTTTTTAATCACTTATTCATTTGAATATCTCAAAGTGGGGAAAAGCACAAATGCCATTCGTTTCTAACTACTAGCTGTTGATATTTGCATTTTACACACAAAAATAAACATTTAATGTGGTTTTATTTTTACTTTTTGTGATGGAGACTACTCAAAGGTGTCAATAACCCCAGGGAAAACAAATTTATACAAATTAAATTACAAATTAAATTACTTTATACAAAATAAAATTAAAGTAATTACTTTTTACACGTTGTCATGTTTTAATAAATGTATTTGGTCAAAATGTAGGCTAACTAATTACTATCAAAACGTAATATTAGACAATTAATGAACTTATAATATGTAACTACATTTACACTAAAAACATTATTTTAATTTTCCAACTATCATAAATTTCGACATTGAAAATGTTAACGTATGCGCACTACGGTTAATATTTCTATAGTACGCGCCACAGGATTTAAATATTTAACCGTCATCAGTCCCTTCCTCCGCCTCAGCATTTTTTTTCATCAGTTTTACTCGCTTCATTTTAGGGAAAAAAGTAAACACGAACATGGAAGGTGATTCTTCACCCAAAGAACATTCGAAAGACACTACAATATCGAATTGTGTTTGGAAACTACGACGCTACGGTCGATTTCTCCCTAAAGGCAAAGCGAAATCCAAATCCTCAGGCAGTAACTGCGCGTGGAAGGTGAGAACTGAGGAAACCATCTGGCACTTCTCTTGCCGCCCTCAGCGGATAGGAAAATGACATTCTCGTTTTATATGTGAATTTTTTTCTATTTCTTATTCATTTAGCTATGTCAGTGGGGGGAAATGCAAACGTCATTTGTTTTTAACTATTAGTTAAAAAAAAAAGAGTTTAGTGAGGAGAACAAGTACAGTGTAACAGCGCTGTTAACAAAACAGTAATTCTAAAAGAGTTTAGAATGCTTAAAGACAGTATGAGTGTTGTTCCATTACTAAATAACTGACACAATGGTTTATAGTGTGTTTTGGATGGTTGTTTGGGCATTGTTAAGTGGATGCTGGGTGTTTTGGGTGGTAGTTAGAGTGTTGTGTGGATTCCGGATGTTTTAGGTGGTTATTAGGGCATTGTTAAGTGGATTATGGGTGTTTTAGGTGGTTGCTACGACAGAATTAAGTGGATGCTTGGTGTTTTGGGTGGTTGCTAGGCTGTTAAGTGGAAGCTGAGTATTTTTGGTGGTCGCTGCGGAATTAAGTAGATGCTGGATGTTTTGGGTGGTTGTTACGGCATAGTTAAGTGGATGCTGGCTGTTTTGGTGGTTGCTAGGGTAATAAGTGGATGCTGGGTGTCTTGGGTGGTTGCTAGGCCATTGTTAAGTGGATGCTGGGTGTTTTGGGTGGTTGTTAGGGTGTTGCTGAATGGATGCTGTGTGTTTTAGGTGGTTGCTACGGCATTGTTAAGTGGATGATGGGAGGTTTGGGTGGTTGCTAGGACGTGGTTAAGTGGATGCTGGGTGTTTTGGGTGGTTGTTAGGGAGTTGCTGAATGGATGCTGGGTGTTTTAGGTGGTTGCTACGGCAATTTTTAAGTGGATGATGGGAGGTTTGGGTGGTTGCTAGGACGTGGTTAAGTGGACGCTGGGTGTTTTGGGTGGCGGTTAGGATGTTGTTGATTGGATGCTGGGTGTCTTGGTTGTTTGTTAGGGTGTGTGTTAAGTCAATTATGGGTGTTTTGGGTGGTTCCTACAGTGTGGTTAAGTTTATGCCGGGTGTTTTGGGTGGTTGCTAGGGTGTTAAGTGGATGCTGAGTGTTTTGGGTGGTTGCTACGGCATCAAGTAGATGCTGGGTGTTTTGGATGGTTGCTAGGGTGTTTTTAAATGGATGCTGGATGTTTTTTTCTGGTTGCTAGAGTGTTAAGTGGATGATGGGTGTTTTGGGTGGTTGCTAGGGCACTGTTAAGTGGATGTAGGATGTTTTAGGTGGTTGCTTGCCTGTCCACCTCAAATCTCTGTTATATTCTGGTCTCTAAACAAGTTTCCAATTTGTGTTTCTTTCAGATCTTCGAGTCCAGTGAAAGCGCTGGCCAGCTGGAGCTGAATATTCTGGGCTCTGGTCATCTGCTAGTATCCCAAGGCCAAGAACTCTTGGTGAGATTATATGAAAACACACAGTATCTGTCCAGTGACCAATACAAATGTATTTATTTTTTTTGACCGTTTATGAAATGCCGCTCTCTAAGCCGTCAACACTCCTCTTCCCATCAGGCTCTAAGTGCAGGGTCAGGATAGTGCAGGTTCCGCTGAGCCCATCATAAGAGCTTGACCGTATTTCTTTTCAACCCGCCGAAAGAACAGCATAATCCCCTTCCCGTCCCGCTGGGTCTGTCGCTGTCCCTTTGGGATTGCCAGGCTGAGTGCTTCGGATATCTCCCAACAATAAGCCTCAATCTTGGACTCGTGAACACAATAGTCTCTGGCTCCTCATGGCGAGCCGGGGAGCTGCATTTGGAGAATGACTCACATTTTGAGCTTTTATGCAGAACAACGGAGCCAAATGAGGCATCACGCCAATTTAGAGCAAAAGCATGGGCTGAACTTGAGAGCAGGGACCCTGTTTTATTATATGTAACAAGTTTACCCTAATGGATTTAAAATGCATTTATTTTTATATAAAGTATAATTGAAGTCAATTATCATATTTACTCATATAACTCGAGGTTTACTGATATAAAATTGTAATTAAACATTATTTGGAGTACTACTTGTGCACAATGCACATTTCTTAATATTAAGCCTAAATATGTCTTAATGTCACTATTGATGAGGATTGTATGATCTTTAAATAATATCAGTCTTTAAATGCAAAAATTTAATGTATACTTAGTTCCAAGCAATAGTTCCACTTTAGCACAATCAAATATACTTCAGTATATCTTTAGTAGGATTTCAGCACTACTTCCGCACAATTAAAGTGCATTAAGCACAAAATTAGTTGTTCCAATTTAGCAGACTTCAAATATACCAGTTTAGTATACCAAAAGTACAACTGTAGGGTATTTTTATTAAGTACATAATATGTAAATGTTTTTGTTATGGAAGCACGTTTTGAAATTGCAGGATATAAACTTTCACAATTCTGACTTTGTATCTCATATAAAGTCCAGTTCTGAGGAGAAAAAAAAGATATGTTCACAGAATTGCGAGTTTATATCATGCGATTGCAACTTTATTCCTCAGAATTGTGATTCAGATTTTATAACATGCAATTGTGAGTTAATATCTCTCTCTCAAAAAAAAAGAAGTCAGAATTGTCAGATAACAAGTCGCAATAACCTTTTTAAAAAAAAAAATTTATTTAGTGGCGGAAACGGGCTTCCATAATTTGTATACTTAGCATGAAATACATGCATTCTAAATACATTTTAGCATATTTATTTTTTACAAGGGTACACATTTCCATTTTCCAAATTAAAAAAAAATGTGAAATGTCACTTTTTCATTTCCATCAAATGTGTTTCATTGTGTTTTTGTTTTTAAGCACAATCTAATCGTCCTTAACTTGCACAACAAACCAATACCAATGCAATATTTGACATGCAAAGATCATAATTTTAATCGTATCCTCTTTAAACATTTCTACAGAGAGGAAAAATCTGTTTAGAATTGTTTTGGGTTAAAATATGTTCTTAATGTGAGGTGCAGCTTTTACATCATGTGTCATAATTTATGATAAACCGAAGAAAATAATTCTATTTTTAATTATGCAAGAAATTAGGTGAAACTCTCCCTGTTTGTTCATGCTATAAAACTTCAACTAAACCCACTTAAGTTGAACCATTAGTAGTAATGGTTGATCTGGCTCCTGATGGTGAACATGACAGTCATGCATTGATGTTGTTAGTAGAGCCCCCTTCTGACATGCTTGTGTAATAGCAAAAATTACCTTGGACTCAATGTCTCAATGGAGAAAATGTTTTTTTTAGATGTAGAGGGATTGAACAATTACTATAGATATATAACCACCCACACAACATCAATGGTAAAAACCATTCACTTCATCTCCAGCGCAATATTTAGTTGGTACAAATGTTAATTGATCATTCAGTTCATGGTTGCATTTGTGAATCTGCATTAGAAACACTGGAGGAGGTTGCTATTGTCAGGTTCATGCTGCTCTGCTTACATGCGTTTTTCAACCTGATATAATCCTATTAAATGAGTCTCTGCTGGATAATGATGATGTGTGGTCCTGTTTTCTTGTGTGTTTTTCGTAGGAGGGCTTTTCTCTGCTCAATGCACAGAGCTTCCTGAAAATCCAGCACAAATCAGACAGTCTGCTGTTCAACATTACAGTCAAGGTGAGGAGCAGTGAATGAAGTATATTACCTTACCTTGATCTGCAGTTTAACAGCCATCTGATGCACTCAACAACAGGATGTGATGCGTGCATGTTGTCCTGAAGGCAGGCTCCGCCTTTTCGTCCTTGAAAGCAATAAACAATTTTAATATGCAAATTTAAAAAAATAACTGCTTCCGAGTGACCTCCAACTTACAGCTCAAAGACAAACTCTGTGTCTTGTTAATTAAGCTAATTATCTCTTCTCCAACATGTCTTTTTAAACAAGAATTCCCTGCTTCATGAATACTGATGCATTTCTTGAAAACAACAGTGCCTATTAAAGTCTTACTGTACTGTATGTGTGGAAATGTAATGCATAAATTGTTGCAAATGTGGTTTTGTGTTTGCATCTCCAAAATTAGTTCATTGTCATCCAAGATGTCCATGTCTTTCTTTCTTCAGGCGTAGAGAATTTATGTTTTTTGAGGAATACATTTCAGGAATTTTCTCCATATAGTGGACTTCTATGGTGCTTGTGAGTTTGAACTTCCAAAATGCAGTTTCAATGCAGCTTTAAAGGGCTCTAAACGATCCCAGCTGAGAAAGAAGGGTCGAGGAAGAAGAATATAAAGATGCTAAAATGTCCATATCAAAATTAATTTGCAAAAGTGATTTTATGTCCATTAAAGTGTCTACTTTTAAGGTTTCAAATAGGTGTTTGGAGAATAAAATGTCAAAATTTGGTTGATGTTAGATAGTCATTCAGTGTTACAATATGTATGCAAAAATTCAAACAACATGCTTATTCTGACTTGTACATATTAATATATATATATATATATATAAGAATAAGGGAGCATAATGAATTTTATTGTGTTTTAAATGAGTAAATGAGTTAAAAATGTAGAATTACATCTAATTAGTATTTGGTGGGAAAGTAATTTATCTTTTAATATGTCATAAATTGATTTTTGTTGTAAATATGCCTGACAAGATTGTTACACTGAATGACATTTTAGTGGTGTCTTCTGTAAATTAGGGGAAAATGCATGATATTTATTTTTTGCTCAGAAAAACAAAAACAAAAATGCAATAGAATTAAACAGAAAACTTTTTTTATTTTTTTACATTTATTTTTTACATTTGAAGCAGTATTATGCATCGTTTTTATGCTTAAACCCTTTTTCGTCTTTGACCACAAATGCTCGTCTTGTCACTCCAATCTCATTTCTCCTCCAGCTTCCAAAATGTCACTGTTTTACCTTTTTTTTTTTTTTTTTTGTAAAGGGGATTTGACTTTATTTGCAAGTTCACTTTGCAGTTGGAGGAGAAAATGAGAGTTTTTGACATTCCCTAACTGTATTGAACCAGAGTATGAGTATGCATCACAAAACTAGACAAGACGAGCATTTAAGTGTGAAGTATATAAATTGTCAATTATTAGAAAATAACTAATCGTTGTACTAGATGAGGCTCTTCTTTCTTACCTAGGATCAATTAGAGCCCTGTAAAGCTGCATTTAAACCACATTTCGGACCATAGAAGTCCACTATATGGAGAAAATTCCTGATATGTTTTCCTCAAAAAACACAATTTCCTTACGACTGAAGAAAGAAAGTCAGGAACATCTTGGATGACAAGGGAGTGAGTACTTTATCTGTACATTTTTGTTCAGGAAGTGAACTAATCCTTTAAATAGAGTGTTTTGTGATGTTTCTGTGTTTTTGTTTTGCATGTAAGGGTGAGAGCCGTTTGATCCGACTGCAGTTTGATGGCAGTAGTCAGGCAGAAGCAGTTGGTTTTTGCAGTAAAGCTGTGGAGAGGCTGCAAGATTACGTTCCTGTCCAGGAGCATCTGAGCACACCTGCATCTGCTGCTCCATCCGATCCTGCAGAACCGGGACCGTCTACACAGCAGCCGCAGGTGGAAATACTCTGGACATACTCAGAACCTGCTAATATTTGTGACCACAAAACCAGTCTTAAGCAGTGTGGGTATTTTTGTATCGATAGCCAAAAATACAGTGTATGGATCAAAATTATCGATTTTTCTTTTATGCCAAAAATCATTAGGATAAGTAAAGATCATGTTCCATGAAGATATTTAGTAAATTTCCTACGGTAAATATATCACAACTTAATTTTTGATTAGTAATATGCATCACTAAGATAACTTTAAAGTGATTTTCTCAATATTTCGATTTTTTTGCACCCTCAGATTCCGGATTTTCAAATAGTTGTATCTCGGCCAAATATTGCCCTATTCCAAAAAGATTAATTTTAAATCTATATATAAAAAAAATTTTAATAGCAAATATTAATTGAAATATTTGAATAAATGTTGCCTTGGCAACAAACTGAAATTTTAAATTGAAGAATGAAAATTATTAAAAAATACAAAAATATTTTTTAAATCTTTAAGTAAAATACCACAAATATATATTTTTTTAATTGTTAAAAATTATTTTGTTAATTGCAATAAAGTTTAAATAAATATTAGATGAAAAACTGAAATAAAAAATAGAAAAGTTACCTTGACAACAAACTGAAATTTTAAGTTGAAGAATGAAAAATACTAATTACTATTTTAAATCTTTAAAAATACAACAACAAAAAAAATTAATTATTAGAAATAATTTTGTTAATTTTAATATAAAGTTGAAATAAATATTATATGAAAAACAGAAATTAAAAATAGAAATGTTGCCTTAACAACAAACTGAAATTTTAAGTTCAAGAATGAAAATTATTACAAATATTTAATTTTTTTTTAAAAATATTTAAAAATACTACAAGTATTTTTAAAGTTATTAAAATCATTTTGTTAATTGCAATAAATATTCTCATAGTTTAAATAAATTTAAACTATTATTATAGTTTAGATATTATATGAAAAACTGAAATAAAAAAAATAATTTTAAGTTTTAATTGAAGTATGGAAATTACTAATTACTATTTTAAATCTTTAAAAATATTGTCCTATTCTAACAAACCATACATCAATAAAAAAGCTTATTTATTCAGCTTATACATCCATCCATCCATCCATCTTCTCAAAGGATGTTTGTTAATATTAAAGGGAAATCTAATAGTGTGTAGGTACTATTAGAGCAGGGTGCAGTGATAAGAAAGAGTGGCAGTAGGTTTGTACTTTGGCTTTTAAGCAGTTTCCAGCAGGTTGACTGGCAGGTAATTACTGGTGAGCTTCCAGGTAAGTGCTGGGTGAAAAAAACAAGCAACTATCTGTCTGGACTTACTGTACAAAATATTTATAAACAGTAATAGTAATAAGCTTGTGCAACACATTTAATGCATGCAATGTGACATATAACAGAATATTTAGCAGGAAATAATGCAGAATTTAATTGGATCATGAGTCAAAACAACTGGAATTTTATTGATTAAGTAGCATTGGTATATTTGTAGCTATAGCCAAAAATGCATTGTATGTGTCAAAATAACACAGTTTTCTTTAATGCCAAAAATAAGTAAAGTAAAGATCATGTTCCATGAAGATATTTTGTACATTTTCTACTGTAAATTTATCAAAACTTAATTTTTAATCAATAATATGCATTGCTAAGTACTACAAAACTATTGAACAAAAATTACTAAAACTATTAAAAATAATTTCATTAACTGAAAAGAAAATGAAATAAAACTGTGTTGAACAAAATGTTAAACAAAAATAAAAAATTTAATATTAAATAGCACATATTAATAAAAATATTAAAACTATTAAAATATTAAAATAAATTTTAAGTTTAAGAATAAAAAAATACAACAAATATTTAAAAAAATCATTAAAAATCATTTTATGACTTGTGATAAAGTTGACAGAAATTAAAACATAGACATGTTGCATTGACAACAAGCTGAAATTTTAAGTTGCAAATACTTTTCAACAAAAATATTTTTTAAATCATTAAAAAAAATAGTACAAATATATATATTTAATTATTAAAAATCATTTTATTAATTGTAATAGTTTAAATAAATATTATATGAAAAACTGAAATATAAAAATACAACTATTTTAAAATCTGGAATCAGATCCAGTTCTTAGCAATGCATATTAATCAAAAATTAAGTTTTGATATATTTACGGTAGGAAATTTGCAAAATATCTTCATAAATATCTTTTTACTGTCTAAGGAAAGTTAAATATTAGATTAAAAATTTTAATTTAAAAAAATGCAAAAAGAAAAAGTTGCAACTAATTGAAATAAAATAAGTTTAAAAACAAAAACACAAAAATTACTAAAACTCTAAAAAATAATTTAATTAACTGAAAAGAAAATTAAATAAAACTGTTGTTAAACAAAAATAAAAAATGTAACCTCTAATTTATCATTACCTCTATATACCTCTAGTTTATATAAGTAATATTTTTACAATAATTTTGACCCATGCAATGCATTTTTAGCTATTGCAACAAATATACCCATGCTATGTAATGGTTTAGTGGTCCAGGGTCACACATGAAGTGTGCATAATAAATCAGATTTAATTGAACTAATAATGATTGTTAATTTAGATTTCTGTCACTAGGTGGTGCTGTTGCCACATAATGATAATAAATGGACGACGTGCGAGAAATAATCCCACCCTCAGCTGAAATGCTTGTTTGTGAATCTGAAATGTAAATACACAGACTTGAGTTTCTAAATATAGTGCACACACAAGCACAAAGGGAAGTCTCTGTGTAAAATACGGTTAGTGACAGCGACGCCCCGCAGCAGGATGAGAAAGATTGCCAGGGATGAGAACATTCAATTAGTAATGAGGGTATTGATCGGCTGTGGAGGCCCTCCGTGTGAGTCCTGAGACTGTAATGAATGGATCTATTTCTGCTTCCACTTCAGGCCCCTGAAGATGCACCACGGGCGGCCCCTGCCGTTGCCATGGGAGCGCTGTCAATCAATCACCTTTCTCAGGTAGCACTGGATCTGCATTGATCTGACAGCTTGGATCTAGTGTTGAGTCACTGCATTAGTCGCTGTAGTCAGTGATATTTTAATTTGACCTCTGAGATGTCATCCGTGAAGTGCATTCTGACTTTTTCATGCACATTACAATCTCTTCCTCTTCAGTACTTCCTGGGCGAGCGTGAGCTGTCCCTGCCTTTGGCGTATCATCAGTGCACGCTGCCCTCTGGAGACCTGGAGGCACTACTGCGCCTCTGCCTGCTCGACTCTGGTTTTCCTGCTTTCGTGGAGGAAGTCGAGAAGAAGCTGAAGGAGCTGATGCAAGAATGAGGTAGAATGAGCTCTCAGAATCACTGTTGGTATACTTTAGTAGGACTGAATGATTAAAAAGCATTTTATTAATTGAAATAAAATATAAAAATTAGATGAAACACTGAAAATGCAAAAAAATAAAAAAATAAAATACAAAAATCACTAAAACTATTACAAATAATTCCATCATCTGAAAAGAAAATGAAATATAATTGTTATATGAAAAGTGTTAGACAAAAATAAAACATTTCACCTTGCCTATAAAGTATGAAAATTACCAAAAAAAATTACCAAAATTATTAAAATCATGTTAACTGCGATAAAGCTGAAATAAATATTAACACTGAAATTAAAATATTGATTCTAAATATTAAATATCAAATATTAAGTTGAAATAAATATTATTAATATATGAAAAACTGAATGGAAATTACTTATTAAAAATCTTTCAAGTTAAAACAATAGATTTGTTGCCTTGACAACAAACTGAAATATTTTTTTTAAATCTTTAAAAGATATTTTAATTCTTAAAAAACATTTTGTTAATTGCAATAAAGTTAAAAGAAATATTAGATGAAAAAGTAAATGAAAATGACAAAAAAAATTTTTTTAAATCTTTAAAAGATAGTAAAAATATTTTTCATTATAAAATTTTGCTAATTGCAATAGTTAAAATAAAAATTATATGAAAAACTGAAATAAAAAAATACAAATGTTGCATTGATAACAAATTAAAATTGATATTTTAAGAATGAAAATTACAAAAATATATATTTTTAAAATCTTTGAAAGATACTAAAAATATATTTTTCATTGTAAAAAATAATTTAGCTAATTGCAATAAAGTTAAAATAAATATTATATGAAAAACTGAAATTAAAAAATACAAATGTTGCATTGACAACAAATTTTAATTTTATGAATGAAAATGACACAAATATATATTTTTTAAATCTTTAAAAAATACTAAAAAATTTTCATTATTAAAAAACATTTTGTTAATTGCAATAAAGTTAAAATAAATATTAGATGAAAAACTGAATGAAAATGACAAAACAATATTTTTTTTTAATCTTTAAGATACTAAAAATATAATCTTTCATTATAAAAAATAATTTCGCTAATTGCAATAAAGTTAAAATAAATATTATATGAAAAACTGAAAATAAAAATACAAATGTTGCCTTGACAAATTTAAATTTTAAGTTTAAGAATGAAAATTACAAAAATAAATATTTTTTTAAATTTAAAAAAATACTACATTTTATTTGTTCATTATTAAAAACATTTTGTTAATTGCAATACAAAAATATATATTTTTTAAATCTTTAAAAGATACTAAAAATATATTTTTTCATTATAAAAAATTGTTTAGCTAATTGCAATAAAGTTAAAATAAATAATATATGAAAAAGTTAAAATGGAAATGTTGACTTGACAACACACTGAAATTTTAAATTTAAGTTGAAGAATGTAAACTACTAAAATATTATTAAATTATTTTTAAATCTTAAAAAAAAAATACTAAACATTTTTTTAATCAAAAATCGTTTTGTTAATTGCAATAAAGTTGAAATAAATATACGAAAAACTGAAGTAAAAAGATAGAAAGTTAGAAACATTAAAATGACTAAATCTAAAGCTAATCCATTTATCCATTTAACAAAATTAATTTTGGTAAGATAAAATATAAATATAAGATGAAAAACAAATCTTGAATGAAATGAAATCAGTTTAATTTGACTAAATTACTAAAATTAAAACAATTAAAAACCAATAAAGCTGAAATAAAATCTAAATATTAGATAAAAACCCAAACTGGAAAAAAATGATCTAAACAATTACCTAAAATAAAATGAGCGATACAAAAATTACTAAAACTAATATAAAAAAATAAGATTTATAAAAATTATAAATCTATAAATGTATTAAAATAATAACAGAAAAAATGTAAAACAAATATTAATAACGTAATAGTACATAAATAATACTGTGCAAAATCCAGCTACACCTTTATTTAAAAAAAATTCAAAAGAACAATTAAAAGTATGATTTTCAGTAACATATGCTTAAAGTAAGTCAAGCAAAAGACTTTTAATCTAACAGACGACAACCAAGTCATTATTTTAAGGCAGACACAGTTCTACAGAATGACACAGAAACGCTACCATATTTTGGAACCTTTATTTTGAAAAAGGAAACAATAGTTTTCACATAGTTTGTAATGGCTTTAGCTCCACCCACGTCCTCCTCCCTTGTATGTTGGTCCGTTGTCATGGTGACACACACTGTATTGATCAGGAGTCGTCATGCAACTACAGCAGTGCATTTCAAATGCGAAGCACCCTTATCTCTGTCCCGTTAAAGCTTTTTTAATATTCTCTGAAATTAAACAAACCCGCCCCGCCTTACAATTCTCAGTAGGTCTATATGAATACATATTGCATAGGATTATAGCCATGCTGTACAAGAATCATCTTTTCTCTAAAAAGAAACGACATTTACAAAAAAAATAAAATAAAATAAGATATAGTCTTTTTGCTTTTTACAGATGCTATCGGAATATTCAAACACTTACAGCACCACATGTACAAGACGTCTAAATAACTCTAGAAAATAAATGTTACACGTTATCCGTTTCATTTAATACAATATCAGCTTTAAGATTAAATACTGTTCTGCCACTCAACAAAGGTTCTTGCATTCTAGTTTAAGACAAAACACCTCCTTTTAGTATTGTTTTATTGGATGATAAACTGTACAAAGATCTCAACGATTCTTTTTTATCCATTTGAATTTCTTTAAAAACACACACACACACACACACACACTGATATGCTCTCTCTCTCACACACAAACACACACACATCGGCTATTCAATTTGGATGCAACGCCACTTAAAATAACAATAGAAAACGATATCTGAATCTTATTCGATTATGTTATTGCATGCATTCGAGACGACATGTAGATATGAAAAAAATTAGTGCAGCAGGAGGGCATGATAAAAGAACGAAATGCAACGTCAACAGCACATAAAATCGTCATCTTCACCTTTCAGAATGATTTCGGTCAGCGTCCACATTCACACAGATCATGAGCCTGGATAAGGCGAACTTAAGACAGTCTTTATTGTTCGTTTCTGCCAGTGTAATGCTGTCGTTATTGTTGTTTTCTTCTTCACCACGTGAGGCAGGATATGCGTCGCTGAAAATCGCCAGGAGCGTCTCCTCTCCTCGGATACGTCCGTATGGTCAGGATATGCAGTTGGTCATCTGGAAACAGGGGAAGGGGAAGCGTTTAGTCGACTCAAGGGAACGTTTGCATGCTGCTTTGTTACTCCACAATGAATGATCGAGCGTAAACCTTCAGCTTTCTTCGACGTTGGTCCGTGGGCTCAGTTGGTGTTCCGCTGTCGTACGTTTTTGTCTTTGTGGTTGTTCGTGGAGTTCGTTTTTCTGTTGAAAGATGTGTGCGGTTAAACACGGTTAATAAAGGCATTTATAGTGTTTATAGTTGTGTTCTTACATTGCCGCAACTGGTTCATCATCTTCATCAGACAAGATGAGGCAGGTGAAGAACATGCAAGAAAAAAAGACATTAATCCATCACACTTTATACTTATACTGGATGTAACATAAATTGTTTCTTAATTAGTTATTTGGTTAAATGGTCATTGTAGAAATGCAACAGCAGTCATATACATTTTTTAATAAGTTATGTTATACTATATAAAAATTTTAAAAATACTACTACTATTAAAAAAATAAAAAGATTTATCAATCTTTTATTTATTTATTTTTTTGTAATTGCAAAAAACTGAATAAATATTAAGAAAAAAAGTTACAAGTTAAAATAGAAAAAAGGAGTTAAAACTGAAATATTGCCTTCACAACAAACTAATGTTTAAGAATGAAAAATACAAAAAAAAATATTTTTTACTTATTAAAAATAATTGTGTTAATTGCAATAAAGCTGAAATTAATATTAAGAAACATACAGAAATATTGCCTTAAAACCAAGTTGAAATTTAGTTGAAGAATGAAAAGACTATTTTCATTTTTTCATTGTAAATATTTACAAACTATTTTTTTTAAATCTTAATAGAATACTAGAAAATATTTGTAGAATTATTCAAAATCATGCAATTAATAATTATAAAATAAATGAAAAGAAGTTATCAAAACTTTAAAGGCGATTTTCTCAATGTTTTGGTTTTTTTGCACCCTCAGATTGCAGATTTTTAGTTAATAGTTGAAAATGTTGTAATAGTTGTTAACTGCAGTAAATTTGAAATAATATTATGAAAACCTGAAATTAAAAAATATAAATGTTGCCTTGACAAGTTGAAGAATGAAAATGACAAAAAATTTAAATATATATATATTTTAAATCTTTAAAAAGATACTAAAAATATTTTTTAAATTATTGAAAATAATTTTGTTAATTGCAATGAAGTTGAAATAAATATTATGAAAAACTGAAATTAAAAGTACTATTTTAGTACTAAGCTTATGTACTAAAATGACTCAAAAAATCATGAACTGCTAGAAAAGGCATGTACAGTAAATCAACAAACTGAATTTTAAGTTTAAAAATGAAAATTACTATGATTTCGGTTAACTGCAATAAATTTGAAATAAATATATGAAAACCTGAAATTAAAAAATAGAAATGTTGCCTTGACAACAAACTAAAATTTTAAGTTAAAGAATGAAAATTACTAATATATATATATATATTTAAAAGATACTAAAAATATTTTGTAAATTATTAAAAATAATTTAGTTAATTGCAATAAAGTTTAAATAAATTTTAAATGAAAAACTGAAATTAAAATTTATATTTACTAAAAAATAATTTTGTTAATTGAAATAAATCTGAAATAAAATATAAACATTATTTGAAAAACAAAAACAAATATATATATATATATATTAAAAAAAAGGAAAATGTTGCCTTCGTAACTCGCTGAAATTAAACAAGTTGCAGTACTACTAAAACTTGAAAATCTTTTTGTTAAATTGAAATAAAGTGAAATAATATGAAATATATAAAAAACAAAACTAATAATTATTATCCAGCACTCATGAACAGCTAGAAAAGGCATGTACAGTAAATCAACAAACTGAATTTTAAGTTTAAAAATGAAAATTACTATGATTTCGGTAAACTGCAATAAATTTGAAATAAATATATGAAAACCTGAAATTAAAAAACAGAAATGTTGCCTTGACAACAAACAAAAATTTTAAGTTAAAGAATAAAAATTACTAAAAAAAAAAAAATGTATATATATATAAAAATTCATATTTAAAAGATACAAAAAATATTTTGTAAATTATTAAAAATAATTTGGTTAATTGCAATAAAGTTTAAATAAACATTAAATGAAAAACTGAAATTAAAATTAATATTTACTAAAAAATAATTTTGTTAATTGAAATAAATCTGAAATAAAATATAAACATTATTTGAAAAACAAAAACAAATATATTAAAAAAAGGAAAATGTTGCCTTCGTAACTCGCTGAAATTAAATAAGTTGCAGTACTACTAAAACTTGAAAATCTTTTTGTTAAATTGAAATAATATGAAATATATAAAAACCAAAACTAATAATTATTATCCGGCACTCATGAACAGCTTAAAAAGGCATGTGCAGTAAATCAATAGGTGTGTTGATCTTGCATATATCTACTCTCCAGATGAATAAAACAACAGGTTATTTCTGATGCAGGAAGGTGGTTTAAGTTAGAGGTCACTGTGTCTCTCCACAGACAGATGGGTAGTTGTGGTTAGTGTATGTGTGTCGGACAGCACATGCGTCCACAGGCAGCAGCATTCACAGCGCTGGACACCAAGCAGGTTATGAACAGACAATATCAAAACCTCATCCTTCTGAATGCACAACCATCAGATCAACAGCGCAGTTTCTTCCCTCACTCCATAAAACAGACCAAACTAATGTTCTTGTGCAAATCGACAACCTTTTCTAATAAAGTCAGGAGCTCTAGGGTAAAGGGCTGTTCACACTGACCAATGATTTAAAATAAACTCAATCACTAATAAACACGCATTTTGCTCATGATATAATGCATTATATATATCTGCTTTCTAATGTATTACTTTTATTAAATTATATTAGAAGTTGCAGGATCTTATATTTACAAATATGTGACTCTGGAGCACAAAACCTTAAGTCTTAAGCAGCACAGGTATATTTGTAGCAATAGCCAAAAGTACATTGTATTTTTCTTTTATGCCAAAATTCATTAGGATATTAAGTAAAGATCATGTTCCATGAAGATATTTTGCAATTTTCCTATTGTAAATATATCAAAAGTTAATTTTTGATTAGTAATATGCATTTCTAAGAACTTCATATTGGACCAATTTAAAGGTGATTTTCTCAATATTTAGATTTGTTTGCACCCTCAGATTGCAGAAAACTAAAGTTAAAAAACAGAAATATTGCCTTGACAACAAACTGAAGCTGAAGAATGACAATTACAAAAAATATATTTAAAAAATTATCTTAAAAAATGCTACAAAATATGTTTTAAATTATTACAAATTATTTTGTTAATTGCAATAAAGCTTAAATAAATATTAAGGGGGAAAAAAACAGAAATATTGTCTTGACAACAAACTGAAATAAAGTTTAAAAGTCTAAAAAATATATATAAAAATATTTTTATTTGATTTATTTTTAAATTATTACAAATCATTTTGTTAACTGCAAAAAAGTTGAAATAAATATTAAGTTAAAAAACAGAAATGTTGCCCTCACAACAAACTGAAATTTTAAGTTTAAGTATATAATATAGAATGAAAATTATATATACACGTAATTATTTATTTTGTATAATCTTTAAAATATACCAAAATAATAATTAATAAATTATTATAATCATTTTGTTGAGTGAAAAACTGAAAAAAAAAAGAATAAATAAGTTTAAGTTTACGTTTTAGTAATAAAATTACAAAAAAAGAGAAAATTTGGTAATTGAAATAATGCTGAAATTAATTATAATTTAGATGAAAAACTGAAAAAATATGTAAAATTGGAAATTCTTGGAACTGAATAATTTAGTAGGTTTACATTTTAGTAATAAAATTACAAAAAAAAATAATTTTGTTAATTAAAATAAAGATGAAAAAAAATATATAAATATTAGATGAAAAACTTATATTTTAAAATGGAAATGTCTTGGCAAATAACTGAATAAATAAGTTTACATTTTAGTAATAAAATTACAAAAAATAAATAATTTGGTTGACTGAAATACAATATGAACATTAATTGAAAAACAAACAATATATATTTTAAATCATTTTGTTAATTGAAATAAAGCAGACATGAAATATATACAGTTGCAATGGAAATTATTCAACCCCCTTGACATGCAAGACATTTTGTTCCAGATAATTTGTTTTTCTAAAAACAAATCTACAAAGGCATTAGGACACTATTAGATAAAGTATTTAAATACGCATTTGAGTAATTCTGAGAACATAAATTGATAAATAATGGAGAAAAAAAATCAAATTGGCTCTAAACGTTCATGTTCAAAATTATTCAACCCCCAAAAGTAAAATTTGGTGCAGAATCTTTTATTATCTAAAACCACCAATAAACGCTGTTTGAAAGTGTTTAGAAGCGTTGACCACCTCTCTACTGCAATCTTAGACCATTCCTCGGCTGAAAAAGCTTTTAGATCACGGATAATCTTTGGTTTTCACTTTGCCACTGCTTTCTTCAAATTCGACCAAATATTTTCAGTGAGAATTAAATCTGGAGACTGAACAGGCCACTCAAGAACATTCTGTGACTGATCCCTAACCAAGCTTAAGTAGATTTGTTTGTTTACTTTGGGATGATTGTCCTGCCATTGATCCATTGATCATCATCTTCGGTCTTTGCATCAAAGGCATCACAATTCTTGGCAAAATGGCCTGAAACTTCAAAGAATCCATGGTTTCCTTCATACGCTCATGTTTTCCACTTCATGCTACAGTAAAACAACCCCATAATTGGATCAGCTCACCTCAATGTTTGACCATGGAGATAGTGTTCTTCTGCTCATTAGTTTTCCCTTTTTTGCACCAGACACACTGATCTATACGTCCAGAAAGTTCTAGTTTGGTCACATCACTCCATTAAACAATCTTCCAGAACTCCACAGGTCTATACAAATAAATTTTAGCATATTCAAGCTGACCTTTTTGTTCTTCTTGATCAAGAATGGTATTCGCCAAGATGCCCCAACGTGAAAGCCATGCTTGTTCTATGTTCATCTTCTACTCTGGAGTTAAATATTTTTCCTCCTTTCGTCTGGTCATCTCGCAAGTCTTTGGCTGTACATTGCAGGTTTTTCTCAGTTGGTCTGATCAAACATTTTATGAAATTGTGCATTTTTTGGTTCAACACCTTCAAAGGTTTTCTGGTAGAACACACTTTCAACTAAGGAATTAGGCTTTTAGTGTCTTAGAAATCTTCACGTAGCCTTTGACTTTCTAATACAATAAAACCATTTCTTCTCTATACCTTTTGTGAAAGCTCTGTTGACTTTACCATATTTGCTACTCAACTTCAGCACATGCATGGGATAAATGCATAGATGTGTAACATCTCAAGCTGATTCAGTTTTTTAGGCTTAATTGTGTTTTAGGACAATTTTGTTCCCTACCACAAAAATAAATGACTTAAAACGGCAATGTTGAATAGGGGTTGAATAATTATGACAGCTGTGTTATTACAAAAAATCCTAGAACTCAAACACATGACATTATATATATTGACATTGTCACTCTTAATATGCCAGTACACTTTTGCAGATGCAATTTTTATAAAGTCCTGAAACTTCAGACAAGCTTTTATTTGTAAAGTACTGCAGTCTCTGGAGGGTTGAATAATTTTGTTTGCAACTGTATTTGATGAAAAATATTTAAAAATGTGAATTCTTGGCAAATAACTGAATAAATAAGTTTACATTTTAGTAATTAAATTACTAGAAAAAAATAATTTTGTTAATTAAAATAAAGCTGAAATAAAATATAAATATTAGATGAAAAACTTTGACAAATATTAAAAAAATGGAAATGTCTTGGCAAATAACTGAATAAATAAGTTCACATTTTAGTAATAAAATTACAAAAGATAAATAATTTGGTTGACTGAAATACAATATGAACATTAATTGTAAAACAAACAATATATATTTTAAATCATTTTGTTAATTGAAATAAAGCAGAAATTAAATATATACTGTATTTGATGAAAAATATTTAAAAATGTGAATTCTTGGCAAATAACTGAATAATTGAGTAAGTTTACATTTTAGTAATTAAATTACTAGAAAAAAATAATTTTGTTAATTAAAATAAAGCTGAAATAAAATATAAATATTAGATGAAAAACTTTGATAAATATTTAAAAATGGAAATGTCTTGGCAAATAACTGAATAAATAAGTTTACATTTTAGTAATAAAATTACAAAAAATAAATAATTTGGTTGACTGAAATACAATATGAACATTAATTGAAAAACAAACAATATATATTTTAAATCATGTTGTTAATTGAAATAAAGCAGAAATTAAATATATACTGTATTTGATGAAAAATATTAAAAAATGTAAATTCTTGGCAAATAACTGAATAATTGAGTAAGTTTACATTTTAGTAATTAAATTACTAGAAAAAAATAATTTTGTTAATTGAAATAAAGCTGAAATAAAATATAAATATTAGATGAAAAACTTTGACAAATATTTAAAAATGGAAATGTCTTGGCAAATAACTGAATAAATAAGTTCACATTTTAGTAATAAAATTACAAAAGATAAATAATTTGGTTGACTGAAATACAATATGAACATTAATTGTAAAACAAACAATATATATTTTAAATCATTTTGTTAATTGAAATAAAGCAGAAATTAAATATATACTGTATTTGATGAAAAATATTTAAAATTTGTAAATTCTTGGCAAATAACAGAATAAATGAGTAAGTTTACATTTTAGTAATTAAATTACTAGAAAAAAATAATTTTGTTAATTGAAATAAAGCTGAAATATAATATAGTCATTCAATCATAAAAAAAAAATCATTTTGTTAACTGAAATAAATCTGAAATAAGATTAAGATTAAGTAAACATCATGGTTCCATCAAGATATTTTGTAAATTTCCTACTGTAAATATATCAAAACTTAATTTTGGATTAGTAATATGCATTGCTAAGAACTAAATTTAAACAACTTTAAAAGGCGATTTTCTTAATATTTAGATTTTTTTGCATCCTCAGATTCCAGATTTTCAAACAGTTGTGTCTCAACCAAATATTTTCCTATCCTAACAAACCATACATCAATGGAAAGCTTATTTTTATTCAGCTTTCAGATATAATGTCAATTTCACCCTTAAATTGACCCTTATAACTGGTTTTGTGGTCCAGGGTCACATTTATCTCATTTGTGGTTCAGCTTGTTGAATAAAATGGTGGTCAGTGTGAACAAACCTTCATGCAGTGATTGACTTTCGCTAATGTCAGTATATCTGCACACAGAGGTGTAGAGGACGCCGCCGTTGGAAATATGAAATCCTGGCACGAGGATTTCATCTGTAACGTGCGTCATCGCATTACGTCCTCATCTCTGATTCTGTTGATAAGACTGTGGGCAGATATAATCTACCTTAATCTAGTGCAGCCTCCCATCACTCCCTCTCCTGGGGACAAATCCTCCCCAAACCACAGAACAGGACACGCCGTTCATGCACGCCAACTTTCTCTCCTTACTCCATGTTTTGCATGCAGTCTTGCTGTAAAATAGAGTCTGTAGAGGCTCTTCAGAGAATCATCCAGTGCAAAACAAGCAGCTAGACACATGCCACAATTCAGGCTTAAAAAATAAGCAATGAATTCTTTGTTTTTCTTTCCAGATGCTGCTATGATGCTCATTTTCTTCATTAGGAAGGTGTGTCTCAAGTGACACCTTTGATTATATGAACAGAAGTAACTAGGTCATAAAATAAAGATGCCATGGTGAATCTCTCGAAACCTGTCAAGAGCATATCTGGGTCATATTTTAACCCTAACAAAAAAATACAGAATATATATATATTATAAAAATGGTAAATTATCCAAAGATCATGCTATTATTTGTTTTACTACTTTTTTATTGTTAAAAAAAAACAGCTTGACTGTACTGACGGCGTTTTAGTGCCACATAAATTTAAAAAAAAAAAAATAATATTATGAAATTAAAGTTGCACTATTTCAAGAATAAAGTTGAAATTATGAGAATAAAGTTAAAATATTTTGAGAATAAAGTTGAAATATTTCAACAAGTCAAAATGAGAAGATTCAAAATATTTTGAGAATAAAATCTAAATATTTTAAGAATAGTGTCTAAATATTTCAACAATAGTCAACATTATGAAAATAAAGTCGAAATATTGCGAGAATAAAGTTTAAATATTTAAACAAGTAAAAATGAGAAGTCAAAATATTTTGAGAATAAAATTTAATATTGAAATATTCAACAATAAAGTCAAAATTACGAGAATAAAGTCAAAATTATGATAGTCAAAATATTTCGAGAACAAATTAGAAATATTTCAACAAAAAAATTAAAATGAATCAAAATATTTCGAGAAGTCAAAATACTAAGAGAATAATTTCTAAATATTTCAATAAAGTCAAAATTATGAGAATAAGATTTTATTTTCTTAACATTTTGAGTTTATTCTTGAAACATTTTGACTTTATTGTCGTAATTTCCTATAGTATTCCTTTTAAATTTAACTCAGCGCAAAACTTCCCGCAGGTGGAACGTTGGAACGCAAAGATAATATTTCAAATTTATTCTCAAAACATTTAAACTTTTATTCTCAAAACATTTCAACTTTATTCTCATAATTTTGACCTTATTCTCAAAATATTTCAACTTTATTATCTGAATTTCGACTTTATTTGTGAAATATTGTAACTTTTATTCTCAAAACATTTGGACTTTATTCTTGTAATATTTCAACTTTATTTTTAAAAAAAATTCTACTTTAATCTCAAAACATTTGGACTTTATTCTTGTAATATTTCAACTTTATTTTCAAAAAATTTCTACTTTATTCTCAAAACATTTGGACTTTATTCTTGTAATATTTCAACTTTATTTTCAAAAAATTTCTACTTTATTCTCAAAACATTTGGACTTTATTCTTGTAATATTTCAACTTTATTTTCACTTTTTTTTTTTACTTTATTCTCAAAACATTTGGACTTTATTCTTGTAATATTTCAACTTTATTTTCAAAAAAAATTTCGACTTAATTCTCAAAACATTTGGACTTTATTCTTGTAATATTTCAACTTTATTTTCACTTTTTTTTTTACTTTATTCTCAAAACATTTGGACTTTATTCTTGTATTAGAGAATATAAGAGAATTTAGATTTATTTTTATTTTATTTTTTACGTGGCACTAAAACGCTGTTGTATAACTGTAATACAAGGGGGATGCAAATAAATGTCATAATGAATGAATTCTGAAGGTGAAATATGTCCCGGATATGTTTTGATGAGATTCATCCATCAAGTTTTTGACTTAACACAGAAAACTATATTACTAGAAAAATTCTGATTTAAAATATTGAATATTAAAAATTATTTTGCATTTTGCCAATAAAGCCCATTACCACTCATAGCAAGTAACAGTAGGGAATCCAGTCACAATGAATACTGTTGATGACACAAACATCTTTTTAATTTCTTTTGACAATTACAAGCATGTGTCAACATCACAGCCCGAATGAGAAGCAGACATTTCTCAAGACATGCAAGTTCTCAAACTTACCAACAACAAAGAATACGAAGCCACAATGGAGAAGGAAAAAACAAAGTTTGACCCGTTATTTACTTGCAGTCATTTTATCATGCATTTTATTGTGTCTTTCAGGCAGGGACTCACAATCGTTAAACACTTTCATTCAGTTTGGTTGAGCATCTGGGTTATTCAATTCCTGCCTAGTGTGTATATTTTAATATGAACAAACAAAACCCCCTTGGTTTCCAGCTGAAACCATCCTCAGGCAGAACCAGCACTTGACAAATAGTGTGTTCATCAGCACACAAACCACACGTCAACATAAAGCAACATTCACAGCCCAGATCATCAAGTTCGCCTCAGTGTCTCAGTATAGAATAGACTTCAACTTCTATTGTTATTAGCTGTTATCACCATAACCTTTCATATGAACTCTGGCTACAACAATACCTGCAAAACCAGTCTAAAGAATGGCTAAATAGTTTAGGGCTACGCGGTAAATCGTGTTCCAATCGTAAAAACGATTTTTGCATCTCTGTATTAAACATAATCAAATGCAATATTTGCCTGATGGTTATTTATCCAAAAAATAGTAAGAAGTAAGAAACCTCCTCTAGCTTTAATGCTTATATTTACTGCTTGCGGTTGCCAGATGTCATGAGTTCCTGTCAAAATAAAGTTTGGTTTAACTTGACAGAAATATGACTTAATGTAATGATAGTACTACTACTACTAATAAAAAATTATTAAAACAATATTTAAGGAATATTTACCAGAAAAAAATATTTAGTAGAATTTATTCACACACAATACAGTATTTTTGAAAAAAAAAAAAAAAAAATTCTTTAAAAAAAATCTAATCTTTATCAATTAATTACACATGCTTTTGATCATAAAAGTAAAAATAAAACTATTAAAATGGAATGCAGAGGATTCACAGAATTTGATCAAAATACAACTGAATTTAATTTTTTATGATTTCAATTAATTAGAAAAATGAATCTTTTTATTCATATTTGTTACATGTAACCATTAAAATAGAGTCTAGAAAATTCAATTAAAAAAAAAAAAAAAAAAAAAAATGGAATCAAGAAAAATTATGAATTTGGAAAAAATAAAACACATTTGGGAATAAAACAAATTTCATAGGGCCCTATTTATTTCATTTGTAGTAATAGTAATAATACGTAATTCTTTATAAAATCTAATTAATCTTTATAAATTAATTAGACAAGCTTTTGTTTATTAAAGTTTGAAAATGAAACTATTAAAATGGAATGCAGAAGATTCATAGAATTTGATTAAAATAAAAATAAAACATTTTATAGGGCCTTAAAATTTAATTTTTGTTAAACTTTTAGGAAATTGCAGTTAAATCGTGTACGTTTTATGATTTCAATTAATTAGACTTGCTTTTTTGATTAATATTTTTTTAATGTAACCATTAAAACAGAGTCCAGAAAAATTCAAAATGGAAAAAAAAATGGAATCCTGAAAAGTTTAAATGAATTTGGAAAATATAAAACAGATTTGGGAATAAAACAAATGTCATAGGGCCCTATTGATTTCACTTGCGTCTTTGTTTTATTGTATTTGTCCTTTAGTTTGTTCCTTGCATCTATGTTCTTATTAATAATAACAAAATTGACTATATCATGATATAAATTGTTATTGTGAAATAAAATAAAATGACTATATCATGAATTAAGATTTGGCTGTGTCCTTTTAGCTCTTATCAAAGTTGCAAAGATTTCTATCTGGCATGTGATTTTTATTTTTTTTAAAGGGGGTGAAATGCTTTTTTAAATAGATAAAATAACTATAACCTCCATTTGAATCATCTATTATTCATTTGCTTTACCTGTTGTTCTATGTTTAAAATCTGATATTGTGACAATACGACTGTCTTCCCAGTGTTTTACTTTATCTTCCCAACCTGGCAACCATCCACATGCGCTCTCTCTGCTCTGAGAATATTTAGAGACATTTATACTCTGATATTTCGCTCAAATTTAAGTGTAACACAGCTTAATTTCTTTCATGGGGTCATAAATCTCAATCGTTAAGCATGTTAATTTGATGAGGGATTAAAATGTCAAACTATTTCCTTTGGAAACATGCACTGATGAATTGTTTATAAAAACCAGGAATGTTTATAGAGAAAGTAAACTATTCATGCTGACTTTAACCCTCTGGTTGTGTTTGCTTATAAATCTCTCATTATGCTAGATTATCACCAAATATTGGATTCGATCTTTCTGTCAACTTGTTGTCTTTCATTTAGGACTGGTTTTGTGTTTCTATTTGTATCTGATTAACTGTAAGCCTCAATTATACGAAAGTAGGCACCTCATTTTTTGAGTGAAAAAAGCATTTTTAGATAAAATGTTTCTCACACTAGTGTGCTTTAATGTTTAATCAGGAAGTTTGCTTTCAATTGCTTCAATTTTGTACAAAATTCCACACAGTCACATTTGCCAAAAATGGCTGGCCACTGAAAGTGAATGGGGGAGAATGAAAGTAAGAGAGACAATTAGTCTTTTTTGACAAGTGTGACTTTTGTACAAAATAAATGCATTTAAAAGCAAACTTCCTGATTAAACATTAAAGCACACTAGTGTGAGAAACAGTGCACATTTTCATGATTTTTTGTTTAATATTGTGAAATGTATTCATAAAAAAATATTTTTTCACTCAAAAAAGAGGTACCTACTTTTGGATAAATGAGGCTTACAGTTAATCAGATGCAAACAGAAACACAAAACCAGTCCTAAATGAAAGAAAACAAGTTGACAAAAAGAATAAATCCAATATTTGTTGATAATATAGAAAAATGAAAGATTTATAAGCAATTGTTTGGAGTCCGGTCATTTTTGACCGGGATCGCCACAAGTGTGACTTTTTTGCAAATTTGTACAAAATAAAAGCCTTTAAAAGCAAGCTTCCTGATTAAACATTAAAGCACACTAGTGTGAGAAACAGTGCACATTTTCATGATTTTTTGTTTAATATTGTGAAAATTATTCATAAAAAATGCTGTTTTCACTCAAAAAATGAGGTGCCTACTCTCTAATAAATGAGGCCTACGATTAATCAGATGCAAACAGAAACACAAAACCAGTCCTAAATGAAAGAAAACAAGTTGACAAAAAGAAAAAATCCAATATTTGTTGATAATATAGAAAAATGAAAGATTTATAAGCAATTGTTTGGAGTCCGGTCATTTTTGACCGGGATCGCCACAAGTGTGACTTTTTGCAAATTTGTACAAAATAAAAGCATTTAAAAGCAAGCTTCCTGATTAAACATTAAAGCACACTAGTGTGAGAAACAGTGGACATTTTCATGATTTTTTGTTTAATATTGTGAAAATTATTCATAAAAAATGTTTTTTTCACTCAAAAAAATGAGGTACCTACTCTCAGATAAATGAGGCCTACAATTAATCAGATGCAAACAGAAACACAAAACCAGTCCTAAATGAAAGAAAACAAGTTGACAAAAAGAAAAAATCCAATATTTGTTGATAATATAGAAAAATGAAAGATTTATAAGCAATTGTTTGGAGTCCGGTCATTTTTGACCGGGATCGCCACAAGTGTGACTTTTTGCAAATTTGTACAAAATAAAAGCATTTAAAAGCAAGCTTCCTGATTAAACATTAAAGCACACTAGTGTGAGAAACAGTGGACATTTTCATGATTTTTTGTTTAATATTGTGAAAATTATTCATAAAAAATGTTTTTTTCACTCAAAAAAATGAGGTACCTACTCTCAGATAAATGAGGCCTACAATTAATCAGATGCAAACAGAAACACAAAACCAGTCCTAAATGAAAGAAAACAAGTTGACAAAAAGAAAAAATCCAATATTTGTTGATAATATAGAAAAATGAAAGATTTATAAGCAATTGTTTGGAGTCCGGTCATTTTTGACCGGGATCGCCACAAGTGTGACTTTTTGCAAATTTGTACAAAATAAAAGCATTTAAAAGCAAGCTTCCTGATTAAACATTAAAGCACACTAGTGTGAGAAACAGTGGACATTTTCATGATTTTTTGTTTAATATTGTGAAAATTATTCATAAAAAATGTTTTTTTCACTCAAAAAAATGAGGTACCTACTCTCAGATAAATGAGGCCTACAATTAATCAGATGCAAACAGAAACACAAAACCAGTCCTAAATGAAAGAAAACAAGTTCACAAAAAGAAAAAATCCAATATTTGTTGATAATATAGAAAAATGAAAGATTTATAAGCAATTGTTTGGAGTCCGGTCATTTTTGACCAGAACCACAAGTGTAACTAGGTGAAATAAAACCCACAAAAAATAATGAAAATTGTACAAAAAAAAAAGAAGAAGTTTGAGTCCAATGCGATAATGTTAACTAGTACTTTTGGGAAAAATAATATCTTTTCCAGGTGAATTTGACCCGAACACAACCAGAGGGTTAATATGGTTTTTCTTTTCTATTCCTGTTTAGCTCAGTTTGTACATGGGAAATCCCAATGCATCCCATGCAGTTACTGCTAGACATGTAAACAACACTTACTGGGTGGATGTAGAATCTGATAAAGACTAAATAAGACCGATGTATCTTGAGTTCTAGCTGGAGTTAAGCTGAACACAATAGAAGCAGCTGAGTTTGACTGAGAGTCGTGTGCCGCCAGTCACTAGAACACGCTGCATCTCGCAGCACATTGGAAAGGGTAGCGTCTGACCACCCCTGGCTCTGAGATACCCTTCTGTGGTTCTGCAAAGGTCAAATTAGCATGGAGCTATGCCTGACTGCATCCCTTTAGAGACTGTCACACTCACAGCCTCGACATGTTCAGAACGGAACCTGTTTAGACCGACCGAACTCGCCGGTTACTGAGATTCCCCGTCCTCTCCTTCTCTTCCCCCTGCGGCCACACTCTTAAAAATAACACTTCTTTATTGGCACTGAAGAATCTTTAATGTCTATGAAAACTTTTCATTGTACAAGTGGTTATTTTAAAGGAATAGTTCATCCATGAGTTTGTTTCTTAATCAGATTTGGAGAAATGTGTCATTCTATCACTTGCTCGACAATGGATCCTCTGGAGTGAATGGGTGCCGTCAGAATGAGAGTCCAAACAGCTGATAAATACATCAAGTAATCCACATCTTGAGAAGGCAAAAGCTTAAACAAAATCCATCATGATGTTTTAACTAAAACACAAGTCCATAATCCATAATAACGCTTCCTCAGGTGAAAAAAAGTGGTCTGGTCTGAATCAGGAGCGAAATCTGCACAGATTAAGCTCTGTTTACAAGCCAAAACTGCTCTAAACAAATATGTGGCTGGATTTTGATGTGAGAGACAACAGGAGATGGACTTTTACACTTTGATCACAGACATAAATTACATTTTACAGTATATTCACATAGAAAAACTCTTTATTTTAAACTGTAATAATATTTTACATTTTTACTGTATTTTTTTGTTTTGTTTGTTTAAATTGCATTTGTGTGTCAAAGTCAGTAGGTTTTTTTGAATAGTTTTTTGGTTAAATGCCAAAATGATGCTGAAAATTCAGCTTTGATCACAGAAATAAATGACATTTTACAGTATATTCACATAGAAAACACTTTTTTAAAAATGTAATAATATTTTGAATTTTTACTGTATTTTTATTATTTTTGTTTTGGTCTGAATCAGGAGAGAAATCTGTACAAATCAAGCTTTGTTTACAAGCCAAAACTGCTCTAAACAAATATGTGGCTGGATTTTGATGTGAGAGACAACAGGAGAAGGACTTTTACACTTTGATCACAGAAATAAATTACATTTGACAGTATATTCACATAGAAAAACACTTTTTTTAAAAGGTAATAATATTTTAAATTTTTTACTGTATTTTTGTGTTATTTTTGTTTTGTTTGTTTATGTTAAATAATTGCATTTTTGTCCCTGAATCAATTTTTTGAATAGTTTTTTGGTTAAATGCCAAAATGATGCTGAAAATTCAGCTTTGATCACAGAAATAAATGACATTTTACAGTATATTCACATAGAAAACACTTATTTTAAACGGTAATAATATTTTACATTTTTACAGTATTTTTTTGTTAGTTTTTTTGTTTTGTTTGTGTTAATTGCATTTTTGTGTCAAAGTCAGTAGGGTTTTGGAATTGGTTTTTGGTTAATGCCAAAATGATGCTGAAAATTCAGCTTTGATCACAGAAATAAATGACATTTTACAGTATATTCACATAGAAAACACTTATTTTAAACTGTAATAATATTTAGAATTTTTACTGTATTTTTATTATTTTTGTTTTGGTCTGAATCAGGAGAGAAATCTGTGCAGATCAAGCTTTGTTTACAAGCCAAAACAGCTCTAAACAAATATGTGGCTGGATTTTGATGTGAGAGACAACAGGATGGATAAATTATGAATTATGGATTATGAACTCGCATTTGAGTTAAAAAGCATCAAAATGATGGATTTGTTTCAGCTTGTGTCTTCTCAAGATGTTAACTGATGGACTGGAGTGGTGTGGATTACATGTGTGTTATTGTGATGTTTTTATCAGCTGTTTGGACTCTTCATTAGACAGAGATGGAATGAAAACATTTCTCCAAATCTGATAAAGAAACTCATCTACAGTTGAGGTCAAAAGTTTACATCCTCCTTTCAGAATCTGCAAAATGTTAATTATTTTAGCAAAATAAGAGGGATCATACAAAATGCATGTTATTGTTTATTTAGTACTGACCTGAATAAGATATCTCACATAAAAGATGTTTACATATAGTCCACAAGAAAAAATAATAGTTGAATTTATAAAGTTTACAACCCTTTGATTCTCAATACTGTGTTGTTCCCTGAATGATTCACAGCTGTGTTTTTTTTGTTTAGTGATAGTTTTTCATGAGTCCCTTGTTTGTCCTGAACAGTTAAACTGTCTGCTGTTCTTCAGAAAAATCCTTCAGCTCCCACAAATTATTTGGTTTTCCAGCATTTTTGTCTATTTGAACCCTTTCCAACAATGACTGTATGATTTTGAGATCCATCTTTTCACACTGAGGACAACTGAGGGACTCATATGCAACTATTACAGAAGGTTCAAACACTCACTGATGCTCCAGAAGGAAAAACCATGCATTAAGAGCCGGGGGGTGAAAACTTTTGGAATTTGAAGATCAGGGCAAAACTTATTTTGTCTTCTGGAAAACATGTTAGTATAGTAAATATTTAGAGAAAATAAAAAAAAGTACACATCTTCATTCTGTTCAAAAGTTTTCACCCCCGGATCTTAATGCATGGTTTTTCCTTCTGGAGCATCAGTGAGTGTTTGAACCTTCTGTAATAGTTGCATATGAGTCCCTCAGTTGTCCTCAGTGTCAAAAGATGGATCTCAAAATCATACAGTCATTGTTGGAAAGGGTTCAAATGCACAAAAATGCTGGAAAACCAAGAGACCTGAAGGATTTTTCTGAAGAACAGCAGGCAGTTTAAACATCTTTTATGTGCAATATCTAATTCAGGTCAGTACTAAATAAACAATAACGTGCATTTTATATGATCTCTCTTCTTCTGATAAAATAAGTAACATTTTGCAGATTCTAAAAGGGAAACTGTACTTCTTGAAAACTGTTCACTGAAATGTTCTTTGGGTAACCCAAAATAGCTGTTCTCTTCAATCACTAATTGTATTTTTAAAAGTTGGAAATGTGACAGAATGGGTTTAAAAAAAGAAACACAGCCATGCTTACAAACATCTAGCGATAACAGGAGAACATTACCATTTCTGTTTGTCTTATTGAGACCAGAGACTCGTGTGCAGCTGACGACTGAATCAATTATTCATTAACTTTAAGAGCGTACAAATGCGAGGAGCTCCAGCTCTGATTTGTCTTTCTAGTGGAGGATCCGGTCTCAGATTAAAACGTGGTCAAGCATAGAGGTCAGTATTTCCCAGTGGCTCTCCGCTGACTCAACACTCATGAATATTCACTCGTGCAGCTACGCTAAGAGCCCCGTCCGTAAATGACCCACTAACAACCTCTTCAGAATATATTATTGATGGCATGGATTATTCTACTCTCGTCTGTTTGTGTGGCACATCATAGGCCTCCACAATTATTAGAATACATAAGCGTGGAGTTACTGCTGATGCAATTAAGTCACTGCGAAAGTGCTGACAGCAGTCTATTTATGTCAACTTCAGACGCATCCAGATTTTCCATTTGCAACATGTTTTTGGCAGCGGTTGAGCTGTAGAATCAATCGCTGACGGCAATTTTAGGAACACGAATGCATGACCAATTGACAGGCCTATTTGTGTGAGTGTTTATTTAATTTGACATCAAAATAAATGCTGAGGCAATTTGACAAACACAGTTTTGATTGTAATTCCATTAATGATTCTTTCAGTACTTTTGAGAAAGTACTCTTTGGAAAGTTTAGATATGCAATGGAGTGCTGCAGGAATGAGTTCTTAAAAAATTGGTTGCATTTTTGTGCCAAAGTCAGTAGGCTTTTGGTTTTTGGTTAAATGCCAAAATTATGCTGAAAATATGGCTTTGATTCACAGAAATAAATTGCATTTTACAGTATATTCATATAAAAAACACTTGTTTTAAACGGTAATAATATTTTAAATATTTACTATATTTCTGTTTTGTTTGTTAATTGATTGCATGTTTATGCCCAAGTCAGTAGGTATTTTGAATTGGGTTTTGGTTAATGCCAAAATGATGCTGAAAATTCAGCTTTGATCACAGAAATAAATTACATTTTACAGTATATTCACATAGAAAAACACTTTTTTTTTAAAGGTAATAATATTTTACATTTTTACTGTTTTTTGTTATTTTTTGTTTTGTTTGTTTATGTTAAATAATTGCATTTTTGTGCCAAAATCAGTAGGTTTTTTAATTGGTTTTTGGTTAAATGCCAAAATTATGCTAAAAATATGGCTTTGATTCACAGAAATAAATTGCATTTTACAGTATATTCACACAGAAAAGCTTATTTTAAACAGTAAATATATTTTACATTTTTACTGTATTTTTTGTTATTTTTGTTTTGTTTGTTTGCGTTCATTAATTGCATTTTTTGCCAAAGTCAGTAGGTTTTTTAATTGGTTTTTGGTTAAATGCCAAAATGATGCTGAAAATTCAGCTTTGATTCAAAGAAATAAATTACATTTTACAGTATATTCACATAGAAAAACACTTTTTTTTAAAGGTAATAATATTTAAAATTTTTACTGTTTTTTGTTATTTTTGTTTTGTTTGTTTATGTTAAATAATTGCATTTTTGTGCCAAAATCAGTAGGTTTTTTAATTGGTTTTTGGTTAAATGCCAAAATTATGCTAAAAATATGGCTTTGATTCACAGAAATAAATTGCATTTTACAGTATATTCACACAGAAAAGCTTATTTTAAACAGTAAATATATTTTACATTTTTACTGTATTTTTTGTTATTTTTGTTTTGTTTGTTTGCGTTCATTAATTGCATTTTTTGCCAAAGTCAGTAGGTATTTTGAATTGGGTTTTGGTTAATGCCAAAATGATGCTGAAAATTCAGCTTTGATCACAGAAATAAATTACATTTTACAGTATATTCACATAGAAAAACACTTTTTTTAAAAAAAAGGTAATAATATTTTAAATTTTTACTGTTTTTTGTTATTTTTGTTTTGTTTGTTTATGTTAAATAATTGCATTTTTGTGCCAAAATCAGTAGGTTTTTTAATTGGTTTTTGGTTAAATGCCAAAATTATGCTAAAAATATGGCTTTGATTCACAGAAATAAATTGCATTTTACAGTATATTCACACAGAAAAACTTATTTTAAACAGTAAATATATTTTACATTTTTACTGTATTTTTTGTTATTTTTGTTTTGTTTGTTTGCGTTCATTAATTGCATTTTTGTGCCAAAGTCAGTAGGTTTTTTGATTTTGTTTTTGGTTAAATGCCAAAATGATGCTGAAAATTCAGCTTTGATTCAAAGAAATAAATTGCATTTTACAGTATATTCACATAGAAAACACATTTTTAAAACTAATAATATTGTACATTTTTACTGTATTTTTGTTTAGGTTGTGTGTATTCATTAAATGCATTTTTGTGCCAAAGTCAGTAGGTTTTTTTAATTGGGTTTTGGTTAATGCCAAAATGATGCTGAAAATTCAGCTTTGATTCACAGAAATAAATTGCATTTTACAGTATATTCACATAGAAAAACACTTTTTTTTAAAGGTAATAATATTTTACATTTTTACTGTATTTTTGTTTTGTATGTTTGTGTTAATTAATTGCATTTTTGTGCCAAAGTCAGTAGTTTTTTTTTTTAATTGGTTTTTGGTTAAATGCCATTTTACAGTATATTCACATAGAAAAACACTTATTTTAAAATATAATAATATTTTACATTTTAAATTTTTACTGTCTTTTTGTTATTTTTGTTTTGCCTGTTTAAGTCCATTAATAGCATTTTTGTGCCAAAGTCAGTAGGTTTTTTGAATGGGTTTTTGGTTATATGCTTGAAATAATGTCAATGTATTTTTAAGCTTTTATGTGTCTTGAAAAAGGCGACAACTATCAAGTGTCTAAATGGGACTCTAACAATGGTTGCGTTTATAATCACACTCTTGCAAACTATTATAACTCAAACTTTCAACTTGTGGATTCGAAATAAAGAAGATTGCATGCATGCAAGTGTTTTTATATCACTAATATGAATTAAAATCAGCAATTATAATCACTCACAATTGTGCAGGCCTACATTTCTATAATAATTCCCTTGGTTTTCTGATCTATTGCCCAGGTAACAGCACTTCTATCAGAATGATATTGTATTGCCGGTCATGATCAGCATTTCAACAAACGGCTCCAGGAAATCCACCGCAGGTTCTCCAGCAAAAATCCTTAAAAGCAGAGGGCCACTTACCGTCTTGAACCTCGTCCGGCCGCTTGCGCTTCTCGTAAACCACAATGATGACCACGAGGATGATGATCTCGGCCAGGACGCCCAGGAAAGGCCAGAGCGGGGCGAGGTGACTCCTCACCCGCAGGATGGTCACGGACTCTTTGGAGCCGATGATGTTGGAGGCGTTGCAGACGTACTCGCCCGGATCTGTGCTGATGTCCAAACCCATGATGCTCAGCTCTGTGAAATTGTCTTTGTTGATGATGAAGAAGCGGCCTGTGCTGTTATCAATGTCCTGTCAAGACAAAATCACCTCATCATCATCTGTCTGTGAAACCAGTTTCAATGTGACTTCAATGTCATTCCACGAGAGAGTTTCATTTTTGGCTTAAATATTTCTTTGAATACCATTTAAGGTTTAATTTAAATAGCAGGGTACATTTAATTCATCAAGGATGCATTAAATAGATCAAAAGAGACAGTAAAGATGTCTTCTCCTAGAGAATTCAAGCTAGAATCACCAAACTCAGGCCAGCTCTTCAGAATGATCTCACTTATAGTTGATCAAATTGAAGATTAAAAATCCCATAGACATTATTTCTAATGCAATAAAACGTCCATTCTAATATTTCGAATCTACGCTAATGTCATGCTAGTAACTTGCTAATCATGATAGAAACATGTTAGAAATGTGCTAGCAGCTTTGCTAATCATGCTAGAAACATGTTAGAAATGTGCTAACAACTCTCTAGCCTAAAAACATGCTAGCAGCTTGCTAATCATGATAGAAACATGTTAGAAACATGCTAGCAGCTTTGCTAATCATTGTAGAAACATGTTAGAAACATGCTAGCAGCTTTGCTAATCATGCTAGAAACATGTTAGAAATGTGCTAACAACTCTCTAGCCTAAAAACATGCTAGCAACTTGCTAATCATGATAGAAACATGTTAGCAACTTGCTAATCATGATAGAAACGTTAGCGACATGCTAACAACTTGTTAATCATGCTAGAAACATGCTAATGACATGCTAGTAACTTGTTAATCATGTTAATAACATGCTAACAACTTGCTAATCCTGCTAGAAACGTTAGCGACATGCTAACAACTTGTTAATCATGCTAGAAACATGCTAATGACATGCTAGTAACTTGTTAAGCATGTTAATAACATGCTAACAACTTGTTAATCATGCTAGAAACATGCTAATGACATGCTAGTAACTTGTTAATCATGCTAATAACATGCTAACAACTTGTTAATCATGCTAGAAACATGCTAATGACATGCTAGTAACTTGTTAATCATGATAGAAACGTTAGAAACTATGCTATGCTAACAACTTGTTAATCATGCTAGAAACATGCTAGTAACTTGTTAATCATGCCAATAACATGCTAACAACTTGCTAATCATGCTAGAAAAATGCTAATGACATGCTAGTAACTTGTTAATCATGATAGAAACGTTAGAAACTATGCTATGCTAACAACTTGCTAATCCTGCTAGAAACATGTTAATGGCATGCTAGTAACTTGTTAATCATGCTAATAACATGCTAACAATTTGCTAATCATGCTAGAAACATGCTAATGACATGCTAGTAACTTGTTAATCATGCTAATAACATGTTAACAACTTGCTAATCATGCTAGAAACGTTAGAAACTATGCTATGCTAACAACTTGCTAATCCTGCTAGAAACATGTTAATGGCATGCTAGTAACTTGTTAATCATGCTAATAACATGCTAACAATTTGCTAATCATGCTAGAAACATGCTAATGACATGCTAGTAACTTGTTAATCATGCTAATAACATGCTAACAACTTGCTAATCATGCTAGAAAAATGCTAATGACATGCTAGTAACTTGTTAATCATGATAGAAACGTTAGAAACTATGCTATGCTAACAACTTGCTAATAATGCTAGAAACATGTTAATGGCATGCTAGTAACTTGTTAATCATGCTAATAACATGTTAACAATTTGCTAATCATGCTAGAAACATACTAATGACATGCTAGTAACTTGTTAATCATGCTAATAACATGCTAACAACTTGCTAATCATGCTAGAAAAATGCTAATGACATGCTAGTAACTTGTTAATCATGATAGAAACGTTAGAAACTATGCTATGCTAACAACTTGCTAATCATGCTAGAAACATGTTAATGGCATGCTAGTAACTTGTTAATCATGCTAATAACATGCTAACAACTTGCTAATCATGCTAGAAACATGTTAATGACATGCTAGTAACTTGTTAATCATGCTAATAACATGCTAACAACTTGCTAATCATGCTAGAAACATGCTAATGGCATGCTAGTAACTTGTTAATCATGCTAATAACATGCTAACAATTTGCTAATCATGCTAGAAACATGCTAATGACATGCTAGTAACTTGTTAATCATGCTAATAACATGCTAACAACTTGCTAATCATGCTAGAAACATGTTAGAAACGTGGTAGCAACTTGTTAATAATGCTAGAAACATTAACAACTTGCTAATCATGCTAGAAACATGCTAATGACATGGTAGCAACTTGCCAATCATGCTAGAAACATGTTAAACATGCTAGAAAAATGTTAGAATAATGCTAACTACATTCTAATCATGCTAGCAACATGCTAATAATCTAATCTATCTATATAAAGTTCAAAACTTTAATCTTTTACAGCTTCTTTAACAAACTTGACGAACTTTTTAATCTAGTTTTAAAGTCTAATAATATTTCACATTTTTATAGTATTTTTTTATTAAATAATTCCAGTCTTGGTGAGCAAATATTCATATATGTGTGTGAGAGGCTTGTATACGTACGATGTAAGATCCTCGGCCCACTTTCTTGCGCCACATCCAGACAGGATGCGGGTATCCCACAGATTTGCAGTGCAGCGTCGCATTTTCCCCTTCTTTTTTGTTCTCGCTTCGTTTATGGCCGATGATTTCAGGAGCAGCTGGACAGAGACAGAAGGCTTGCTTTTACATCACTCAGATTTAAGCTTGTCCCTTTACTTGATCTTGTTCTTAACTCTCTGTATCTGGCCTTGACATGCGCTGTATTCTTTCGCTCGTGTGACGTGATTTTTGTGGCATTATTTCACAAGCTCAGGTCTCTGGAATCCTCTGACCATCACAACGGGTTTGGAACTCAAGTGTTTATATTGTGTCCTTATTTGCCGTCACACAACCAGGCTTGCTGGAATTTGTTTACCATGTCTTTCATTTGATCAAAGCTGAAAAATAAGCTTTCCGTTGATGTATGGTTTGAAAATCTGGAATCTGAGGGTGCAAAAAAAAATCTAAATATTGAGAAAAATCGCCTTTAAAGTTGTCCAAATAAAGTTCTAAGCAATTAATTTTACTAATCAAACTGTAAGTTTCAATATATTTACAGTTGGAAATTTACAAAATATCTTCATGGAACATTATCTTTACTTAATATCCTAAAGGTTTTGTCAACATGACGTCAATTACTTTAATAAAACTTCCTAATAAAAACTACAGAAATTAATGTAACACTAAGGAACTCATATCAGATTCAAAGTGTGGGATGTTCTCATTCAAGATATTTTTATTATATTATTATTTAAATGTATTATTTTTAGTATTTTTTGCTGGAAAATTAGTTTATTTGTCAATGCAAAAAGTGTTGTTCTTCCTCAGTATTTAATATATAAACATTCCTAAAATCAAGATATATTTACTTGAGAAGCAAAATGATAAGAAAATAAGACTTAATTCAAAAAAGTAACTCTGACCCCATGTTTTTTTCTCATTTTAAGCATAAACTTACTTCATTTAGCAATTCAGCAATTCATATTAATAATCAAAAATTTAGTTTTGATATATTTACAGCAGGAAAATATAGAAGATATCTTCATGGAACATGATCTTTAATTAATATCCTAATGATTTTTGTCAACATGACATCAAAACTGAATACAGTTACTTTAATAAAACTTCCTAATAAAAACAACATAAATTAATGTAACACTAAGGAACTCATATCAGAGTCAGGAGGAGGGCAGCATCTGATTGGACAAATTAGCAAGATGAGTCATCAATGTTTTTAATATTTTTTCCTGGAAAATTAGTTTATTTGTCAATGCAAAAAGTGCTGGTCTTCCTCAGTATTTAACATATAGACATTCTTAAATCTAATATATATATAAACATTCCCAAATCAAGATATATTTACTTGAGAAGCAAAATGACATAAGAAAATAAGGCTTAATTCAAAAATTCAACTTTATTTTGCTGACCCCATTTTTCCGTCTTTTTAAGCATAAACTTACTTCATTTAAAACATTTGTCAGAAAACAAGACCATCAGAACAGGTTTGGAAGTCAAGTGTTTATATTGTGTCCTTATTTGCCGTCACACAACCAGGCTTGCTGGAATTTGTTTATATGTTTATGAATAAATAAGCTTTTCATTAACGTATGCTTTGTTAGGATAAGGCAATATTTGGCTGAGATGCAACTATTTGAAAATCTGAGGCTGCAAAAAAATCTAAATATTGAGAAAATCGCCTTTGAAGTTCTTAGCAATGCATATTACTAATCAAAAATTTAGTTTTGATATATTTACAGTAGGAAAATATAGAAAATATCTTCATGGAACATGATCTTTACTTAATATCCTAATGATTTTTGTCAGCATGACATCAAAACTGACTAGTTACTTTAATAAAACTTTCTTATAAGTACAACACTTCCTTTTTTGAAACAGGAAGTTTGGATGTAAGATATTATATGATTGTTTAAATAGCAAATTAATGCAACACTAAGGAACTCATATCAGAGTCAGGAGGAGGGACATTCTCATTCAAGACAGCATCTGATTGGACAAAATTAGCATAGGCTTTAATTTATTTATCTGTCAATGCAAATAGTGCTGTTCTTCCTCAATATTTAATATATAAACATTCCTAAATCAAGATATATTTACTTGAGAAGCAAAATGACATAAGTAAATAAGACTTAATTCAAAAATGTAAATCTGACCCCATGTTTTTCTCATTTTAAGCATAAAATTACTTAATTTTAATGATCTGTCAAAAAACAAGTCTTGTTGCATTTCATCTTGCATTTCAAGAAATCAGATTGTGATTTAAGACTGTTTAGATATTTGTACTGAGAAACAAGACAATACTGAAAATGCAAAATAACAGAATAATTGTTTTCGTAATGAGCTATCAAAATGAAGTGAAATTAAATATGGGGTCAGAATTATCAATTTAGTTACTTAAGGGAAAACAAGCTCAAGACAAACTCATTTATTTCCAATAAATTTCTCAGAAAACAAGACTTAATATTTTACATAATTTTGCATCTGAAATAAATGTATAGTTCAATATAGGTCAAACTTTTACATACACCTTGCAGAAGCTGCAAAATGTAATTTTTGAGGGATCATACAAAATGCATGGTATGTTTTACTTAGTCCTGACCTGAATAAGATATTTCACATAAAAAACATTCATATATATATATATATATATTCCAAAAGAGAAAATAAGTTGAATTTACAATGCAAAAATGCTTTTCATACTTAGCTTTTTTTGTCTCGTTTCCAGCCGAAATATCTAAAAAATCTTAAATCAAGAAGGTTAGCAAAATAATCTGCCAAAGTGGTAAGAAAAATAATATTGTTTTCTGTTTGAAATAAGATCTTTTTGCTCACCCCACTGGCAGATTATTTTGCTTGTTTCAAGCAAAAAATGCACTTAATTTGGACTTGTTTTTTTTCTGAAAACAAGACAATAATTTTTTCTTGTCTAGAAAAATGACAATCTGAACCATTCTTGCATAACAGTTAAACTGCCTGCTGTTTTTTCAGAAAAATCCCATAAATTCTTTGGTTTTCCAGCATTTTTGTGTATTTCAGCCCTTTCCAACAATGACTGTATGATTTTGAGATGCATCTTTTCACACTGAGGACAACTGAGGGACTCATATGCAACTATTACAGAAGGTTCAAACACTCACTGATGCTCCAGAAGGAAAAAACATGCATTAAGAGCCGGGGGTGAAAACTTTTGAACAGAATGGAGGTGTGTACATTTTTCTTATTTTGCCTAAATATCATATTTTTTCAGAAGCTACAGAAGATCCTTAAGTTAAATTTACCCTGATCTTCTAATTCCAAAAGTTTTCACCCCCCGGAATCTTAATGCATTTTTCCCCCCCCCTTCTAGACGTCTTTAATGTAAAATAGCTTATTCAGGTCAGTACTAAATAAAAAATAACATGCATTTTGTATGATCCCTCTTATTTTGCTAAAATAATGACCATTTTGCAGATTCTGCAAGGTTTATGTAAACCTTTGACCCCAACTGCATCTTGATTTAAGAAACAAGAAAATAAAAATACTGAGCAACAGCACTTGATTCACAGAACTCATATTTTAATTTCACAGAGTTTCGGATATGAAAAAAAGTGACAGTCTGAAACATTCTTGCATAACAGTTAAACTGTCTGCTGTTCTTCAGAAAAATCTGTCAAGTCCCACAAACTCTTTGGTTTTCCAGCATTTTTGTGTATTTGAACCCTTTCCAACAATGACTGTATGATTTTGAGATCCATCTTTTCACACTGAGGACAACTGAGGGACTCATATGCAACTATTACAGAAGGTTCAAACACTCACTGATGCTCCAGAAGGAAAAACCATGCATTAAGAGCCGGGGGGTGAAAAACTTTTGAACAGAATGGGTACGTTTGCATTTATCTTATTTTGGCTAAATATCATTTTTTTTTTTTTTCCATCTAGTACTGCCCTTCAGAAGCTAATTTACCCTGATCTTCAAATTTCCAAAAGTTTTCATCCCCGGATTTTAATGCATCGTTTTTCCTTCTGAACATCTTTAATGTGAAATATCTCATTCAGGTCACTACTAATTAAAAAATAACATGCATTTTGTACGATCCCTCTTATTTAGGTAATAATTACCATTTTGCAGATTCTACAAGATGTATGTAAACCCTTGACCTTAACTGTAACTTGATTTAAGAAACACAGAATTCATATTTAATCTGAACAATCTGAACCATTCTTGCATAATTGTGTATCTGAACAGTGCACATGATTGACATAATGAGATGGCGCAGACTTAATTAAAAGCAACCCCCTGCGGGCGCAGTAATTCAGGCTTCCCTCTCTGATGTGCTGAGTCACCATCATTCCCCTTCAGTGGATAATACACAGCTCAATGTCACAAACCCCGCGGCCCAATATTTCCCCAGAATTAACAAATACTGGATATGATCGTAACCCTCCGCCCGCCTCGTCGCTTTTGACACGCTGCACCTTCTGCAGCGCCGCTAATCTCCGAAATTGCCGTAATTCCCTCTGTGCAATTAAGCGGGATGAAATGAATCTCGGAGCGTGAACATGTAGAATAGATGGAGAAGGCGTGGATTGGAACTTGGCTGACATCACCAGCTCTAATTATGGTGCGCACGTGCCTTCTGAGGATACTGTGTGTGTGTGTGTGTGTGTGTTGTGTGTGTGTGTGTGTGTGTGTGTGTGTGTGTGTGTGTGTGTGTGTGTGTGTGTGTGTGTGTGTGTCACGGGCAGGAAAGCGATGGGGAGCTTAGCTCGGCATTATCCTCACTCACAGCGTCTCTGACACAATAAATCGGCCTCCTTCCAATCACAAACACTGCTTCATTTACACTCCATATAATAAATCTAATATATATTAGTATTGGATTGTAAACAATACATAAAAATATTTATTTATTAATTAAAAATCTAATTTTTGTAACATGCAAAAAACAACAAACCAATACTATATGCCATGTACTCATTTATATATATTAT
>NC_133371.1:46464898-46495593 GCF_049309525.1 Garra rufa | reverse complement strand
TTATTAAATTATTTTTAAATCTTTAAAAAAAATACTAAAAAATTTTCAAAAATCATTTCGTTAATTTATCATACGAAAAACTGAAGTAAAAAGATAGAAAGTTGAAACATTAAAATGACTAAATCTAAAGCTAAAAGTCATATAGTAATATAAAATATAAATATAAGATGAAAAACAAATCTTGAATGAAATGAAATAAGTTTAATTTGACTAAATTACTACAATTAAAACAATTAAAAACCAATAAAGCTCAAATAAAATCTAAATATTAGATAAAAACCCAAACTGGAAAAAAATGATCTAAACAATTACCTAAAATAAAATGAGCGATACAAAAATTACTAAAACTAAAATTAAAAAATAAGATTTATAAAATTTATCAATCTATAAATGTATTAAAATAATAACAGAAAAAATGTAAAACAAATATTAATAACGTAATAGTACATAAATAATACTGTGCAAAATCCAGCTACACCTTTATTTAAAAGAAAATTCAAAAGAACAATTAAAAGTATGATTTTCAGTAAAATGTGCTTAAAGTAAGTCAAGCAAAAGACATTTAATCTGACAGACGACAACCAAGTCATTATTTTAAGGCAGACACAGTTCTACAGAATGACACAGAAACGCTACCATATTTTGGAACCTTTATTTTGAAAAAGGAAACAATAGTTTTCACATAGTTTGTAATGGCTTTAGCTCCACCCACGTCCTCCTCCCTTGTATGTTGGTCCGTTGTCATGGTGACACACACTGTATTGATCAGGAGTCGTCATGCAACTACAGCAGTGCATTTCAAATGCGAAGCACCCTTATCTCTGTCCCGTTAAAGCTTTTTTAATATTCTCTGAAATTAAACAAACCCGCCCCGCCTTACAATTCTCAGTAGGTCTATATGAATACATATTGCATAGGATTATAGCCATGCTGTACAAGAATCATCTTTTCTCTAAAAAGAAACGACATTTACAAAAAAAATAAAAAATAAAATAAGATATAGTCTTTTTGCTTTTTACAGATGCTATCGGAATATTCAAACACTTACAGCACCACATGTACAAGACGTCTAAATAACTCTAGAAAATAAATGTTACACGTTATCCGTTTCATTTAATACAATATCAGCTTTAAGATTAAATACTGTTCTGCCACTCAACAAAGGTTCTTGCATTCTAGTTTAAGACAAAACACCTCCTTTTAGTATTGTTTTATTGGATGATAAACTGTACAAAGATCTCAATGATTCTTTTTTATCCATTTGAATTTCTTTAAAAACACACACACACTGATATGCTCTCTCTCTCACACACTCACACACAAACACAAACACACACACATCGGCTATTCAATTTGGATGCAACGCCACTTAAAATAACAATAGAAAACGATATCTGAATCTTATTCGATTATGTTATTGCATGCATTCGAGACGACATGTAGATATGAAAAGAATTAGTGCAGCAGGAGGGCATGATAAAAGAACGAAATGCAACGTCAACAGCACATAAAATCGTCATCTTCACCTTTCAGAATGATTTCGGTCAGCGTCCACATTCACACAGATCATGAGCCTGGATAAGGCGAACTTAAGACAGTCTTTATTGTTCGTTTCTGCCAGTGTAATGCTGTCGTTATTGTTGTTTTCTTCTTCACCACGTGAGGCAGGATATGCGTCGCTGAAAATCGCCAGGAGCGTCTCCTCTCCTCGGATACGTCCGTATGGTCAGGATATGCAGTTGGTCATCTGGAAACAGGGGAAGGGGAAGCGTTTAGTCGACTCAAGGGAACGTTTGCATGCTGCTTTGTTACTCCACAATGAATGATCGAGCGTAAACCTTCAGCTTTCTTCGACGTTGGTCCGTGGGCTCAGTTGGTGTTCCGCTGTCGTACGTTTTTGTCTTTGTGGTTGTTGGTGGAGTTCGTTTTTCTGTTGAAAGATGTGTGCGGTTAAACACGGTTAATAAAGTCATTTATAGTGTTTATAGTTGTGTTCTTACATTGCCGCAACTGGTTCATCATCTTCATCAGACAAGATGAGGCAGGTGAAGAACATGCAAGAAAAAAAGACATTAATCCATCACACTTTATACTTATACTGGATGTAACATAAATTGTTTGTTAATTAGTTATTTGGTTAAATGGTCCTTGTAGAAATGCAACAGCAGTCAAATACATTTTTTAATAAGTTATGTTATACTATATAAAAATTAAAAAAAATACTACTACTATTAAAAAAATAAAAAAGAGATTTATCAATCTTTTTTTTTTTTTTGTAATTGCAAAAAAACTGAATAAATATTAAGAAAAAAAGTTACAAGTTAAAATAGAAAAAAGGAGTTAAAACTGAAATATTGCCTTCACAACAAACTAATGTTTAAGAATGAAAAATACAAAAAAAAATTTTTTTTACTTATTAAAAATAATTGTGTTAATTGCAATAAAGCCGAAATTAATATTAAGAAACATACAGAAATATTGCCTTAAAACCAAGTTGAAATTTAGTTGAAGAATGAAAAGACTATTTTCATTTTTTCATTGTAAATATTTACAAACTATTTTTTAAATCTTAAAAGAATACTAGAAAATATTTGTAGAATTATTCAAAATCATGCAATTAATAATTATAAAATAAATGAAAAGAAGTTATCAAAACTTTAAAGGCGATTTTCTCAATATTTTGATTTTTTTGCACCCTCAGATTGCAGATTTTTAGTTAATAGTTGAAAATGTTGTAATAGTTGTTAACTGCAGTAAATTTGAAATAATATTATGAAAACCTGAAATTAAAAAATATAAATGTTGCCTTGACAAGTTGAAGAATGAAAATGACAAAAAATTTAAATATATATATTTTTTAAATCTTAAAAAAGATACTAAAAATATTTTTTAAATTATTGAAAATAATTTTGTTAATTGCAATGAAGTTGAAATAAATATTATGAAAAACTGAAATTAAAAGTACTATTTTAGTACTAAGCTTATGTACTAAAATGACTCAAAAAAATCATGAACTGCTAGAAAAGGCATGTACAGTAAATCAACAAACTGAATTTTAAGTTTAAAAATGAAAATTACTATGATTTCGGTTAACTGCAATAAATTTGAAATAAATATATGAAAACCTGAAATTAAAAAATAGAAATGTTGCCTTGACAACAAACTAAAATTTTAAGTTAAAGAATGAAAATTACTAATATATATATATATATATATATATATATATATATATATATATATATATATATAATTATATTTAAAAGATACAAAAAATATTTTGTAAATTATTAAAAATAATTTAGTTAATTGCAATAAAGTTTAAATAAATATTAAATGAAAAACTGAAATTAAAATTTATATTTACTAAAAAATAATTTTGTTAATTGAAATAAATCTGAAATAAAATATAAACATTATTTGAAAAACAAAAACAAATATATATATTAAAAAAAGGAAAATGTTGCCTTCGTAACTCGCTGAAATTAAATAAGTTGCAGTACTACTAAAACTTGAAAATCTTTTTGTTAAATTGAAATAAAGTTAAATAATATGAAATATATAAAAACCAAAACTAATAATTATTATCCAGCACTCATGAACAGCTTGAAAAGGCATGTGCAGTAAATCAACAAACTGAATTTTAAGTTTAAAAATTAAAATTACTATGATTCCGGTAAACTGCAATAAATTTGAAATAAATATATGAAAACCTGAAATTAAAAAATAGAAATGTTGCCTTGACAACAAACAAAAATTTTAAGTTAAAGAATAAAAATTACTAAAAAAAAAATGTATATATATAAAAATTCATATTTAAAAGATACAAAAAATATTTTGTAAATTATTAAAAATAATTTGGTTAATTGCAATAAAGTTTAAATAAATATTAAATGAAAAACTGAAATTAAAGTTAATATTTACTAAAAAATAATTTTGTTAATTGAAATAAATCTGCAATAAAATATAAACATTATTTGAAAAACAAAAACAAATATATATATTAAAAAATGAAAATGTTGCCTTCGTAACTCGCTGAAATTAAATAAGTTGCAGTACTACTGAAACTTGAAATAAAGTGAAATAATATGAAATATATAAAAACCAAAACTAATAATTATTATCCGGCACTCATGAACAGCTTGAAAAGGCATGTACAGTAAATCAACAAACTGAATTTTAAGTTTAAAAATTAAAATTACTATGATTCCGGTAAACTGCAATAAATTTGAAATAAATATATGAAAACCTGAAATTAAAAAATAGAAATATTGCCTTGACAACAAACTAAAATTTTAAGTTAAAGAATGAAAATTACTAATATATATATATATATATAAAATTATATTTAAAAGATACTAAAATATTTTGTAAATTATTAAAAATAATTTGGTTAATTGCAATAAAGTTTAAATAAATATTAAATGAAAAACTGAAATTAAAATTAATATTTACTAAAAAATAATTTTGTTAATTGAAATAAATCTGAAATAAAATATAAACATTATTTGAAAAACAAAAACAAATATATATATTAAAAAAAGGAAAATGTTGCCTTCGTAACTCGCTGAAATTAAATAAGTTGCAGTACTACTGAAACTTGAAATAAAGTGAAATAATATGAAATATATAAAAAACCAAACTAATAATTATTATCCGGCACTCATGAACAGCTAGAAAAGGCATGTGCAGTAAATCAACAAACTGAATTTTAAGTTTAAAAATTAAAATTACTATGATTCCGGTAAACTGCAATAAATTTGAAATAAATATATGAAAACCTGAAATTAAAAAATAGAAATGTTGCCTTGACAACAAACAAAAATTTTAAGTTAAAGAATAAAAATTACTAAAAAAAAAAATGTATATATATAAAAATTCATATTTAAAAGATACAAAAAATATTTTGTAAATTATTAAAAATAATTTGGTTAATTGCAATAAAGTTTAAATAAACATTAAATGAAAAACTGAAATTAAAGTTAATATTTACTAAAAAATAATTTTGTTAATTGAAATAAATCTGCAATAAAATATAAACATTATTTGAAAAACAAAAACAAATATATATATTAAAAAATGAAAATGTTGCCTTCGTAACTCGCTGAAATTAAATAAGTTGCAGTACTACTGAAACTTGAAATAAAGTGAAATAATATGAAATATATAAAAACCAAAACTAATAATTATTATCCGGCACTCATGAACAGCTTAAAAAGGCATGTACAGTAAATCAACAAACTGAATTTTAAGTTTAAAAATTAAAATTACTATGATTCCGGTAAACTGCAATAAATTTGAAATAAATATATGAAAACCTGAAATTAAAAAATAGAAATATTGCCTTGACAACAAACTAAAATTTTAAGTTAAAGAATGAAAATTACTAATATATATATATATATATAAAATTATATTTAAAAGATACTAAAATATTTTGTAAATTATTAAAAATAATTTGGTTAATTGCAATAAAGTTTAAATAAATATTAAATGAAAAACTGAAATTAAAATTAATATTTACTAAAAAATAATTTTGTTAATTGAAATAAATCTGAAATAAAATATAAACATTATTTGAAAAACAAAAACAAATATATATATTAAAAAAAGGAAAATGTTGCCTTCGTAACTCGCTGAAATTAAATAAGTTGCAGTACTACTGAAACTTGAAATAAAGTGAAATAATATGAAATATATAAAAAACCAAACTAATAATTATTATCCGGCACTCATGAACAGCTAGAAAAGGCATGTGCAGTAAATCAACAAACTGAATTTTAAGTTTAAAAATTAAAATTACTATGATTCCGGTAAACTGCAATAAATTTGAAATAAATATATGAAAACCTGAAATTAAAAAATAGAAATGTTGCCTTGACAACAAACAAAAATTTTAAGTTAAAGAATAAAAATTACTAAAAAAAAAATGTATATATATATATAAATTCATATTTAAAAGATACAAAAAATATTTTGTAAATTATTAAAAATAATTTGGTTAATTGCAATAAAGTTTAAATAAACATTAAATGAAAAACTGAAATTAAAGTTAATATTTACTAAAAAATAATTTTGTTAATTGAAATAAATCTGCAATAAAATATAAACATTATTTGAAAAAGAAAAACAAATATATTAAAAAATGAAAATGTTGCCTTCGTAACTCGCTGAAATTAAATAAGTTGCAGTACTACTGAAACTTGAAATAAAGTGAAATAATATGAAATATATAAAAAACCAAACTAATAATTATTATCCGGCACTCATGAACAGCTTAAAAAGGCATGTGCAGTAAATCAATAGGTGTGTTGACCTTGCATATATCTACTCTCCAGATGAATAAAACAACAGGTTATTTCTGATGCAGGAAGGTGGTTTAAGTTAGAGGTCACTGTGTCTCTCCACAGACAGATGGGTAGTTGTGGTTAGTGTATGTGTGTCGGACAGCACATGCGTCCACAGGCAGCAGCATTCACAGCGCTGGACACCAAGCAGGTTATGAACAGACAATATCAAAACCTCATCCTTCTGAATGCACAACCATCAGATCAACAGCGCAGTTTCTTCCCTCACTCCATAAAACAGACCAAACTAATGTTCTTGTGCAAATCGACAACCTTTTCTAATAAAGTCAGGAGCTCTAGGGTAAAGGGCTGTTCACACTGACCAATGATTTAAAATAAACTCAATCACTAATAAACATGCATTTTGCTCATGATATAATGCATTATATATATCTGCTTTCTAATGTATTACTTTTATTAAATTATATTAGAAGTTGCAGGATCTTATATTTACCAATATGTGACTCTGGAGCACAAAACCTTAAGTCTTAAGCAGCACAGGTATATTTGTAGCAATAGCCAAAAGTACATTGTATTTTTCTTTTATGCCAAAATTCATTAGGATATATTAAGTAAATGTTCCATGAAGATATTTTGCAATTTTCCTACTGTAAATATATCAAAAGTTAATTTTTGATTAGTAATATGCATTTCTAAGAACTTCATTTTGGACAAATTTAAAGGTGATTTTCTCAATATTTAGATTTGTTTGCATCCTCAGATTGCAGAAAACTAAAGTTAAAAAACAGAAATATTGCCTTGACAACAAACTGAAGCTGAAGAATGACAATTACAAAAAATATATTAAAAAAATTATCTTAAAAAATGCTACAAAATATGTTTTAAATTATTACAAATTATTTTGTTAATTGCAATAAAGCTTAAATAAATATTAAGGGGGAAAAAAACATAAATATTGTCTTGACAACAAACTGAAATAAAGTTTAAAAGTCTAAAAAATATATATAAAAATATTTTTATTTGATTTATTTTTAAATTATTACAAATCATTTTGTTAACTGCAAAAAAGTTGAAATAAATATTAAGTTAAAAAACAGAAATGTTGCCCTCACAACAAACTGAAATTTTAAATTTAAGTATATAATATAGAATGAAAATTTTATATATATATATATATATATATATATATATATATATATATATATATATATATATATATATATACACACACACACACGTTATTTATTTTTTATAATCTTTAAAATATACCAAAATAATAATTAATAAATTATTATAATCATTTTGTTGATTGAAAAACTGAAATAAAAAATAGAATAAGTTTAAGTTTTAGTAATAAAATTACAAAAAATAGAAAATTTTGTTAATTGAAATAATGCTGAAATTAATTATAATTTAGATGGAAAAAAAAAATGTAAAATTGGAAATTCTTGGAACTGAATAAATTAGTATGTTTACATTTTAGTAATAAAATTAACAAAAAATAATTTTGTTAATTAAAATAAAGCTGAAAAAAAATATAAATATTAGATGAAAAACTTTGATAAATATTTAAAAATGGAAATGTCTTGGCAAATAACTGAATAAATAAGTTTACATTTTAGTAATAAAATTACAAAAAATAAATAATTTGGTTGACTGAAATACAATATGAACATTAATTGAAAAACAAACAATATATATTTTAAATCATTTTGTTAATTGAAATAAAGCAGAAATTTAATATATACTGTATTTGATGAAAAATATTTAAAAAAATGTAAATTCTTGGCAAATAACTGAATAATTGAGTAAGTTTACATTTTAGTAATTAAATTACTAGAAAAAAATAATTTTGTTAATTAAAATAAAGCTGAAATAAAATATAAATATTAGATGAAAAACTTTGATAAATATTTAAAAATGGAAATGTCTTGGCAAATAACTGAATAAATAAGTTCACATTTTAGTAATAAAATTACAAAAGATAAATAATTTGGTTGACTGAAATACAATATGAACATTAATTGAAAAACAAACAATATATATTTTGAATCATTTTGTTAATTGAAATAAAGCAGAAATTAAATATATACTGTATTTGATGAAAAATATTTAAAATTTGTAAATTCTTGGCAAATAACTGAATAATTGAGTAAGTTTACATTTTAGTAATTAAATTACTAGAAAAAAATAATTTTGTTAATTGAAATAAAGCTGAAATATAATATAGTCATTAAATCATATTTTTTTTTATTTTATAATTTTGTTAATTGAAATAAATCTGAAATAAGATTAAGATTAAGTAAACATCATGTTCCATCAAGATGTTTTGTAAATTTCCTACCATAAATATATCAAAACTTAATTTTGGATTAGTAATATGCATTGCTAAGAACTTAATTTAAACAACTTTAAAAGGCGATTTTCTTAATATTTAGATTTTTTTGCATCCTCAGATTCCAGATTTTCAAACAGTTGTGTCTCAACCAAATATTGTCCCATCCTAACAAACCATACATCAATGGAAAGCTTATTTTTATTCAGCTTTCAGATATAATGTCAATTTCACCCTTAAATTGACCCTTATAACCGGTTTTGTGGTCCAGGGTCACATTTATCTCATTTGTGGTTCAGCTTGTTGAATAAAATGGTGGTCAGTGTGAACAAACCTTCATGCAGTGATTGACTGTCGCTAATGTCAGTATATCTGCACACAGAGGTGTAGAGGACGCCGCCGTTGGAAATATGAAATCCTGGCACGAGGATTTGCGTCATCGCATTACGTCCTCATCTCTGATTCTGTTGATAAGACTGTGGGCAGATATAATCTACCTTAATCTAGTGCAGCCTCCCATCACTCCCTCTCCTGGGGACAAATCCTCCCCAAACCACAGAACAGGACACGCCGTTCATGCACGCCAACTTTCTCTCCTTACTCCATGTTTTGCATGCAGTCTTGCTGTAAAATAGAGTCTGTAGAGGCTCTTCAGCGGATCATCCAGTGCAAAACAAGCAGCTAGACACATGCCACAATTCAGGCTTAAAAAATAAGCAATGAACTCTTTGTTTTTCTATCCAGATGCTGCTATGATGCTCATTTTCTTCATTAGGAAGGTGTGTCTCAAGTGACACCTTTGATTATATGAACAGAAGTAACTAGGTCATAAAATAAAGATGCCATGGTGAATCTCTCGAAACCTGTCAAGAGCATATCTGGGTCATATTTTAACCCTAACAAAAAAATACAGAATATATATATATTATAAAAATGGTAAATTATCCAAAGATCATGCTATTATTTGTTTTACTACTTTTTTATTGTTAAAAAAAACCCAGCTTGACTGTACTGACGGCGTTTTAGTGCCACATATTTTTTTTTTTAAAATAATATTATGAAATTAAAGTTGCACTATTTCAAGAATAAAGTTGAAATTATGAGAATAAAGTTAAAATATTTTGAGAATAAAGTTGAAATATTTCAACAAGTCAAAATGAGAAGATTCAAAATATTTTGAGAATAAAATCTAAATATTTTAAGAATAGTGTCTAAATATTTCAACAATAGTCAACATTATGAAAATAAAAGTCGAAATATTGCGAGAATAAAGTTTAAATATTTAAACAAGAAAGTAAAAATGAGAAGTCAAAATATTTTGAGAATAAAATTGTATATTGAAATATTCAACAATAAAGTCAAAATTATGAGAATAAAGTCAAAATTATGATAGTCAAAATATTTCGAGAACAAATTAGAAATATTTCAACAAAAAAATTAAAATGAATCAAAATATTTCGAGAAGTCGAAATACTAAGAGAATAATTTCTAAATATTTCAATAAAGTCAAAATTATGAGAATAAGACTTTATTGTCGTAATTTCCTATAGTATTCCTTTTAAATTTAACTCAGCGCAAAACTTCCCGCAGGTGGAACGTTGGAACGCAAAGATAATATTTCAAATTTATTCTCAAAACATTTCAACTTTATTCTCATAATTTTGACCTTATTCTCATAATATTTCAACTTTATTATCTGAATTTCGACTTTATTTGTGAAATATTGTAACTTTTATTCTCAAAACATTTGGACTTTATTCTTGTAATATTTCAACTTTATTTAAAAAAATTGACTTTATTCTCAAAACATTTGGACTTTATTCTTGTAATATTTCAACTTTATTTTCAAAAAAATTTCGACTTTATTCTCAAAACATTTGGACTTTATTCTTGTAATATTTCAACTTTATTTAAAAAAAAATTCGACTTTATTCTCAAAACAATTGGACTTTATTCTTGTAATATTTCAACTTTATTTAAAAAAAAATTCTACTTTATTCTCAAAACATTTGGACTTTATTCTCGAAAGAGAATTTAGATTTTTTTTTTTTTTTTTTTTACGTGGCACTAAAACGCTGTTGTATAACTGTAATACAAGGGGGATGAAAATAAATGTCATAATGAATGAATTCTGAAGGTGAAATATGTCCCGGATATGTTTTGATGAGACTCATCCATCAAGTTTTTGACTTAACACAGAAAACTATATTACTAGAAAAATTCTGATTTAAAATATTAAATATTAAAAATTATTTTGCATTTTGCCAATAAAGCCCATTACCACTCATAGCAAGTAACAGTAGGGAATCCAGTCACAATGAATACTGTTGATGACACAAACATCTTTTTAATTTCTCAAGACATGCAAGTTCTCAAACTTACCAACAACAAAGAATACGAAGCCACACGGAGAAGGAAAAAACAAAGTTTGACCCGTTATTTACTTGCAGTCATTTTATCATGCATTTTATTGTGTCTTTCAGGCAGGGACTCACAATCGTTAAACACTTTCATTCAGTTTGGTTGAGCATCTGGGTTATTTAATTCCTGCCTAGTGTGTATATTTTAATATGAACCAACAAAACCCCCTTGGTTTCCAGCTGAAACCATCCTCAGGCAGAACCAGCACTTGACAAAGAGTGTGTTCATCAGCACACAAACTACACGTCAACATAAAGCAACATTCACAGCCCAGATCATCAAGTTCGCCTCAGTGTCTCACTATAGAACAGACTTCAACTTCTATTGTTATTAGCTGTTATCACCATAACCTTTCATATGAACTCTGGCTACAACAATACCTGCAAAACCAGTCTAAAGAATGGCTAAATAGTTTAGGGCTACGCGGTAAATCGTGTTCTAATCATAAAAACGATTTTTGCATCTCTGTATTAAACATAATCAAATGCAATATTTGCCTGATGGTTATTTATCCAAAAAATAGTAAGAAGTAAGAAACCTCCTCTAGCTTTAATGCTTATATTTACTGCTTGCGGTTGCCAGATGTCATGAGTTCCTGTCAAAATAAAGTTTGGTTTAACTTGACAGAAATATGACTTAATGTAATGATAGTACTACTACTACTAATAAAAAATTATTAAAACAATATTTAAGGAATATTTACCAGAAAAAAATATTTAGTAGAATTTATTCACACACAATACAGTATTTTTGAAAAAAAAAAAAAAATTCTTTAAAAAAAATCTAATCTTTATCAATTAATTACACATGCTTTTGATCATAAAAGTAAAAATAAAACTATTAAAATGGAATGCAGAGGATTCACAGAATTTGATCAAAATACAACTGAATTTAATTTTTTATGATTTCAATTAATTAGAAAAATGAATCTTTTTATTCATATTTGTTACATGTAACCATTAAAATAGAGTCTAGAAAATTCAATTCAAAATTAAAAAAAAAAAAATGGAATCAAGAAAAATTATGAATTTGGAAAAAATAAAACACATTTGGGAATAAAACAAATTTCATAGGGCCCTATTTATTTCATTTGTAGTAATAGTAATAATACGTAATTCTTTATAAAATCTAATTAATCTTTATAAATTAATTAGACAAGCTTTTGTTTATTAAAGTTGAATGAAACTATTAAAATGGAATGCAGAAGATTCATAGAATTTGATTAAAATAAAAATAAAACATTTTATAGGGCCTTAAAATTTAATTTTTGTTAAACTTTTAGGAAATTGCAGTTAAATCGTGTACGTTTCATGATTTCAATTAATTAGACTTGCTTTTTTGAAAAATATTTTTTTAATGTAACCATTAAAACAGTCCAGAATAATTCAAAATGGAAAAAAATGGAATGCAGAAAAGTTTAAATGAATTTGGAAAAAATAAAACGGATTTGGGAATAAAACAAATGTCATAGGGCCCTATTGATTTCACTTGCGTCTTTGTTTTATTGTATTTGTCCTTTAGTTTGTTACTTGCATCTATGTTCTTATTAATAATAACAAAATTGACTATATCATGATATAAATTGTTATTGTGAAATAAAATAAAATGACTATATCATGAAATAAGATTCGGCTGTGTCCTTTTAGCTCTTATCAAAGTTGCAAAGATTTCTATCTGGCATGTGATTTTTTTTTTTTTTTAAAGGGGGTGAAATGCTTTTTTAAATAGATAAAATAACTATAACCTCCATTTGAATCATCTATTATTCATTTGCTTTACCTGTTGTTCTATGTTTAAAATCTGATATTGTGACAATACGACTGTCTTCCCAGTGTTTTACTTGATCTTCCCAACCTGGCAACCATCCACATGCGCTCTCTCTGCTCTGAGAATATTTAGAGATATTTATACTCTGATATTTATACTCTCAAATTTAAGTGTAAGACAGCTTAATTTCTTTCATGGGGTCATAAATCTCAATCGTTAAGCATGTTAATTTGATGAGGGATTAAAATGTCAAACTATTTCCTTTGGAAACATGCACTGATGAATTGTTTATAAAACCAGGAATGTTTATAGAGAAAGTAAACTATTCATGCTGACTTTAACCCTCTGGTTGTGTTTGCTTATAAGTCTCTCATTATGCTAGATTATCACCAAATATTGGATTCAATCTTTCTGTCAACTTGTTTTCTTTCATTTAGGACTGGTTTTGTGTGTCTATTTGTATCTGATTAACTGTAAGCCTCAATTATACGAAAGTAGGCACCTCATTTTTTGAGTGAAAAAAGCATTTTTAGATAAAATGTTTCTCACACTAGTGTGCTTTAATCAGGAAGTTTGCTTTCAATTGCTTCAATTTTGTACAAAATTCCACAGTCACATTTGCCAAAAATGGCTGGCCACTGAAAGTGAATGGAGGAGAATGAAAGTAAGAGAAACCATTAGTGTTCAGAAGCATGTTGTGCCTTTTTTGACTTGTGCAATTTTGTACAAAATAAATGCATTTAAAAGCAAACTTCCTGATTAAACATTAAAGCACACTAGTGTGAGAAACACTGCAAATTTTCCAGATTTTTTGTTTAATATTGTGAAAATTACACCTCAAAAATGAGGTGCCTAGTGCCTACTCTTAGATAAACGAGGTCTACGATTAATCAGATGCAAAAAGAAATACAAAACCAGCCCTAAATCAAAGAAAACAAGTTGACAAAAAGAATAAATCCAATATTTGTTGATAATATAGAAAAATGAAAGATTTATAAGCAATTGTTTGGAGTCCGGTCATTTTTGACCGGGATCACCACAAGTGTGACTTTTTGCAAATTTGTACAAAATAAAAGCATTTAAAAGCAAGCTTCCTGATTAAACATTAAAGCACACTAGTGTGAGAAACAGTGGACATTTTCATGATTTTTTGTTTAATATTGTGAAAATTATTCATAAAAAATGCTGTTTTCACTCAAAAAATGAGGTACCTACTCTCAGATAAATGAGGCCTACAATTAATCAGATGCAAACAGAAACACAAAACCAGTCCTAAATGAAAGAAAACAAGTTCACAAAAATAATAAATCCAATATTTGTTGATAATATAGAAAAATGAAAGATTTATAAGCAGTTGTTTGGAGTCCGGTCATTTTTGACCGGGAACACCACAAGTGTGACTTTTTGCAATTTTGTACAAAATAAAAGTATTTAAAAGCAAACTTCCTGATTAAACATTAAAGCACACTAGTGTGAGAAACAGTGCCAATTTTCATGATTTTTTGTTTAATATTGTGAAAATTATTCATAAAAAAATGCTGTTTTCACTCAAAAAATGAGGTGCCTACTCTCTAATAAATGAGGCCTACAATTAATCAGATGCAAACAGAAACACAAAACCAGTCCTAAATGAAAGAAAACAAGTTCACAAAAAGAATAAATCCAATATCTGTTGATAATATAGAAAAATGAAAGATTTATAAGCAGTTGTTTGGAGTCCGGTCATTTTTGACCGGGATCACCACAAGTGTGACTTTTTGCAAATTTGTACAAAATAAAAGCATTTAAAAGCAAGCTTCCTGATTAAACATTAAAGCACACTAGTGTGAGAAACAGTGGACATTTTCATGATTTTTTGTTTAATATTGTGAAAATTATTCATAAAAAAATATTTTTTCACTCAAAAAAGAGGTACCTACTTTTGGATAAATGAGGCTTACAGTTAATCAGATGCAAATAGAAACACAAAACCAGTCCTAAATGAAAGAAAACAAGTTCACAAAAAGAATAAATCCAATATTTGTTGATAATATAGAAAAATGAAAGATTTATAAGCAGTTGTTTGGAGTCCGGTCATTTTTGACCAGAACCACAAGTGTGACTAGGTGAAATAAAACCCACAAAAAATAATGAAAATTGTACAGTTTGAGTCGAATGCGATAATGTTACACTAATGTTAAACTAGTACTTTTGGGAAAAATAATATCTTTTCCAGGTGAATTTGACCCGAACACAACCAGAGGGTTAATATGGTTTTTCTTTTCTATTCCTGTTTAGCTCAGTTTGTACATGGGAAATCCCAATGCATCCCATGCAATTACTGCTAGACATGTAAACAACACTTACTGGGTGGATGTTGAATCTGATAAAGACTAAATAAGACCGATGTATCTTGAGTTGTAGCTGGAGTTAAGCTGAACACAATAGAAGCAGCTGAGTTTGACTGAGAGTCGTGTGCCGCCAGTCACTAGAACACGCTGCATCTCGCAGCACATTGGAAAGGGTAGCGTCTGACCACCCCTGGCTCTGAGATACCCTTCTGTGGTTCTGCAAAGGTCAAATTAGCATGGAGCTATGCCTGACTGCATCCCTTTAGAGACTGTCACACTCACAGCCTCGACATGTTCAGAACGGAACCTGTTTAGACCGACCGAACTCGCCGGTTACTGAGATTCCCCGTCCTCTCCTTCTCTTCCCCCTGCGGCCACACTCTTAAAAATAACACTTCTTTATTGGCACTGAAGAATCTTTAATATCTATGAAAAAAGTGGTTATTTTAAAGGAATAGTTCATCCATGAGTTTGTTTCTTCATCACATTTGGAGAAACGTGTCATTCTATCACTTGCTCGACAATGGATCCTCTGGAGTGAATGGGTGCCGTCAGAATGAGAGTCCAAACAGCTGATAAATACATCAAGTAATCCACATCTTGAGAAGGCAAAAGCTTAAACAAAATCCATCATGATGTTTTAACTAAAATACAAGTCCATAATCCATAATAACGCTTCCTCAAGTGAAAAAAAGTGGTCTGGTCTGAATCAGGAGAGAAATCTGCACAGATTAAGCTCTGTTTACAAGCCAAAACAGCTCTAAACAAATATGTGGCTGGATTTTGATGTGAGAGACAACAGGAGAAGGACTTTTACACTTTGATCACAGAAATAAATGACATTTTACAGTATATTCACATAGAAAACACTTATTTTAAACGGTAATAATATTTTACATTTTTACAGTATTTTTTTGTTTGTTTTTTGTTTTGTTTGTGTTAATTGCATTTTTGTGTCAAAGTCAGTAGGGTTTTGGAATTGGTTTTTGGTTAAATGCCAAAATGATGCTGAAAATTCAGCTTTGATCACAGAAATAAATGACATTTTACAGTATATTCACATAGAAAACACTTATTTTAAACTGTAATAATATTTAGAATTTTTACTGTATTTTTATTATTTTTGTTTTGGTCTGAATCAGGAGAGAAATCTGTACAAATCAAGCTTTGTTTACAAGCCAAAACAGCTCTAAACAAATATGTGGCTGGATTTTGATGTGAGAGAAAACAGGAGAAGGACTTTTACACTTTGATCACAGAAATAAATGACATTTTACAGTATATTCACATAGAAAAACACTTTTTTTAAAAGGTAATAATATTTTAAAATTTTTACTGTATTTTTGTGTTATTTTTGTTTTGTTTGTTTATGTTAAATAATTGCATTTTTGTCCCAAAATCAATTTTTTGAATAGTTTTTTTGGTTAAATGCCAAAATGATGCTGAAAATTCAGCTTTGATCACAGAAATAAATGACATTTTACAGTATATTCACATAGAAAAACTCTTTATTTTAAACGGTAATAATATTTTACATTTTTACAGTATTTTTTTGTTTGTTTTTTGTTTTGTTTGTGTTAATTGCATTTTTGTGTCAAAGTCAGTAGGGTTTTGGAATTGGTTTTTGGTTAATGCCAAAATGATGCTGAAAATTCAGCTTTGATCACAGAAATAAATGACATTTTACAGTATATTCACATAGAAAACACTTTTTTTAAAATGTAATAATATTTTGAATTTTTACTGTATTTTTATTATTTTTGTTTTGGTCTGAATCAGGAGAGAAATCTGTGCAGATCAAGCTTTGTTTACAAGCCAAAACAGCTCTAAACAAATATGTGGCTGGATTTTGATGTGAGAGACAACAGGAGATGGACTTTTACACTTTGATCACAGAAATAAATGACATTTTACAGTATATTCACATAGAAAAACACTTTTTTTAAAAGGTAATAATATTTTAAAATTTTTACTGTATTTTTGTGTTATTTTTGTTTTGTTTGTTTATGTTAAATAATTGCATTTTTGTCCCAAAATCAATTTTTTGAATAGTTTTTTGGTTAAATGCCAAAATGATGCTGAAAATTCAGCTTTGATCACAGAAATAAATGACATTTTACAGCATATTCACATAGAAAACACTTACTTTAAACTGTAATAATATTTAGAATTTTTACTGTATTTTTATTATTTTTGTTTTGGTCTGAATCAGGAGAGAAATCTGTACAAATCAAGCTTTGTTTACAAGCCAAAACAGCTCTAAACAAATATGTGGCTGGATTTTGATGTGAGAGAAAACAGGAGAAGGACTTTTACACTTTGATCACAGAAATAAATGACATTTTACAGTATATTCACATAGAAAAACACTTTTTTTAAAAGGTAATAATATTTTAAAATTTTTACTGTATTTTTGTGTTATTTTTGTTTTGTTTGTTTATGTTAAATAATTGCATTTTTGTCCCAAAATCAATTTTTTGAATAGTTTTTTTGGTTAAATGCCAAAATGATGCTGAAAATTCAGCTTTGATCACAGAAATAAATGACATTTTACAGTATATTCACATAGAAAAACTCTTTATTTTAAACGGTAATAATATTTTACATTTTTACAGTATTTTTTTGTTTGTTTTTTGTTTTGTTTGTGTTAATTGCATTTTTGTGTCAAAGTCAGTAGGGTTTTGGAATTGGTTTTTGGTTAAATGCCAAAATGATGCTGAAAATTCAGCTTTGATCACAGAAATAAATGACATTTTACAGTATATTCACATAGAAAAACACTTTTTTTAAACGGTAATAATATTTTACATTTTTACAGTATTTTTTTGTTTGTTTTTTGTTTTGTTTGTTTGTGTTAATTGCATTTTTGTGTCAAAGTCAGTAGGGTTTTGGAATTGGTTTTTGGTTAATGCCAAAATGATGCTGAAAATTCAGCTTTGATCACAGAAATAAATGACATTTTACAGTATATTCACATAGAAAACACTTTTTTTAAAATGTAATAATATTTTGAATTTTTACTGTATTTTTATTATTTTTGTTTTGGTCTGAATCAGGAGAGAAATCTGTGCAGATCAAGCTTTGTTTACAAGCCAAAACAGCTCTAAACAAATATGTGGCTGGATTTTGATGTGAGAGACAACAGGAGATGGACTTTTACACTTTGATCACAGAAATAAATGACATTTTACAGTATATTCACATAGAAAAACACTTTTTTTAAAAGGTAATAATATTTTAAAATTTTTACTGTATTTTTGTGTTATTTTTGTTTTGTTTGTTTATGTTAAATAATTGCATTTTTGTCCCAAAATCAATTTTTTGAATAGTTTTTTTGGTTAAATGCCAAAATGATGCTGAAAATTCAGCTTTGATCACAGAAATAAATGACATTTTACAGTATATTCACATAGAAAAACTCTTTATTTTAAACGGTAATAATATTTTACATTTTTACAGTATTTTTTTGTTTGTTTTTTGTTTTGTTTGTGTTAATTGCATTTTTGTGTCAAAGTCAGTAGGGTTTTGGAATTGGTTTTTGGTTAAATGCCAAAATGATGCTGAAAATTCAGCTTTGATCACAGAAATAAATGACATTTTACAGTATATTCACATAGAAAAACACTTTTTTTAAACGGTAATAATATTTTACATTTTTACAGTATTTTTTTGTTTGTTTTTTGTTTTGTTTGTTTGTGTTAATTGCATTTTTGTGTCAAAGTCAGTAGGGTTTTGGAATTGGTTTTTGGTTAATGCCAAAATGATGCTGAAAATTCAGCTTTGATCACAGAAATAAATGACATTTTACAGTATATTCACATAGAAAACACTTATTTTAAACTGTAATAATATTTAGAATTTTTACTGTATTTTTATTATTTTTGTTTTGGTCTGAATCAGGAGAGAAATCTGTACAAATCAAGCTTTGTTTACAAGCCAAAACAGCTCTAAACAAATATGTGGCTGGATTTTGATGTGAGAGAAAACAGGAGAAGGACTTTTACACTTTGATCACAGAAATAAATGACATTTTACAGTATATTCACATAGAAAAACACTTTTTTTAAAAGGTAATAATATTTTAAAATTTTTACTGTATTTTTGTGTTATTTTTGTTTTGTTTGTTTATGTTAAATAATTGCATTTTTGTCCCAAAATCAATTTTTTGAATAGTTTTTTTGGTTAAATGCCAAAATGATGCTGAAAATTCAGCTTTGATCACAGAAATAAATGACATTTTACAGTATATTCACATAGAAAAACTCTTTATTTTAAACGGTAATAATATTTTACATTTTTACAGTATTTTTTTGTTTGTTTTTTGTTTTGTTTGTGTTAATTGCATTTTTGTGTCAAAGTCAGTAGGGTTTTGGAATTGGTTTTTGGTTAAATGCCAAAATGATGCTGAAAATTCAGCTTTGATCACAGAAATAAATGACATTTTACAGTATATTCACATAGAAAACACTTTTTTTAAAATGTAATAATATTTTGAATTTTTACTGTATTTTTATTATTTTTGTTTTGGTCTGAATCAGGAGAGAAATCTGTGCAGATCAAGCTTTGTTTACAAGCCAAAACAGCTCTAAACAAATATGTGGCTGGATTTTGATGTGAGAGACAACAGGAGATGGACTTTTACACTTTGATCACAGAAATAAATGACATTTTACAGTATATTCACATAGAAAAACACTTTTTTTAAAAGGTAATAATATTTTAAAATTTTTACTGTATTTTTGTGTTATTTTTGTTTTGTTTGTTTATGTTAAATAATTGCATTTTTGTCCCAAAATCAATTTTTTGAATAGTTTTTTGGTTAAATGCCAAAATGATGCTGAAAATTCAGCTTTGATCACAGAAATAAATGACATTTTACAGCATATTCACATAGAAAACACTTACTTTAAACTGTAATAATATTTAGAATTTTTACTGTATTTTTATTATTTTTGTTTTGGTCTGAATCAGGAGAGAAATCTGTACAAATCAAGCTTTGTTTACAAGCCAAAACAGCTCTAAACAAATATGTGGCTGGATTTTGATGTGAGAGAAAACAGGAGAAGGACTTTTACACTTTGATCACAGAAATAAATGACATTTTACAGTATATTCACATAGAAAAACACTTTTTTTAAAAGGTAATAATATTTTAAAATTTTTACTGTATTTTTGTGTTATTTTTGTTTTGTTTGTTTATGTTAAATAATTGCATTTTTGTCCCAAAATCAATTTTTTGAATAGTTTTTTTGGTTAAATGCCAAAATGATGCTGAAAATTCAGCTTTGATCACAGAAATAAATGACATTTTACAGTATATTCACATAGAAAAACTCTTTATTTTAAACGGTAATAATGTTTTACATTTTTACAGTATTTTTTTGTTTGTTTTTTGTTTTGTTTGTGTTAATTGCATTTTTGTGTCAAAGTCAGTAGGGTTTTGGAATTGGTTTTTGGTTAAATGCCAAAATGATGCTGAAAATTCAGCTTTGATCACAGAAATAAATGACATTTTACAGTATATTCACATAGAAAACACTTTTTTTAAAATGTAATAATATTTTGAATTTTTACTGTATTTTTATTATTTTTGTTTTGGTCTGAATCAGGAGAGAAATCTGTGCAGATCAAGCTTTGTTTACAAGCCAAAACAGCTCTAAACAAATATGTGGCTGGATTTTGATGTGAGAGACAACAGGAGATGGACTTTTACACTTTGATCACAGAAATAAATGACATTTTACAGTATATTCACATAGAAAAACACTTTTTTTAAAAGGTAATAATATTTTAAAATTTTTACTGTATTTTTGTGTTATTTTTGTTTTGTTTGTTTATGTTAAATAATTGCATTTTTGTCCCAAAATCAATTTTTTGAATAGTTTTTTGGTTAAATGCCAAAATGATGCTGAAAATTCAGCTTTGATCACAGAAATAAATGACATTTTACAGCATATTCACATAGAAAACACTTACTTTAAACTGTAATAATATTTAGAATTTTTACTGTATTTTTATTATTTTTGTTTTGGTCTGAATCAGGAGAGAAATCTGTACAAATCAAGCTTTGTTTACAAGCCAAAACAGCTCTAAACTAATATGTGGCTGGATTTTGATGTGAGAGAAAACAGGATGGATAAATTATGAATTATGGATTATGAACTCGCATTTGAGTTAAAAAGCATCAAAATGATGGATTTGTTTCAGCTTGTGTCTTCTCAAGATGTTAACTGATGGACTGGAGTGGTGTGGATTACATGTGTGTTATTGTGATGTTTTTATCAGCTGTTTGGACTCTTCATTAGACAGAGATGGAATGAAAACATTTCTCCAAATCTGATAAAGAAACTCATCTACAGTTGAGGTCAAAAGTTTACATCCTCCTTTCAGAATCTGCAAAATGTTAATTATTTTAGCAAAATAAGAGGGATCATACAAAATGCATTTTATTGTTTATTTAGTTCTGACCTGAATGAGATATTTTACATAAAAGATGTTTACATATAGTCCACAAGAGAAAATAATAGTTGAATTTATAAAGAAGTTTACAACCCTTTGATTTTTAATATTGTGTTGTTACCTGAATGATCCACAGTTGTGTTTTTTTGTTTAGTGATAGTTGTTCATGAGTTCCTTGTTTGTCCTGAACAGTTGAACTGTCTGCTGTTCTTCAGAAAAATCCTTAAGGTTCCACAAATTCTTTGCTTTTCCAGCATTTTTGTGTATTTGAACCCTTTCCAACAATGACTGTCTGATTTTGAGATGCATCTTTTCACACTGAGGACAACTGAGGGACTCATATGCAACTATTACAGAAGATCAAACACTCACTGATGCTCCAGAAGGAAAAAAACATGCATTAAGAGACGGGGGTGAAAACTTTTGGAATTTGAAGATCAGGGCAAAACTTATTTTGTCTTCTGGAAAACATGTTAGTATCTTCTATAGCCTCTAAAAAAATTAAAATATTTAGAGAAAATAAAAAAAAGTACACATCTTCATTCTGTTCAAAAGTAATGCATGTTTTTCCTTCTGGAGCATCAGTGAGTGTTTGAACCTTCTGTAATAGTTGCATACGAGTCCCTCAGTTGTCCTCAGTGTGAAAAGATGGATCTCAAAATCAGACAGTCATTGTTGGAAAGGGTTCAAATACACAAAAATGCTGGAAAACCAAGAGACCTGAAGGATTTTTCTGAAGAACAGCAGGCAGTTTAAACATCTTTTATGTGCAATATCTAATTCAGGTCAGTATTAAATAAACAATAACATGCATTTTATATGATCTCTCTTCTTCTGATAAAATAAGTAACATTTTGCAGATTCTAAAAGGGAAACTGTACTTCTTGAAAACTGTTCACTTAAAGGTTCTTTGGGTAACCCAAAATAGCTGTTCTCTTCAATCACTAATTGTATTTTTAAAAGTTGGAAATGTGACAGAATGGGTTTAAAAAAAGAAACACAGCCATGCTTACAAACATCTAGTGATAACAGGAGAACATTACCATTTCTGTTTGTCTTATTGAGACCAGAGACTCGTGTGCAGCTGACGACTGAATCAATTATTCATTTACTTTAAGAGCGTACAAATGCGAGGAGCTCCAGCTCTGATTTGTCTTTCTAGTGGAGGATCCGGTCTCAGATTAAAACGTGGTCAAGCATAGAGGTCAGTATTTCCCAGTGGCTCTCCGCTGACTCAACACTCATGAATATTCACTCGTGCAGCTACGCTAAGAGCCCCGTCCGTAAATGACCCACTAACAACCTCTTCAGAATATATTATTGATGGCGGCATCAGTCTGCAAAACAGCCTGCATGGATTATTCTACTTTCGTCTGTTTGTGTGGCACATCATAGGCCTCCACAATTATTAGAATACATAAGCGTGGAGTTACTGCTGATGCAATTAAGTCACTGCGAAAGTGCTGACAGCAGTCTATTTATGTCAACTTCAGACGCATCCAGATTTTCCATTTGCAACATGTTTTTGGCAGCGGTTGAGCTGTAGAATCAATCGCAGACGGCAATTTTAGGAACACGAATGCATGACCAATTGACAGGCCTATTTGTGTGAGTGTTTATTTAATTTGACATCAAAATAAATGCTGAGGCAATTTGACAAACACAGTTTTGATTGTAATTCCATTAATAACTCTTTCAGTACTTTTGAGAAAGTACTCTTTGGAAAGTTTAGATATGCAATGGAGTGCTGCAGGAATGAGTTCTTAAAAAATTGGTTGCATTTTTGTGCCAAAGTCAGTAGGCTTTTGGTTTTTGGTTAAATGCCAAAATTATGCTGAAAATATGGCTTTGATTCACAGAAATAAATTGCATTTTACAGTATATTCATATAAAAAACACTTGTTTTAAACGGTAATAATATTTTAAATATTTACTATATTTCTGTTTTGTTTGTTAATTGATTGCATGTTTGTGCCCAAGTCAGTAGGTATTTTGAATTGGGTTTTGGTTAATGCCAAAATGATGCTGAAAATTCAGCTTTGATCACAGAAATAAATTACATTTTACAGTATATTCACATAGAACACTTTTTTTTTAAAGGTAATAATATTTTAAATTTTTACTGTTTTTTGTTATTTTTGTTTTGTTTGTTTATGTTAAATAATTGCATTTTTGTGCCAATATCAGTAGGTTTTTTAATTGGTTTTTGGTTAAATGCCAAAATTATGCTAAAAATATGGCTTTGATTCACAGAAATAAATTGCATTTTACAGTATATTCACACAGAAAACCTCTTATTTTAAACAGTAAATATATTTTACATTTTTACTGTATTTTTTGTTATTTTTGTTTTGTTTGTTTGCGTTTCTTAATTGCATTTTTGTGCCAAAGTCAGTAGGTTTTTTAATTGGTTTTTGGTTAAATGCCAAAATGATGCTGAAAATTCAGCTTTGATTCAAAGAAATAAATTACATTTTACAGTATATTCACATAGAAAAACACTTTTTTTTAAAGGTAATAATATTTAAAATTTTTACTGTTTTTTGTTATTTTTGTTTTGTTTGTTTATGTTAAATAATTGCATTTTTGTGCCAAAATCAGTAGGTTTTTTAATTGGTTTTTGGTTAAATGCCAAAATTATGCTAAAAATATGGCTTTGATTCACAGAAATAAATTGCATTTTACAGTATATTCACACAGAAAAGCTTATTTTAAACAGTAAATATATTTTACATTTTTACTGTATTTTTTGTTATTTTTGTTTTGTTTGTTTGCGTTCATTAATTGCATTTTTTGCCAAAGTCAGTAGGTTTTTTTAATTGGTTTTTGGTTAAATGCCAAAATGATGCTGAAAATTCAGCTTTGATTCAAAGAAATAAATTGCATTTTACAGTATATTCACATAGAAAACACATTTTTAAAACTAATAATATTTTACATTTTTACTGTATTTTTGTTTAGTTTGTGTGTATTCATTAAATGCATTTTTGTGCCAAAGTCAGTAGGTTTTTTTAATTGGGTTTTGGTTAATGCCAAAATGATGCTGAAAATTCAGCTTTGATCACAGAAATAAATTACACTTTACAGTATATTCACATAGAAAAACACTTTTTTTAAACGGCAATAATATTTTACATTTTTACTGTATTTTTGTTTTGTATGTTTGTGTTAATTAATTGCATTTTTGTGTTTAATTAATCAATTAATGAACACATTTTTTGTGTTAATTAATTGCATTTCTGTGCCAAAGTCAGTACTTTTTTTTTTTATTGGTTTTTGGTTAAATGCCATTTTACAGTATATTCACACAGAAAAACACTTATTTTAAACTATAATAATATTTTTTTATATTTTCTTTTTGTTATTTTTGTTTTGTCTGTTTAAGTTCGTTAATAGCATTTTTGTGCCAAAGTCAGTAGGTTTTTTGAATGGGTTGTTTGGTTAAATGCTTGAAATAATGTCAATGTATTTTTAAGCTTTTATGTGTCTTGAAAAAGGCGACAACTATCAAGTGTCTAAATGGGACTCTAACAATGGTTGCGTTTATAATCACACTCTTGCAAACTATTATAACTCAAACTTTCAACTTGTAGATTCGAAATAAAGAAGATTGCATGCATGCAAGTGTTTTTATATCACTAATATGAATTAAAATCAGCAATTATAATCACTCACAATTGTGCAGGCCTCCATTTCTAGAATAATTCCCTTGGTTTTCTGATCTATTGCCCAGTTAACAGCACTTCTATCAGAATGATATTGTATTGCCGGTCATGATCAGCATTTCAACAAACGGCTCCAGGAAATCCACCGCAGGTTCTCCAGCAAAAATCCTTAAAAGCAGAGGGCCACTTACCGTCTTGAACCTCGTCCGGCCGCTTGCGCTTCTCGTAAACCACAATGATGACCACGAGGATGATGATCTCGGCCAGGACGCCCAGGAAAGGCCAGAGCGGGGCGAGGTGACTCCTCACCCGCAGGATGGTCACGGACTCTTTGGAGCCGATGATGTTGGAGGCGTTGCAGACGTACTCGCCCGGATCTGTGCTGATGTCCAAACCCATGATGCTCAGCTCTGTGAAATTGTCTTTGTTGATGATGAAGAAGCGGCCCGTGCTGTTATCAATGTCCTGTCAAGACAAAATCATCTCATCATCATCTGTCTGTGAAACCAGTTTCAATGTGACTTCAATGTCATTCCACGAGAGAGTTTCATTTTTGGCTTAAATATTTCTTTGAATACCATTTAAGGTTTAATTTAAATAGCAGGGTACATTTAATTCATCAAGGATGCATTAAATAGATCAAAAGAGACAGTAAAGATGTCTTCTCCTAGAGAATTCAAGCTAGAATCACCAAACTCAGGCCAGCTCTTCAGAATGATCTCACTTATAGTTGATCAAATTGAAGATTAAAAATCCCATAGACATTATTTCTAATGCAATAAAACGTCCATTCTAATATTTCGAATCTACGCTAATGTCATGCTAGCAACTTGCTAATCATGATAGAAACATGTTAGAAACATGCTAGCAGCTTTGCTAATCATGGTAGAAACATGTTAGAAATGTGCTAACAACTCTCTAGCCTAAAAACATGCTAGCAGCTTGCTAATCATGATAGAAACATGTTAGAAACATGCTAGCAGCTTTGCTAATCATGCTAGAAACATGTTAGAAACATGCTAGCAGCTTTGCTAATCATGCTAGAAACATGTTAGAAATGTGCTAACAACTCTCTAGCCTAAAAACATGCTAGCAGCTTGCTAATCATGATAGAAACATGTTAGAAACATGCTAGCAGCTTTGCTAATCATGCTAGAAACATGTTAGAAACATGCTAGCAGCTTTGCTAATCATGCTAGAAACATGTTAGAAACATGCTAGCAGCTTTGCTAATCATGCTAGAAACATGTTAGAAATGTGCTAACAACTCTCTAGCCTAAAAACATGCTAGCAGCTTGCTAATCATGATAGAAACATGTTAGAAACATGCTAGCAGCTTTGCTAATCATGCTAGAAACATGCTAGCAGCTTTGCCCAATCATGCTAAAAACATGTTAGAAATGTGCTAACAACTCTCAAGCCTAAAAACATGCTAGAAACTTGCTAATCATGATAGAAACATGTTAGCAACTTGCTAATCATGATAGAAACATTAGCGACATGCTAACAACTTGTTAATCATGCTAGAAACATGCTAATGACATGCTAGTAACTTGTTAATCATGTTAATAACATGCTAACAACTTGTTAATCATGCTAGAAACATGCTAATGACATGCTAGTAACTTGTTAATCATGCTAATAACATGCTAACAACTTGCTAATCATGATAGAAACGTTAGCGACATGCTAACAACTTGTTAATCATGCTAGAAACATGCTAATGACATGCTAGTAACTTGTTAATCATGCTAATAACATGCTAACAACTTGTTAATCATGCTAGAAACATGCTAATGACATGCTAGTAACTTGTTAATCATGATAGAAACGTTAGAAACTATGCTATGCTAACAACTTGTTAATCATGCTAGAAACATGCTAATGACATGCTAGTAACTTGTTAATCATGCTAATAACATGCTAACAACTTGCTAATCATGCTAGAAAAATGCTAATGACATGCTAGTAACTTGTTAATCATGCTAGAAAAATGCTAATGACATGCTAGTAACTTGTTAATCATGATAGAAACGTTAGAAACTATGCTATGCTAACAACTTGCTAATCATGCTAGAAACATGTTAATGGCATGCTAGTAACTTGTTAATCATGCTAATAACATGTTAACAATTTGCTAATCATGCTAGAAACATGCTAATGACATGCTAGTAACTTGTTAATCATGCTAATAACATGCTAACAACTTGCTAATCATGCTAGAAACATGTTAATGACATGCTAGTAACTTGTTAATCATGCTAATAACATGCTAACAACTTGCTAATCATGCTAGAAACATGCTAATGGCATGCTAGTAACTTGTTAATCATGATAATAACATGATAACAATTTGCTAATCATGCTAGAAACATGCTAATGACATGCTAGTAACTTGTTAATCATGCTAATAACATGCTAACAACTTGCTAATCATGCTAGAAACATGTTAGAAACGTGGTAGCAACTTGTTAATAATGTTAGAAACACTAACAACTTGCTAATCATGCTAGAAACATGTTAAACATGCTAGAAAAATGTTAGAATCATGCTAACTACATTCTAATCATGCTAGCAACATGCTAATAATCTAATCTATCTATATAAAGTTCAAAACTTTAATCTTTTACAGCTTCTTTAACAAACTTGACAAAGCTTTTTAATCTAGTTTTAAACTCTAATAATATTTCACATTTTTATAGTATTTTTTTATTAAATAATTCCAGTCTTGGTGAGCAGATATTCATATGTGTGTGAGAGGCTTGTATACGTACGATGTAAGATCCTCGGCCCACTTTCTTGCGCCACATCCAGACAGGATGCGGGTATCCCACAGATTTGCAGTGCAGCGTCGCATTTTCCCCTTCTTTTTTGTTCTCGCTTCGTTTATGGCCGATGATTTCAGGAGCAGCTGGACAGAGACAGAAGGCTTGCTTTTACATCACTCAGATTTAAGCTTGTCCCTTTACTTGATCTTGTTCTTAACTCTCTGTATCTGGCCTTGACATGCGCTTTATTCTTTCGCTCGTGTGACGTGATTTTTGTGGCATTATTTCACAAGCTCAGGTCTCTGGAATCCTCTGACCATCACAACGGGTTTGGAACTCAAGTGTTTATATTGTGTCCTTATTTGCCTGTGACACAACCAGGCTTGCTGGAATTTGTTTACCATGTCTTTCATTTGATCAAAGCTGGAAAATAAGCTTTCCGTTGATGTATGGTTTGAAAATCTGGAATCTGAGGGTGCAAAAAAATCTAAATATTGAGAAAAATCGCCTTTAAAGTTGTCCAAATGAAGTTTTTGGCAATGCATTTTACTAATCAAAATGTAAGTTTCAATATATTTACAGTTGGAAATTTACAAAATATCTTCATGGAACATTATCTTTACTTAATATCCTAAAGGTTTTGTCAACATGACGTCAATTACTTTAATAAAACTTCCTAATAAAAACTACAGAAATTAATGTAACACTAAGGAACTCATATCAGATTCAAAGTGTGGGATGTTCTCATTCAAGATATTTTTATTATATTATTATTTAAATGTATTATTTTTAGTATTTATTGCTGGAAAATTAGTTTATTTGTCAATGCAAAAAGTGTTGTTCTTCCTCAGTATTTAATATATAAACATTCCTAAAATCAAGATATATTTACTTGAGAAGCAAAATGATAAGAAAATAAGACTTAATTCAAAAAAGTAACTCTGACCCCATGTTTTTTTCTCATTTTAAGCATAAACTTACTTCATTTAGCAATTCAGCAATTCATATTAATAATCAAATTTAGTTTTGATATATTTACAGTAGGAAAATATAGAAGATATCTTCATGGAACATGATCTTTAATTAATATCCTAATGATTTTTGTCAACATGACATCAAAACTGAATACAGTTACTTTAATAAAACTTCCTAATAAAAACAACAGAAATTAATGTAACACTAAGGAACTCATATCAGAGTCAGGAGGAGGGCAGCATCTGATTGGACAAATTAGCAAGATGAGTCATCAATGTTTTTAATATTTTTTCCTGGAAAATTAGTTTATTTGTCAATGCAAAAAGTGCTGGTCTTCCTCAGTATTTAACATATAGACATTCTTAAATCTAATATATATATAAACATTCCCAAATCAAGATATATTTACTTGAGAAGCAAAATGACATAAGAAAATAAGGCTTAATTCAAAAATTCAACTTTATTTTGCTGACCCCATTTTTCCGTCTTTTTAAGCATAAACTTACTTCATTTAAAACATTTGTCAGAAAACAAGACCATCAGAACAGGTTTGGAAGTCAAGTGTTTATATTGTGTCCTTATTTGCCGTCACACAACCAGGCTTGCTGGAATTTGTTTATATGTTTATGAATAAATAAGCTTTTCATTAACGTATGCTTTGTTAGGATAAGGCAATATTTGGCTGAGATGCAACTATTTGAAAATCTGAGGCTGCAAAAAAAATCTAAATATTGAGAAAATCGCCTTTGAAGTTCTTAGCAATGCATATTACTAATCAAAAATTTAGTTTTGATATATTTACAGTAGGAAAATATAGAAAATATCTTCATGGAACAAGATCTTTACTTAATATCCTAATGATTTTTGTCAGCATGACATAAAAACTGACTAGTTACTTTAATAGAACTTTCTTATAAGTACAACACTTCCTTTTTTGAAACAGGAAGTTTGAATGTAAGATATTAAATGATTGTTTAAATAGCAAATTAATGCAACACTAAGGAACTCATATCAGAGTCAGGAGGAGGGACATTCTCATTCAAGACAGCATCTGATTGGACAAAATTAGCATAGGCTTTAATTTATTTATCTGTCAATGCAAATAGTGCTGTTCTTCCTCAGTATTTAATATATAAACATTCCTAAATCAAGATATTTACTTGAGAAACAAAATGACATAAGAAAATAAGACTTCATTCAAAAATGTAAATCTGACCCCATGTTTTTTCTCATTTTAAGCATAAAATTACTTAATTTTAAATGATCTGTCAAAAAACAAGTCTTGTTGCATTTCATCTTGCATTTCAAGAAATCAGATTGTGATTTAAGACTGTTTAGAAATTTGTACTGAGAAACAAGACAATACTGAAAATGCAAAATAACAGAATAATTGTTTTCTTAATGAGCTATCAAAATGAAGTGAAATTAAATATGGGGTCAGAATTATCAATTTAGTTACTTAAGGGAAAACAAGCTCAAAACAAACTCATTTATTTTCAATAAATTTCTCAGAAGACAAGACTTACTATTTTACATAATTTTGCATCTGAAATAAATGTATAGTTCAATATAGGTCAAAATTTTACATACACCTTGCAGAAGCTGCAAAATGTAATTTTTGAGGGATCATACAAAATGCATGGTATGTTTTACTTAGTCCTGACCTGAAT
>NC_133371.1:46439907-46464398 GCF_049309525.1 Garra rufa | reverse complement strand
CATTGTAAAGGACTTTTACGTGCTTTTTTCAAACCAGGGAAGTGACGTCGACGTGTCGCCATTTGTAGTTTCTAAGACTATTAGGGATCGGCTAAAACGTGCTTTTAAAACACTCATGGTGGACTTACAAATGTTCTGATGCAGCGTTTTGTGAGTACATACCCTATTTACACTACTGTACAAGTTTGGTAAGATTACTTGCACGTTTAGTGGTGCAATTTAGGAGATACATCACATGTACCATTCACTCCTGTAACAAGCAATTCGAAAAACTCTAATATCTCCTTAAATGTTTGACTAAGGTAAAAAAAACTTCGGATGGGGTATTTACATGGGCTTCGGAGTGCATAGCAATGAAGTCAATTCTACTCCGAACCATCCCTTTAAAGCAGTTTAACATAAGGCTGCAACAAAACAAAATGTGAAAAAATAAAGTTGCATGCACATGTCAAAACACACCGCCCAGCCCTAATCAACAGTTCTTTTTTGCACGAGGGACGCAGTGGGCAACTACAGCTACTACAGTACATAGAGCACTCACTCTGCAGCACGGATATGGTGGCTTGCGTTCGGATCCAGGTGATGGCCGGGTTTTGGCGAAGGTCGTTTCGGCGCGGGTCGTTGCTGGCCCTGCACTCGTAGATCCCGGCGTCCTCCAGCGTGAGGCGGGAGATGGCCAGCACGCTCACACCGTTGGAGCCGTACGCCGTGTTGATGGACACCCGACGCTTGCGGGCGCCGTCCCACAGCTGCTTGAAGGAGTCCGCCCTGTTAATGTCGGCGTACCACCACTGGATCTCCGGCACGGGGTTTCCGACCACGTCGCAGTACAGCTCAAAGGCGTCTCCTGTGAGCTTTATCTCTGACATTGGCGACTTCACAAACCCAGCTGGAGAGGAAGAGGGAGCCATGGAGGGGGAAGAAGAAGAAGTGTGAAGGAAACGGGGAGAAGAGGGATGTGCGAGAGAAAACCAAAGCGTCGGATCAGTCGGAAAAAAAGAACACAAAAGAAGAATGAACCAAATGCAAATCAAGGAGAAACCAGCCACAAATCAGAAATGAGTTGGAAAATAGAAGACAGAATTAAAGAACATGTTAATGAACCTTCGTTACAATACGACCATCTTTTACTGTTGTATCGCAAAGGGACACTTCAAACCGAATTAAACATTTGCTCATAAATGATGGCAGATGTTTATTTTTGAGTGAGCTTTCCATTTAAAAATCATTCTTATGTTTCTATAAAGGCTTCTTTAGTGTTTCTGCACATGCAGGATTTTATTCAATTGATGCTCTAAACAAAGACAAGAGGAGAAAAACATTTGCACATCAAGGAATGTATATACAGTCTGGAAGGACGCTGCATTATGCTTCACATTGGCAGGATAATTTAGCGACGCTTGAGGAAACAGCGAGGCTCTCTTTACAATGTCTTCAGTGGCATTTTTCACTGTCGCTTTGGTAAAAAATATAGCACGCATAAATGGTTATGTAGAATAAATGCTTTCACTTTATTATCAGTGCTCATGTTTTGCCTGAAAAATGGAGCACTGCAAAATAAATATAGAAATAAATAAAATGTATTATTATTATTAAGCATTTTTGTCTTTACTAATATGTTTTCTATTAAAATCCATCTAAAACTCCTAAAATTATGTACTTGAGTAGCAAAACTAAAAATACTGATTGGATACAGTTAGAATTAATGCTTTTACTGCAAGATTTTTCATTTATATGTTTTGCCTGAATATTTTTTTTTTCTGGCAGCATTAAAAGATAAATAAAATAATAATTATTATTATAAACAACATTTTTGCCTTTATCAATGTCTTCTATTAAAATCTAAAAATCCTTAATAAATATTTACTTGAGATTTACTTGAGTAGCAAAACAGAAAATACAGAATTGTTTTCTGGCAGCGAAAAAAAAAAATAATAAAAACAAAAAAATAAAAAAAAAATAAATAAAAAAATATTAGATTTATATTAAACAAAAATTTTGCCTTTACCAATGTCTTCTGTTAAAATCTAAAAATGCCTAAAATAATATTTACTAGAGATTTACTTGAGTAGCAAAACAGAAAATACAGAGTTGTTTTCTAGCAGCAAAAAAATAAAAAAATAAAAAAATAAAATATTAGAATTATTATATTAAACAAAAATGTTGCCTTTACCAATGTCTTCTATTAAAATATAAACATCCTTAAATAATATTTACTTGAAAATACAATTTTTTTTTTCCTGGCAGAATTAAGTTAAAATAAAATAAAAATTATTGTAATTATTATATTAAAAAACATTTTTGTCTTCTATTAAAATCTAAAAATCATTAAAAAATATTTACTTAAGTAGCAAAACTAAAAATACTGAATAAATTGTTATTCTGGCAGCACTGCAAAATAAAATAAAATAAAATAAAAAATAAATATTATTATTATATTTAACAACATTCTTGCCTTTACCAAAGTCTTCTATTAAAATCTCAAAATCGTTAAAAATATTTACTTTAGTAGCAAAACTGAAAATACAAAATAAATTGTTTTGGCAGCACTAAAAAATACAAAATAAACATTGCATAATAATAATTTTGGCATTTTTGTTTGTACAAAAATCTATTTACTTGAGTAGCAAAACTGAAAATACAGATTGGATACATAAGTTATGTAGAATTTATGCTTTTACTTTAAAATTATTTTACATACTTCTTTTTTGCCTGATTAAATTGTTTTCTGGCAGCACTGCAAAATAATAGTTTTCTTAACCAGCATTTTTGTTATAACCAATATTTTCTAGTAAAAACATCTAAAACTCCTTTAAATTAATCAAAATAAATGAGTAAAATAATCACCCGTTTTCTTGCTTTTAGAGAATATATCTCCAATTCAGTTTTTTTCCTTAAATTTGACCTTATTTAATTTTTTCTAACCTCATTGGAAAATTGCATAAACCTTAAAATAACACATTCTCTGAATTCTCTGAAAGCAAATCGTATTATTTTCCACAATTCTGCTTCTCTAATAAATATATCTTATTGCGTAGATATTTTTACCAGAAAACAAGACAGTGAGCCTTAAAATTCTGAGCGCTTAAGAAAAGGTATTTTGCAACGATCCAGATGGCAATAACACCGGCGCATCCCTATTTATCCCGGGAAACACTGAGATATAAAGAGATGATGCCCTTCGAGATGAAGTTATTATTGTAACGGATTACTGGCCAGTAAATGAAATGATTCATGAAGGTTTGCTGGAGTTTACAGCATCACGCCTCTCGCGGTAAGAGACCAAGCCCGTGGAAAGGTGAATTTCGACAGAAATATGCTTGCATCTCACATCAGATCTACTCGCGAGTCCATTCCTGTCAACCCCTGATGGTTTTACATCCTTTCTGTTTATCGTACCACTATCAGCTGGTCACGTGCATCCGTGAGTTGTCAGAGCTGACTAATGCACAGGTGGCGTCAGCCGCAAACATGTAACCTTAGTCACACAGTCTGGAGGAGATTCGCTTGCATCTCTACACACGAGAATCTGAAAAACCACACGCCAACGTGAGCTTGCATATCGCCGAAAATATCTGTTCAGAAGTCCTTCTGTCAGAGTGTTTCACTTTTAAATAAATGTGAATAGATCTCACTAGAGTCTCTTTCTCAGGAGAAACATCCGAGGAGCCGGAGACTTCAATAAGATACAGAAAACCGCATTACTGGGTAGAAGGATCAACTACTGATCGTTCTTTCCTCTGGGTATAGCTATGAAATATCACGTTGACATGATGACGGTGCTTATAGTTTCGAAATTGCGGTTCAGTTTAACCTTGGTTTGTGATGAATGCCACCCGTGACGCTAGGCTAGGCTTGCCTCCAAGTACTTGTGACCGCTCAAGATGGGACTCAATCATCCCAGAGCGGCATGAGCTCACGACGTGTCTCATTTTCAGAGCCGGCGCAGATCTACAGTAGAGTCGCATTTGGCCCAAACTGGAACTCAACAGCCAAATATCAATAAAATGGGTCAAAATGTGTTAGGGCTGGGTGATTTATCTAATATTTATGATATAATATCATATACATGGCCAGAATATATGCTTTCATTCAGTAAGGACACTTTGGATTGATCAAATGTGACATTTGGGTCATTCCGTGACGGTTTTAATTTTAGATTTTGCTATTTTTTATTCAACAAAGATAAACATGTATATTGACCAAAGCCAAAATATTAAATATCATGAATTTTGTAAAAGTGTCCTTTGGTAGGTCTGTTAGAAAAATCTGTTGACTTTAGCAAACTTTGTCGTATTACGCGCCAATGGTGATCATTCAAAAATGGGGAAGGAGCACTTTTCAAGTTCTTTTCTCTAAAGTTCCCATGCCTGTAACTCAAGAAGTGTTAAAGATATCTTAATGGCCTTTTAGATATTGGGTCTTTCACTTTCACAAACTTTCACTTTGGCATTTTAATTTTTGTGGCTCTACATTGTTCGCTTCCAGAGATATTGGAAATTCAATATGGCTCCAGGAATAAAAGTACAATTTTAACCTGAGATTTCAAATTTCAGGGGCGTAAAAACAAATTTAGAAAGATCCCAGCATCATAGTGCTACTTTCACACAGAGATTGGTAGGTCTTTTAGTAAAATCTGTTGACTTTAGAAATCTTTGTCGCATTATGCGCCAATAGTGACCATTCAAAAATGGGGAAGGAGCACTTTTCAAGTTCTTTTCTCCAAAGTTCCCATATGTGTAACTCAAGAAGTTTAAAAGATATCATAATGGCTTTTTAGATGTTGGGTCTTACTTAACTTTCCCTTTGACATCTTAATTTGTATGGCCCTACATGGCTCTGTTCCAGAGATATTGGAATTTCAATATGGCTCCAGGAATAGTCAAAATGTAAAATTTTAACCTGAGATGAGTCAAATTACAGGGGGGGTAAAAAATGTAAGAAAGAAGCCAGCATAATGATGTTACTTTTACACAGACATTAGCAGGTCTTTTAGTAAAATCTGTTGACTTTAGCAATCTTTGTTGCCTTATGTGCCAATGGTGATCATTCAAAAATGGGGAAGGAGCACTTTTCAGGTTTGTTTCTCCAACATTTGCAGGCCTGTAACTCAAGAAGTATTAAAGAGATCTTAATGGCCTTTTAGTTATTGGGTCTTAACAAACGTTCTCTTTGGCATCTTCATTTTGATGGCTCTACGTGGTTCAGTTCCAGAGATATTGAAATTTCAATATGGCTCCAGGAATAAATAGTTAAAATGTACACATTATTCCACTAAAAGTTGTTTTTAAAGAAGAAAACAAGATACATATATAGTTAGTTTCATCATTATTTGTTCTTCAGACATTCCTCTTTAAAAAAAATAAATAAAAATTATATTTTAGCAAACTGACCCACATTTGATTTTTGACCTTTGAAAATGTGTACATTTAAACAATGTATTCCTGGAGCCATATTGAAATTCCAATATCTCTGGAACCGAATCACATAGGGCCTTAAAAATTAAGATGCCAAAAGTAAAGTTTATTAAGACCCAATATCTAAAAGGGCATTATTATATCTTTAAGACTTCCTGAGTTACTATCATGTAAACTTGAGAAATAAACTTGAAAAGTGCTCCTTCCCCATTTTTGAATGGTCACCATTGGCACATGATGCAACAAAGATGGCTAAGGTCAACAGATTTTACTAACAGACCTACCAATCTCTTTGTTAAAATAATATTATGATGCTGGCATCTTTCTGAATTCATTTATAACCCCTGTAATTTGGCTCTGAATCTCAGGTGAAAATTGCCATTTTGACCCCTCTCTACAAAATAGTGGATTACTCAGTAATTATACATCTGTGACATTTAATATTTTGGCTTTCATCAGTATACATGTTTACCTTTCTTCAGAAACAAATATTAGCAAAATCAAAATTTGAGCAGGGACATTTCTGAAATAAGGCTGATTTGACACGGAATGACCCATTTATAATGTTACAAACGATTTCTATTTCAAACAAAAGCTGCTCTTTTGAACTTTTTATTCATCAGAAAATCCAGAAAAATAAAATATATCACTGTTTCCACAAAAATATGAACTAATAATCAGAAATGTGACACTGGAGACAAGTAATGATGCTGAAAATTTAGCTGTGCATCACAGAAATGAATTACATTAACATATATTCATATAGAAAAGAGCTATTTTAAATTAGAATAATATTTCACGTTTTTACTGCATTTTTTAATAAAATGAATGAAGACTTGGTGAGCAGAAGAGACTTCTTGCCGTCCTTTCATCACACAGCCCTATTAGTGCTCTTTATCTGTATCTAAAAGGATACTTGGAAAGTAATTTTCTCATTTTACACTCAAGAAACTGGCAAAGGAAACATTTTGGCAGGTCATTCAAGGAGACTGAGGTGGTTTTGTCATATAATCTCAGGATGACAAATGAACCGGCGCTCAGAGGACGCCTAAGCTGTCTTTTAATCATCATTCTTACATACAAATAAAAGATGGATCAAGCTCAGCGTGTTCGTTTGTCTCCGTTCAGGAAAATGACACCACTAAAAGACAGAAATGTTTCACTAGCTTCCTTCCAGTCTTTAACATTCAATGTAAGGTCAACGTGAACAATTAATGCACGTTCGTGGTCTCATTGTGAATGACTGATATTGATTTCAGTGAGCGTTCAGGTGTTCAGAAACAGCGAGAGAGAGACTCTGAAGAAAGCCGGTGTCTGTGTGTGGAGAGAGCTATGAAAAGACACAATTTTCACTTAGTTGAATTCCCTGCCTGAGGCACGATCATGTGAACCATAATTATATTCTCTCGGAATAAAGACATCCGTGTCTGGAGTTTTCAGCCACCCTAACGAACAGATCGGGCTTTCACACCTTCTCTACTGGAGCGCGATTCTCCGCAAGCCTCTCCGGGAACAGAAACATCTGGATGGTGCGTACAGCGGTGCATAATGACACGCATTCATGAGGCTTTTCAAACGGGGAAATTAACTTACAGCCATGGTGCTACTTCAGCATGTTAAAAGCGAAAGAAATCATGCAATAAGAAGGAATAGCTCACCAAAAAATTTAATTTGCTGACAGTTTACTCACCCCTAAGGCCATCCAAGATGTAAATTAGTTTATTTCTTCATCAGATTTGGAGAAATTGGATAAAATGGATCCTCTGCAGTGAATGGGTGCAGTCAGAATGAGAGTCCAAACAGCTGATTAAAAACATCACAATAATCCACAAGCAATCCACACCACTCCAGTCCATCAGTTAACATCTTGAGAAGACAAAAGCTGAAACAAATCTGTCATCAAGACATTTTGAACTAAAATATGAGTTCATGATTCATAAGAAAAGTCCATCTCATATTTGTTTAGAGCTGTTTTGGACTTTCCCATTTGATTTCAGACCACTTTTAATTGGACAATTTGGACCATTAATGGACCATTTAATTTTTTTATTTTAGTTCAAATGTGTTTTGATAGATTTGTTTCAGCTTTTGTCTTCTCAAGATGTTAACTGATGGACTGGAGTGGTCTGGATTACTTGTGGATTATTATGATGTTTTTAATCAGATGTTTGGACTCTCATTCTGACGGCACCCATTCAGTGCAATGGATCCATTGGTGAGCAAGCAATACTACATTTTTACAAATCTGATAAAGAAACAAGCTCATCTACATCTTGTATGACCTAATAAGATTTGTAGAAATGTGTCATTCCATCATTTGCTCACCAATGAATCCTTTGTAGTGAATGGGTGCCGTCAGAATGAGTCCAAACAGGTGATAAAAACACAATAATCCACAAGTAATGCACACTATAGTCCATCAATTAGCATCTTCAGAAGACAAAAGCTGTTTTGGCTTGTTAAAGGTGCTTGATCTGGGCAGATTTCTCTTATGATTCAGACTGTTTTATTGGAGGAAGCGTTATTATGGATTATGGACTCGTGCTGAAGTTAAAAACATCTTAATGATGGATTTGTTTCAGCTTTTGTCTTCTCAAGATGTTAACTGATGTTGGATTACTTGTGGATTATTGTGATGTTTTTATCAGCTGTTTGGACTCTAATTCTGACGGCACCCATTCACTGCAATGGATCCATTGGTGAGCAGGTGATACTACATTTTTACAAATCTGATGAAGAAACAAGCTCATCTACATCTTGTATGACCTAATAAGATTTGTAGAAATGTGTCATTCCATCATTTGCTCACCAATGAATCCTTTGTAGTGAATGGGTGCCGTCAGAATTAGAGTCTAAACAGCTGATAAAAACACAATCCACAAGTAATCTACACTCCAGTCCATCAATTAACATCTTGAGAAGACAAAAGATGTTTTGGACAGTTTTGGCTTGTTAACGGTGCTTGATCTGTGCAGATTTCTCTCCTGATTCAGACCAGAAATTTTTTTCACTGGAGGAAGCGTTATTATGGATTATGGACTTGTATTTTAGTTAAAAACATCTTAATGATGAATTTGTTTCTTTTTTCTTCTCAAGTCATTAATTGATGTACTGGAGCGGCACTTCTGGATTATTGTAATGTTTTTTATCAGCCGTTTGGACTTACATTCTGACGGCACCCATTCACTGCAATGGATCCATTGGTGAGCAGGTGATACTACATTTTTACAAATCTGATGAAGAAACAAGCTCATCTACATCTTGTATGACCAAATAAGATTTGTAGAAATGTGTCATTCCATCATTTGCTCACCAATGAATCCTTTGTAGTGAATGGGTGCCGTCAGAATTAGAGTCTAAACAGCTGATAAAAACACAATCCACAAGTAATCTACACTCCAGTCCATCAATTAACATCTTGCGAAGACAAAAGCTGTTTTGGACAGTTTTGGCTTGTTAACGGTGCTTGATCTCAGCAGATTTCTCTCCTGATTCAGACCAGACCACTTTTTCACTGGAGGAAGCGTTATTATGGATTATGGACTTGTATTTTAGTTAAAAACATCTTAATGATGAATTTGTTTCTTTTTTCTTCTTAAGACATTAACTGATGTACTGGAGCGGCACTTCTGGATTATTACTGGATTATTGACTCTCATTCTGACGGCACCCATTCACTGCAATGGATCCATTGGTGAGAAAGTGACACAACATTTTTACAAATTTGATGAAGAAACAATCTCATCTACATCTTGTATGACCTGAGGGTGAGTAAACCTTCAGCAAATGTTCATTTTTGGCTGAACTATTCCTTTAAAGATTCAATTTCAATGCACTGTACAACGCTGCTAATTCTGAAATCACTGCACAATACTCTAATACTCTCACGTGACCTGCTACAATAGATGCTTTTATTAACAGCATCTCCTGCCAACTTAAAAAAGGCGTTTAACGGTGGGATTTGGCAGCTTGAGTGTGTTAACGGGATCACTTGAGTTTTTCACCTCTCCGGTGGGAATTACGGCTCCCTGGAGGACAATAAAACACCACACAGACCCAAAAACACAAGCTAGCGCTGCCACATTTCCACACACACCAGAGTTGAGTAGGTGGAGCGGGTCACGAGTGTCTGCCTGTCAATCTGTCTACTATATTAAACAATCATCAGTCATCCTGTGGTACATTTCTATCATGATTTTAGAGTCACGATGCATCTACTATCACGTCTTTTTCTCTTCCACAACAGGGTGAGATTTCTTCATCTTGTTTCTAATCACGTCACCCGTAAATTGCATATGGAGTATCTAACACAGGTGGTAAGAATGAGTCATTTTTTTTCTGCGGTAGAAACTCTTAACGGTTCGCGCAGGTGTTACATGAATTCTTGGTAAATCTCAGCGTTCTGAGTTAATGCCCTGCCTTTGCAAAGAACAACATGTGCCCGTTTTCATACACGGTAAAAACATCTCATATGATTTCAAAAGATCACTGTATGTGTATAACACAGACTTTCTTACAATTTTAGATTTATTTATTTATATGTATATTCATATTTTTATTATATATTAATTTATTACTTAACCCCTTTTTATCAAATAAATAAATAAATTATAGATATAGATATATGTAACGAAAAAATATATGTATATTCATAATTGTATTTATATATTATTTTATTACTTAGCCCCTTATTTTAGTACCTCTTTCTTTTATTTTTTATACTAATATTGTATTTTTTTCTTGTAACTTTTTTATTTTTAATAATTGAAAATAGGTCAAATAAGTGACAAAAATGGCCAAAGCAGACTTTCTTACAATGTCTTACAAAATATATATAATATATATTTATTACTTAAAGTATTATTATTATTAGTAGTATTACTTTTATTGTATTTTAGTATATATATATATATATATATATATATATATATATATATATATATATATATATATACACTTAACTTAGCCACTTATTTTAGAACCATTTTTTATATTTTTTATTATAATATTTAATATAAATATGTACATTGTTATTTATTACTTAGCCACGTATTATAGTACCCTTTTTTCATATTGTATTTTTTCTTATAACTTATTAATTATTAATCACAATTGTCTCAATTTACTCTTTTTTTATATTTAAGTTTAAACTTAAAATTAATAAAGTTTACTTTTCCTGACACTACTGGCAGATTTTGGCCTCATTTTAACGATAAACACACTTCATTCTGATAGAATTACTCAAAAAAGAAAACAAACAAGATTCCGTTTCTTACTTTTGGATTAATCAACATAATATTTATATGAACATTACATCTACTTCTTTGAAGTTCCCTGCCTTTCCAACAATCCTTTCTAGCTCATTTGAAATGGATCTGCAGTGTGACAAACGAATTAAAAAGTACAAATATTTCAATTAATATGAGGTCAGAAAAGCTGAATGCATAATAATTGCACAAAGAATGATCAAAAACGGCTTTAGATAAAGTACAGCATGTCTCACCACAGGACACATCAACTAGACATAAACCAAAGATATGAGCATTTCTGCCTTAAACAGGATTAATGCTGCAATTAACATCACAAAAGCCACAGCTCACAACTCCAATCCAACCAAAAATGAACATTCTGTCATCATTTACTTCTAGTAGACGTCTCAAAAAGAGATTTTACATGCAAGCTAAATAATCATATCACATCATATTATTTTGTGTTGCACCAAAGAACAAAGGCGAGAAAACGATGACAGAATCTTTATTTGTGACTCAACTGTGCTTTGAAAACACCTTCAATCTCACGGCTGTCGGCCACGGATGTCACAGCAACTCGTGAGCTATTTATACTCAGAGTGCCTTTATACAGTGAATTGTTCATGAGGCCAGATTAGACATGGTTCATAGATGTATTCATGCCGCACGCCACAAATGAATAGCGCCTTTCCATCGGCCTGAGATTACAGTGTGGTTTTCCTGCTTCTATTCCAGACAACGCTGACCGAACGACAAATGCAAACCGCCCCATAAAGCCAGTCCATTAAGAGTTACTGGATTCCCTTCTGCAAAAAATAACTACAAAGCCACGGTTCTGTGCTCCTCGTGTCTGTTCTAATAATAGAAGCATGCAGCAGAATGAAGCAAAGCCATTTACAGTCCTGCAGATATCTGTTGCTGCTCTTATGAGCGAAGCACGCAGTCAGGAACGGCTCCAGGCTTTCTATACGCCAGCTACACACTGTTTACATCTTCATTCCTGCCATCAGATTAATTCATTAATAGAGAGACGAGCTGCAGGTAACGTTGCGTGTGAAGGGAAGGGAAGGCGGCAGATCGCCGCACAGCTGCTGTGTGCAGATGCGAGAACTCAGGAATAAACAGAGACCAAATGAGACTGGGAGAAAACCAGTCCGGCTGCTGGGATTTCGATTTAACAAATGAAGCTGGAGCGATGCATTTCTGTGGCAAAGGCGTCACCGAATAGTCTTGCAAAAATAATGGAATGATAAAAACAGGTTTCCCAAACACGGTTGAATAGATACAGAAATTCCCATCCTAATCTCACACTATTGGTTGAGCAGTACTGACGTCTCAGGCTTGTCTTGATGCTCAACAAATATATCAGGCACCCTAAATATGAATGTGTGAATATATATATATACACATATATATATACATATACACACACACACTGTAAAAAATTGTTGTTTCAACTGCTGACTTAAAATTTTTAGTTAGATCAAATTGTATATATATCAAATATATATATACGTCTTGTTTTCTGATACAGATATCTATTTTTTTTATATTGTAAATTTTTTGCCTTGTTTTCCAATACAAATCTATTTTTATATTTATATTTAAAAAAAATTGTAACACTTTTTTTTACTTTTTTACATGCGTGAATATTTTTATTAATATCTTAATTGTCTTTTTCTATTTACTCTTTTTGTATTTTTGTCTTGTTTTCCTATACAAATATCTATATGTTTTTTTTTTCTTTTCAAAAAATATTGTAAATTTCTTTTGTCTTGTTTTCCAATACAAAAATCTATTTTTATACATTTATATATATATATATATATATATATATATATATTTTATATATATATATATTTTAACACTTTTTTACATGCATGAATATTTGTCTTTTTCTATTTACTCTTTTAGTATTTTTTTCTTGTTTTCCAATACAATTATCTATTTGTATATATTTATAGTTTTGGAAAAATATTTTGCCTTTTGTTTTTGCATTGATGAATAATTAACAATCACGCTTGTCTTTTTCCATTTACTCTTTTTGTATTTTTATATATTTATATGTTTTATATATTTCTATTATATTTTTCTATTTTTATATATTTATATATTTTTTTTTAAATATTGTAATTTTTTTGCATGCATGAACATTTTTGTCTTTTTCTATTTACTCTTTTTGCATTTTGTCTTGTTTTCCAATACAAATTTTTTTTTTTTACAAATTTATTTTTTTTAGCTTTGTCTTGTTTTCCATTACAAATATCTATTTTAATATTTTTTTAATTTTTTGAAAACTATTGTAACATTTTTTGCATTCATGAATATTTATAACAATCACACTTGTATTTTTCCATTTATTAAATAAGGATGCATTTACTTATACAAAATGGTATCTGTCATCCGGTTCTCTAAACGAAGATTATTTTTCTGGCCTCATCAGCATTCTTTTTAAATGCTTCTTAAATGTTTTAAGCACACGCCATTTTGCATCTTTGCAAATTTACATTACATGTATGCATTTTTAGACATTTTTATCCTAAATCACTTGCATTGCATTAAATGTTTCCATTTGATCAGTGCATGCATTGCATGGGAAACCAATGACCTTGACCATGCTAGTGCAATGTTCCACTGTTAAATGCATCTTGATTGAAGAATAATTATAGATAACTGTACTGGAAATCAAGACTACAATGGCTGAGTAAGAAGCCTTGTTCTTCTACTAGCATTTGACTATCCACACAAAGCATTTAACCCCTTGTCAAAGGTCCAAGAGAGCACTAGTTTACCCAAAAGTCCAGTCAAAGACCATCTAATTCATATGGCATTTATAAATGACAAACACTAGCTGACAATGCCAGTTCAGATCTGACTGATTGTCTTTAAAAACACAAAAACTTAGACTGATCGCTTTTCATGTCACTCAGATCCCTTGTTCCTTGCGAGTGGGCAGTTCTTAGCTCGAATAAGCTGACAACAGTCAAACGCCTGTCTATTAAATACTAACCACTAAACTAATTTTACTTCACATGAGATGCTTGTTCCTTTGGGGTTCTGAATTATTGCTGCACTGAAATAATTCTAGGCATATTTTCATGATAAGATTTGAACATTAAGTCTTGAGTGGGCCCCAGCGGAGCTCGAGTCCCAGAGAAAGCAGACAGTCGAGCTCATGGTGCCTACAGAGGGGCTGGAATCTGTACGCTTGGGCTTTAACAAACAATAGCTGGATTATCCAGGAGTGCCACTGACCTTCTGTCTGGACAAATCAAAGCAGAGCTTCACTCACACACTTCATACTATGAAAGCCTGTTTTTGCCACTGAATAAAAATTAAAAAAAAGGTAATTGCGACTTTTTATCTCACACTTCTTTTTCTCAGAATTGTGTGATATAAACTCACAATTGCGAGAAATAAAATGGAAATTGCAATTCTTACTTTTTTCCTCGCAACTGCGTGTTTATATCTCGCAATTCTGACCTTTTTCCTTGCAATATTATGTAGTTTTGTCTTGTTTTCCAATACAAATATCTATTTTTATATATTTATATTTTTTGAAACATTAACTTTTTTTTTTTTGCATTCATTAATATTTTTACCAATCATAATGGTCTTTTTCTATTTAAACTTTCGGAATTTTTGTAATTTTCCAACACAAATATCTATCTAGATATTTTGCATTAATGAAAATTAACAGTTACACCAATCTTTTTGTATTTTTATCGTTTTCCAATACAAATATGCATTTTTATTTTTCGAAAAATATTTCAACTTTATTTTGCATTCATAAATACTGTTACAAATCATAATTGTCTTTTTCTATTTATTTATTTTTTTAATATTTTGGTCTTGTTTTCCAGTACAAATATCAATGTTTATATATTTATATATTTTTTTAAATATTTAAAAATGTTTTGCATTCATAAATATTTTTACCAATCATAATTGTCTATTTAATCTTTTTATATTTTTGTCTTGTTTTCCAACACAAATATCTATTTTTATTTTTTGAAAAATATTGTACATATTTTTCATTCATGGATATTTTTACCAGTTACACTTGTCTTTTTCTATTTAATCTTTGTGTTTTTGTCTTGTTTTCCAAAACAAATATCCATTTTTATATATTTATATATATATATTTAATTTAAATGTTATACTTTTTTTGCATTCATTAACATTTTTAACAATCACACCTGGCTTTTTCTATTGACTCTTTTTGTACTTTTGTCTTGTTTTCCAATACAAATATCTATTTTTATGTATTTATATTTTTGGATTTTTTTTTTTATTATTATTTTTTTGCATTCATGAATATTTTTACCAATCACACTTGTCTTTTTCTATTTACACTTTTGTAGTTTTCCAAAAAAAGATCTATTTTCATGTATTTTTTTTTTATATTATACTTTTTTGCATTTATGAATATTTTTAAGTCACACCTATCTTTTTCTATTTACTCTTTGTATTTGTGTCTTGTTATCCAACACAAATATCTATTTTTTTTTATATATATTTGAAAAATATTAGAACTTTTTGCATTCATAAATAAGGGAAAAAGGGTCTTATCAAGTGAAATGTTTGGTTATTTGTGCATGTGTCCTCTGTGCAATCACTTCTAATTTTCTCCTCCAAATCAAAAGTCAAATGACCTTCACAAAAAAGGTAAAACAGTAATGTAGGATGATTTTGAAGTTGGAGGAGAAACTGAGATGGGAGTTTTTCGATATTCCCCAACTGTGTGGAACTGGAATACACATGTGCATCACAGAGCTAGACAAGGCAAGCATTTGAGGTTAAAAAGTATATAAATTGTCAATTCTTTTAGAAAATAATCAATCGTTTCACTAGATAAGACCCCTATTCCTAAGCTGAGATCTTTTAGAATCTGCATTTAAACTGCATTTTGGAAGGTCAAACTCACAAATCCACTATATGGAGAAAATTCCTGAAATGTTTTCTTAAAAAAACTATTTCTTTACAACTAAAGAAAGAAAGACATGAAGATCTTGGAAGACAAGGGGTGAGTACATTATCTGTAAATTTTTGTTCTGGAAGTGGACTAATCCTTTAAGAACCCTATATATAGACTCATAATAAACAGATCACACTGTGATGCTTTCAAAATATTAATCTGTTAGTTCAAGCAGCCTGACATTTTGGGAAACCTGTTTGAAACTCATAATTTCGCAACAATAACATTCTAAAAACAAAAGGGTTCCAAAAGGTTTTTTTTTGCTGTGATGCCAAAGAAGAACCTTTTTTGGTTCCCCAAAGAACCTTTCAGTGAACAGTTCCTAAAATAACCATTTAAGAACATTTTAAAAATCTAAAGAACATTTTCTGCATTTGAAAAGTTCCATGGATGTTCAACCACTGATGCCAATAAATAACCTTTAGTTTTAAAGAGGTCATCAAATGCCCATTTTTCAAAACTTGATATGATTCTTTAGGATCTCAATGAGAAGTCTATAACATACTTTGGTTAACATTTCTCAATTGTAGTCAAAAAAAAACCCCACCCTTTTTACCTTGTCAAAATCAAACCCTGTTTAGAGCGAGCTATTCTGTTGCATGTTCCTTTAAATGCTAATGAGCTCTGCTTGCCCCGCCCCTCTCTGCCGTGGGATGACGAGCCGCAATGTTTACTTTAGCCGTGTTTAGCTGCGAAACTTGTGAATTAACACATTTTAAGAAAGACCATTTGCAAAGATGCATAAAAAGCCCTTATACCCACGTCTGCTGTGGGTAAAGCTGCATCACGAATGATTTGCACGAACAAAGACGCAATGTAGATCAGAATCGGCGCTTTCCTTTCAAAAACGAAAGTAACGTGAATCCTCTGCATCCTCAGTGGCTCAGAAGTCGGGAGTAAATGACGACTGCTATGTTCATTATCAGTGTTGGGGTAAGGCATTACAAGTAACGCAAGTTACGTAATATTATTTTTCCAAGTAACTAGAAAAGTTTTTATAAACGCATTATATCTGAGTCCCCCCCCCCCCCCCCCATTTATTGATTAAAATCTCTCCTGTCCCAACGTTGAGAGAAAATGAAAGATGTTACTTTAGTTCTAGAATAAATGTGAACATGCATTAATTCATCAAAAAAAACATACAGTATTCATCAAAATGAATAAAACAGTACAATTTAATGCAAACGTGCAATAATTAAATGTTAACTATTACAAATATCCTTTATGTATTTAATCTCATTTTATTAACTGATGTCTTTGCTGCCGACCTTCGACGATCCAATTCATCCAGACTAATAAAAATTAGCTCATACTAGCAAAAATTACTCAAGATAATCTAACATTTGTTTTCCTTTGTTTTTTTTATTGCTGAAGAGTTGACATTTTTTCTTCTGCGGTCTACTGTACAGACGTCAATTTACTTTTCTCTAAGCCTGAGGCTTTTGCTGTAAAAACAGAACTTTTTAAATTAAAAACAAAAAAGCAAGCCCTGCCCAGATTTAAAAAAATAACGCAAAAGTAATGTAACGTATTACTTTCCATAAAAAGTAACAAAGTAACGTAATTAGTTACCTTTTTAGGGAGTAACTCAATATTGCAATGCATTACTTTTAAAAGTATTTTTCCCCAACACTGTTCGTCATAACATCCAACAACAGAACACCTGATTCGCTCAGAGACATTCATGTATTCCCCTGCACCTGAGTCGACACAAATGAGGGTGGGGCTAAGGTAAGGCGCTCGTGTCAATCAACTATTGTGGGAGTGGCCTCACCGACAAGAAGCTGAGAATGACCTGATTTGAAAACGGGGATACTACTTTTAAAGATTAAAAAAATACTTTGAACTTAATGTTCAAACAACATGTAAACGTGAGCAGGGGCGCCGCTAAGGGGGGGAAAGTTAGGACAATTCTAAGGGCCCACGCATTTTAGGGGCCCCCAGAGACCTGCTTTGGTATGGTACTGTAGGGGGGGCCCAACCTCATATTTTGTCATAGGGCCCAAAATTGCGAGCGGCGCCCCTGAATGTGAGGGTTGCATCCGATGACCCCTTTAAGAGTGGACCTAGATCTGATCCTTAAAACCGACTTTCATCCACATTAAAATCATCTCAGGATCGAATAAAACTTTCATTAGCCCACGAAGTCGACTAAACATTTCACAGCCAGACATCTGCGCTGCCAGAACCTGTCCAGCTCCTGTTTGATGTTTACATTCGCCAGATGCTTTTTCAGACACAAAAGTGACTGATGCCTAGCTGTTGTTTTTCTTTCCCCTTTCTTTTCTTTTTTTTTTTGGGATCCTGAGGAGGGAATACCCTGGCCTTGTTTGTCTGCAGGTGATGTATCTGCCCTCTCCTGGTCACAGCTGTGACACTCGAGCGTGTAAAGTCAGAGACATGCCTTCAGGGACACGCACTCGTTATTTACCACTCACAAAGACGCTGCTTTCCATTGCAAAAAGCACAAACACTTACGCATGACTAGCTCCGACTAAAACCTGCTTCTAAAGGAGTAACTTTCAACATCAGGACATTACATAATGTTTGGGTTTCTCCTCAGACGCGAGATCTCCTCATCGCAGGTGTAAAGATGTGAATGTCAGAGGGGTGAGTGTAAACAACACGGATTACTCTGGAGAATAGCAGAAGGAAAGACTCCTCATTTATGGGTTTACTCTTAAAATAAGCCGTGATTGTGCGCAAACTGTTGTGATATAGCCAATACGATCATCTAATTCTCACTTGTGCCGCGCGCAAATCTCCTCTCCAGCCTGTACGCTCCACAAATCAGCCTGACTGTAATGCAGCGGGGTGTCTGTCATCATAAAGATGGCATCGACCTCTAAAGCAGATTACACACAGATCCCGGACGAGCGCGTCCCGTCATCCTTACCGTTCTGAGATGAAACGTATGGAAGCATCACGTTCCCGTGGACGAGGAGCAGCGCGAGCATCCCCGTGTAGGACAGCATCCTGCGGGAGGACGGAGACGGGACACGGCGAGCAGGTGATGGACGCGGAGCGGTTTCAGCCGCAGAGGATGGCGGAGGAGGAGCGCGGACGGCGGACGGCGAGAAACGCGACAGGCGCTGCGCGGCTCTGCTGCATGGAGGACGGATGAGGATGAGGGTGACGCTGTCCGGCGCTCAGGGATGCGGATGCTGCTGCTGATGCTGCTGGAGATGATGGTGATGATGGGCCATCGGAGTGTCCGTCATCGCGGAGAACCTTCAGCTGTCAGTGCGCGCACCCCTCGGATCATTCGCGCGCATCATCAGCTGTCGGCGCGCGCTCCCGTACGCGGGCGCCTTGAGCGCGTCACTTATGCGCACCGGCCGCGCAGGCAAGAATTCAAGAACAGTACACTGCAAAAAATGCTTTTCTTACTTAGATTTTTTTTGTCTTGTTTCCAGCCAAAATATCTCACAATTCTTATATCAAAATAAATTTTCTAGACGATTTTTGGAACAAGTCAAAATTAAGGAGTTTTTGCTTAGAACAACAGACAAGATTATTTTTCTTACCCCATTGCCAGATTATTTTGCTTGATTATCCAGCAAAATGCAATTAATTTCGACTTTGTCTAGAAAAATCTTAGTTGAAAACATTTAGTATTAACAACATTTAAAACAGCTGAGTACACTGACTTCAGGATTAATTGATTAATAGCAAGATCCAAAGAATTAATCTTAGAAATTCTTACTTCACTAAAAAAAAAAAATGCTTTTCTTACTTTTTTTTTCTCGTTTCCAGCTAAAATATCAAAAAATTCTTAAATCATAAAGTATTTTTTAGACGATTTAATAAATAGTCAAAATTAAGTGATTTTTTTTTTGCTTGAAACAAGCAAAATAATCTGTCAATGGGGTAACAAAAAAAAAAAAAACTTATTTCAAACAGAAAACAAGATTATTTTTCTTACCCCATTGGCAGATTATTTTGCTGGTTTCAAGCAAAAAATAAAAAATCACTTCATTTTGATTTATAAAAAAAAAAAAAAAATCTAAAAAATTATTTTTGACTAAAACAGTTCAGTACATTTTCTTCAGGATTATTTGATTAATAGAAAGATCCAAGGAATTAATTGTAGAGAAATTATTACTTCACTGCAAAAAATGCTTTTCTTACTTAAACTTTGACTTGTTTCCAGCCAAAATATAAAAAAAAAACTTACATGAAGAAGGAAAAAAACAACAACTTGCCCCAAGCTAACATTTACAAAAGTTTGTCCTTGAACACATTTCAAGTCTGCTTTCATTATATAGTGACTCTTGCCTTAATCTCATTGTGTTTTAACTGTGTAACCCAACAAATGTTACAGAAATATATTATTTGAACAATATTTTTTTTTACTTGACGTTTTGTTTACAAACATCACTCAGAAGTTGCTAGTAAATCTCACAAATAATTACAAAGAAACTGCAAGTAACACATATATATATATACATATATATATACACATACACATATATATACATATATATATATATATATATATATATATATATATATAAATGCAAATATTTTGAAGTATAACGACATAAATAGGATTTTATTTACAACTTGTATTTTCTAATCATTTTGCAATGATTTAAGGTGTGTATGAAACTAACTGCTGTAGAAAACAAGCATTTATGACCAAGACACAGGGTTTGTGACAACTAGCCCCGATCTCCTTATACCATGCTACTGCATAATTATGCATGATCCATGTACAATGGAATCTACACTGTACTCCAAATCAAGGATGTGTGTAATGTGGAAGGTGGTAAACATGGTGTTTTGTGTTGTTTCAAGGGTTCCTGAGAATATTTATCTAGGGCACCACAGAGATTTCCTACACGAAATGTTCTCCACGTTAGCGTGGGCTTGTCGTTAACACACAGTCAGTCAGGATTAACAGAACACAGTCATGACCTCTGTCTGCATCCGCTCACATTCACACAGCTCCATCTCATGGATCAGCTGAGAAATACAGTTGCTGTACTGTGCATGAAGTATTTTCTTGTTTATTATTAGCTTCCTAGAACTATACCATTTATTGAAAAAGTATTATATTACATAAAATATTATTTTTTAAAATAATATTAGAATATTAAACATGTTTTATGATCTGCTTTTGATTATCAAGCTGATTAAATGTTCTATTTAATAAAAAAAATTTTTTTTTTAATAATAACGTGAATGCATCAACCAATGAAAAGTTTTGACATTTTAATATTCTGGGGTGTTTTTAAACTCTATAGGATTTACTTTACAAAAAAAACAACTTTTGCTGAGAAAATGTCAGAAAATTCAAAAATAATTACTAAGAAAATGCAAGTGCATTATCCACTGCCCTCATCCATTAAAATGTAATATAATTTGTTTTCTGAAGCAATTCTAATGCAAGCACAGTTCAGGCATTTGAGCAAAAGTTCATAAGCAGCATAAATTGAGTCTGTATAAATTATTGCTTGTTTATTATTACTCATGTTCCTCTAAGATTGTTCAATTTGATGGAAAAATATTGTGGTATTAAATACGAAAAAATACATATAATATACATTTATTTAATAATCTGCTTTTCATTATTGAGTTAATGAACTATTGGACTTATTATAGTTAGAGTCAAAAGTTCACAATCTGCAAAACGTTAATTGTTTCATACAAAATGCATGTTATTGTTTATTTAGTACTGACCTGAATAAGATTTTTATAGTGATAGTTGTTGATGAGTCTTGTTTGTCCTGAACAGTTAAACTGCCTGCTGTTCTTCATTGAGATCCATCTTTTCACACTGAGGACAACTGAGGGACTCATATGCAACTATTACAGAAGGTTCAAACACTCACTGATGCTCCAGAAGGAAAAACCATGCATTAAGAGCCGGGGGTGAAAACCTTTGAACAGAATGAAGAATGGAGATGAGCATCAGTGAGTGTTTGAACCTTCTGTAATAGTTGCATATGAGTCCCTCAGTTGTCCTCAGTGTGAAAAGATGGATCTCAAAATCATACAGTCATTGTCGGAAAGAGTTCAAATGCACAAAAATGAATTTGTAGAACCTGAAGGATTTTTCTGACGAACAGTGGACAGTTCAACTGTTCAGGACAAACAAGGGACTCATGAACAACTATCACTAAACAAAAAAACACAGCTGTGGATCATTCAGGGAACAACACAGTATTAAGAATCAAATAAGAATAAAAAGTGTATGTACATGCAAATGTATGTTTTTTTATTTTATTTTTTTCTCTTGTGGACAATATGTAAACATCTTTTATGTGAAATATCTTATTAAAGCCAGTACTAAATGATTGTATGATCCCACTTATTTTGGTAAAATAATAAACATTTTGCAGATTCTGCAAGATGCATGTATCTTCATGCATAACAATGTCAAAAGTTTGGACATAATTATTTTAAAATGACATGTTTATGTGCATTCTGGAATGGTTTTTTAACATTACTGAAGTAGAAACATGCATACAGCACATCTGATCATCTTTTGCTTCAAAATCCACTACAATTAAATTTAAAAAATGTTTTGCAAGTAAAAACTACATGTGACCCTGGACCACAAAAACACTCATAAAGGGTCAGTTTTTTTCATTGAGATTTATACATTGCCCGAAAGCTAAATAATAAGCTTTCCATTGATGTAGGACAATATTTGGCCGAGATTTGAAAATCTGAAATCTGAGGGTGGGGGGGAAGAGAAAAAAAAAAAAAAAACATTGAGACAAATCGCCTTTAAAGTTGTCCAAATGAACTTCTTAGCAATGCATATTACTAATCAAAAAGGAAGTTTTGATATATTTACAAAGTATATTCATGGAACATGATCTTAACATCCTAATGATTTTTGACATTAAAGAACAATTGATAATTTTGACCCATACAATGCATTTTTAGCTATTGTTTACAGCTTTTAAGCAGACTCATTCAGGTTTTTAGTTTGAGCGATTTTAGGGTCATAAAGGATCGTCTTTGCATATCTAATGATAGTTTTAAAAAAAGTTCCCAGGAGTAAAGGCCATCCTAAACAATTCTTATGAGTTGAGAATGATTCTGATGACACAGCATGTTGAGATCTGCAGTCATGCTGATTTTCCCTCCACTTTACTCAAGCATGTCAATGAAAGAAACATTTAAATAAAAGCCACACCCGCCGACCGCCGCGAGCCAATGACCCGCAGCCGAGAGCTGACGGGTGACACGCCCACCTTCGTCCCGAGCCAATGAAAACGTAAAGGTCAGGAGGGGGAAAACTAGCCCCGGGATCAATTCGTCTCGCATCAGTGAGCGTCTGCAAATGTGTGCGAGGAATTTGGCCAGCTCTCCTCTGACTTTCAGGTGTTGTTAGTATGGGAAGTCGACAACAATGGCTTTCGAGACTGAAGAATGAGCTGAGCAACAGTCCTCTGGTGTCCAACGTGGCCTTCGGCTTCATCCTGATGGGACTGGAGAAGCTGGTGGAGCTGGACTTTGAGTGTCCGTGTAATCCGGCCTGGAACGGGCTGTTTTCCTCTGCGTTCTTCATCATTCCCGCCGTCATGGCCTTCGCGCTCATGATGATCATTCAGGGATGCAGGTGTGACGTCTGGTGCAGGAGGACCGTATCCCTGTCCAGCTTCGTTCCCGCTGTGGTTTGGCTGATCTTGCTCTTTCTAGACGGACAGTATTTCGCCTGCGCGATGACAGACTGGCACGGCAGGTACGTGATCGTGGACAAAGCCGCTCCGCAGAAATGGTGCGAACCCACTCAAGAGGAGAGCGTCACTCCTCAGGAACTCATGCTGCGCTCACAGCGACTGTTTGTGGAGTCTCAGGTGAGATCCAGGGGTCTTCTTGTGTCTTCAAGCATCAGTAGGCCTCCTGGTAACTCAATGGAACTTTGAAATGACACTGATACAGTTTTAGAACACAGCAGATGAAGTGATACATTTTTAGAACTCTACAGATGCATTGATACATTTGTGGAACTTTGAGAACATACACAGAACTTTGATACTATCGGTGTAAACATTCACAGATTTGTTCCAGTGGTGACTAGATTCAGGCCACTAATGAATTTCTTTTTTTATTTTTTTTTTATTTTTTTTTACATGTTACTTGTAACTCAAGAATTCTGGAAAAAAAAAAATAGTATATGTGCTATATTTTTTAGTCTTTATTACAATAAGTAATGCAACTAATATTCTGGATTTTTTAAATGTATAAAAATGTTAAAATGGTTTTTAATTAAAAATATGTTTTTGTACCTCAGACACATCCCAAAGTTATTTTTTTTGTGTGATTCACTCATTTTACTAGTACTCTTTAAACACCTAGGTGAGCAGTCAGTCCCTTAAATATGTATAAAACATTACAATGCATCAAATTTTTTATAATTATGCATTTTTTAATGTATAAAAAGTTTAAATGTTTTTTAATTCAACTCACAAATTGTTAATGTTTTTTAATTCAAATCAAAATACATTTTTAAAATGTACCAAAAATACTGCCATAATATTTCAAATGCAATATAACTTTGAAATGACACCGATACATTTTTAGAACACAGCAGATGAAGCGATACATTTTTAGAACAGATACATTGATACATTTGTGGAAATTTAAGAACATACACAGAACTTTGATTTGACTACCATTAGAAACAGTGTTGACTAGATTCAGGCCACTAATGCCACTAAAACTTTTTAAATCTAACACTACATAAAACATATAAATGCCTCAAAATTAATGTTGTTGTTCTTCACTGACACACCCAAGAATCTAATAAGCAAAGAAAAAAAAATTCTGCTTAGCATTTAGTATATGGAAGTTAACTACTCTTTTTTCTTTTTTTTTTTTCATAAA
>NC_133371.1:46327582-46439407 GCF_049309525.1 Garra rufa | reverse complement strand
ATCTATATCTATGTATATATGTGTATGTACATACATACATACATACATACATGTATATATATATACATACATATATATATATATATATATATATATATATATATATATATATATATATATATATATATATATATATATTTTATTTTATTTTTTACTTTTTTTGCAACTCAGACACATTCAAGTTTTTATTTTAATTTTTATGTGTTTTTTTGTGATTCACTCATTTTACTAGTTACTAGTACTCTTTAAACATCTAGGTGAGCAGTCAGCCCCTTAAATATGTTTTAAAACACTATAACAATCTATTATTATTTATGCATTTTTAAATGTATAAAAGGTTAAAATGGTTAATTCAAAATCACAATAAATTGTTAAAATATACCAAAAAACTGCCATAACGTATGAATACTTTAGATTGTAAATGCAATATAACAATTTATTACAGTACTAAGAAATAGAGGGAAATGTGCTTCAATCATTTACAATATCACAACGCCAAAAAACAACTAAAAAACATATTTTTTAAAAAGCCTTTTGTTTTTTTACTTTTTGCAATTCAGACACATTCCAAAGTTTTATTTTTGATTTTTTGTGATTGTCAGCCCATAAATATGTATAAAAACATTACAATCTATTAAAATTGTATATATTCATTTTTAAATGTACAAAATTTTTAAAAGATATTTTTTTATTGCAGTAATAAGAAAAAGAGGGAAATGTGCTTTATCATCGTTAACAACATCACAATGGCAAAAGAAAAAAAAAGCCTTTTGTTTTTGTATAAAAACATTAATCTATTAAAAATTGAATAAGTATTTTTAAATGTTTAAAATGTTAAAAAAAAAGTGTTGCAGTAATAAGAAAAAGAGGGAAATGTGCTTTACCATCATTAACTTCACAATGCCAAAAAAAACTAAATCTTAAAAAAAAAAAAAATGTAAAGCCTTTTTTTTTTTTTTTTACTTTTTTTGCAACTCAGACACATTTCAAAGTTTTTTTTTTGTGTGTGATTCACTCATTTTACTATAATACAGTTACAGATGTGCTCTGTTTTTCTCTCGTGAACAGGTGATCGGCATAGTGCTTCTCATTTGTATCTGTTTTGGACTGGTCGTGTACGTGATCAGAGAAAGCTGCCAGCAGGAGCTGGAAACTCAAGATACTAATGTGGCAGAGATGACACTCTACAGCTCCAGCTGATAGACACCATTCCTCATCCGACTGCAGAAAAACACACCATCTCCAGTCACGCTTTACATTACAGTCTTCATGAAAACGACATGCATGAAAGTTCACCCGAAAATGAAGATTCAGTCATCATTTAATCACCCTCATGTTCTAGACTCGTATGATTTTCTTTCTTTTAAAGAAAAAGGACAAATTCTGAAGCCTGTGCTGGTTGCTTTTTTCAAGGCAATGAAAAAATGAGGACCAAAGCTTTTCCCAAAACTGGTCTGAATGATTAATCAGATCAAATCAGACTAATAAATGTTAATAGAAGGAGAAAATGGTCAGTTTTGTAAAACTTTAAGCATTGGTGGACCACATTTTTGGTGCTTTTTGTGTCAATTTTAAAGCTTGAAATCTTTTGTTCATTGTAATTGCATGGAAAATAGCAAATGGCATAATTATACAAAAATAATAAATAAAATAAAAGTCACACAGCTTCAGATCAACAAGAGGGCGAGTCAATAATATTATAAAAGTTTTTTTGGGAGGAACTGGCACTTTATGGGATTATTATTGTTTGCTGTTGACAGCATTTGTGATTGATTATCAAGCCTAATTTTGACTCCTATGCATTTCACATCTTTATACAAAAGAAATATGAATTTTGCACAAAAAAAAAAAATTAAGTTAGCATTTTTTGCATTGAAAAATTATGCACATAAAGCACAGTGATGCAAAACAAAAACAATATTTTACATATTTTTAAACGCATAAACTGTATATTAAAAATCCTACGACCTATACATTTTAAACATAAAAAAATACTAAACTGTTTTCAATTATAGCCAAAATAGATTTAAAAAGTACTATAAAATACCTTTTTGCGTTTATTTATTTTTACATTTTTCCCAAATCTTAAATCAAGTTAATCAACATCACAGACGCTGTCAACTGGGAAACACGGAGCAACCTGAAATCACATTTGGTTAGTGTGAATACTGTTGTAATTTATTATATTTACATATAAGACATGTCAAATGAGACCCTGGACCACAAAACCCATCTTAAGTAGCAGAGATTTGTAGCAATAGCCAAAAATACATTGTATGGGTCAAAATGATAAATTTTTCTTTTATGCCAAAAATCATTAGGATATTAAGATCATGTTGCATTAAGACATTTTGTACATTTTCTACAGTAAATATAGCTAAATTTACATTTTGATTTAAACAATTTACATTCTTGGTCGAAGCTGAACAAAATTAAACACTGGGCCAAAGGCCCATTAACGAAACACATTTTTTGTTGGGTTTTTTTCTACCATGTTTTTACCAGTTTATTTTTCCCATTGCATAAAAATGTGCTTTTTACAGTTTTGTCTTGCTTTAAAAAAAAAAAAAAAAAAAAAAAAAAAAAAAAATTTAAAAACTATTTAAAAATATTTACTTAACACTGAACATTTGTTTAATTTTTGTAGACATTATAGCCTACCAAAGCACAATTTAATTTAAAATTAATAAGTTAGTAAAATAATATTCTTTGGCCATTTTTAAGAGCCCCTTCTTGAATCAGGCATGTGTTTTTAATGTACAAATAAATGCAGCTTTGCTGAGCAAAGGAGAATGTTATAATAAATGTATTAATAGAGCTGTTGTAATGATTGTTATTTTCTGTCTTTTTTATTTTATTTTACAGAACAACAGTAAAATTACAATACTAATAGGGCTGCACGATTAATCTCATGATGTTGTGAGGCGCATTTAGTCAATGAAGCCGGTACTTTGATTAGTAGTAAATCTCCATCACGTGCGTTCAGCTGGAGCGGCAATTAATACACAGAGCTTTAAATCACTGACATAATTTATTCAGGAGCACCTGAAAATTGGTATGCAGTGTCTTGGTCCAAAGTGGCACAAGTATCTATGAGGATATTGGCGTATCTCAAAAAACATGGCCGGCTTATGGCCACAAAGGTCTGTAAAAATTATGAAAGAAATCAGCCACTCTTTGGCGCAAACGAGTTTTATGGCTGTGTGTGTCACACAATATGCATATAATTTGATAGATCTCATCATGCTGAACAACTTTGACTCAAGAACCATTGCTGTCAATCAAATAGTTCATGAATTATTCTCAATCATGTTAAAAATCTACTTTTGCGAACTAGTCCTAGGTTTTTCACCCATTCTAGATCAAACCACTGCAGCGCTGTTCTCTGGACTCTCTAGATAAATAATTAAAAAAAAAAAAAAAAAAAACGTTGATTTTTGTCCTTTGGTTGGCTTTAACGGGGTAATTTTACATACACCCAAGAGCCTAAAAAACCTAAACAAAGCATAACTCAAAACTTTATGAAAATTGGTGGAAACATGTACCAGATGACTCTTGCAAAGCATGCAAAGTTTCATTGAGATTGGACCATAGGTGGCGCTATAATAGTTAAAAAGGTCAAAAACATGATATTTATATTGTAAAATAACTAAAATCACAATAAAACATCAATATATTCACATATACACTATATCTTCATATTATAATATAGATCTCCTCATTCTGAACAACTTTGCCTCTAGGACCACTGCTGTCAATCAAACTGTTCTTTTAATATTTGGGATTTAAAAAAACATACTCTGGTGAACTAATCCTAGGTTTAAATTCACACTCCATGAAATAATTGCTGCTAGCAGCTATATTTCTTTTCTTTTTCTTTAGCCAAATAATTTTGGTTGCCAAACATTCAGTGCATCTCTATCTTGATTAGTAATATGCATTGCTAAGAACTTCATTTAGACAACTTTATTGATTTTCTGAATATTTAGATTTTTTGCACCCTCAGATTACAAATAGTTGCATCTTGGCCAAATATTATTCTAACAAACCATACATCAATGGAAAGCCTATTTATTCAGCTTCCAGATGAAGTATAAATCCCAATTTCAAAAAATGAACCTTGTGACTGGTTTTGTGGTCAAGGGTCACAAATGAGCAAAATATGTGCAATTTTTGCAATTTCTGCACATTTTATTCTGCGTAATATGAGCACCGTAACGTAAAGTGTTAGTTTTATATGAATGACAGGTTCCATTAGTCAGGACTAATGATTATCATCATGACTAATGGTCCTTTCCCACAAATTACTTTCACGAATGGACATTTACAGTACTCTCAGCCATTACTGTCTAATTGAAGTTTAAGCACAGAACAGCATGGAGGGAAACACAAACAGCAGCTGAAAGCGTGTTGCATTTGACTGACATGATTATTGCTGTTATTAAGTGCCTGTTTTACAACTGCCTCGCATTTTAGAAAGTACGGGTTTTAAAATCACAATTCAGAGTCAGCACAACAATTATGAGAAACCAGAGTTGCAATATTATTTTATGTAAGAATTCAGGAATCAATGCCCATCATACAATAATTACAACCACCATCAAAATAATATGCATGTAAGTCCACACAGTGACAAAGTGTTAGCATTTTTTACATTCAGAAATGATGCAAATAAAGTACTGTAATGCAAAACAAAAACAATATTCTACCCATTTTTTAAATGCATAAAAAAAACAATGTCCAAACAGTGACAAACTTTCTGAAAGGAAACAGCTGAGAATTCTTGATTGTGTTTTAAAGTCAAATCTGCTTTTACTTTTTGTTTGCATGTTATTTTTATATTACAGTGTATCCGAGCGAGTTCCTGCATTTGAATTTTACACTTGAATTTAAGCATTGGTGGACCACATTTTTGGTGATTTGTGTCCATTTTAAACCTTGAAATGTACCATTCATTGTAACTGCATGGAAAAGAGCAAATGGCATAATTATCCTTAAAAAAATAGTCACACAGCTTCAGATCAACAAGACGGCGAGTCAATACTATTATAAAAGTTTTTTTGGGGGGGGGGGGACTAACACTTTATGGGATTATTTCATCTTAAATTAAACTCTGTTGACAGCATTTGTGATTGATTAACAAGCATAATTTTGACTCCTATTTATTGCATGTCTTCAAACAAACAAAAATATGAATTTTGCACAAAAAAAAGTAAGTTTTTTTTTGCATTTAGCATTTTTTTTTTTGCATTGAAAAATTATGCAAATAAAGTACTGTAATGCAAAACAAAAACAATCCTCTACATATTTTTTAATTGCATGGAAATCTTCCATTATTTAATTGCATGTAAAAGAGCAAAAGGCATAATTAAAAAAAAAAAAAAAATGGGATTATTATTTCATTTTAAATTAAACTGTTGACAACATTTGTGATTGATTAACAAGAAGCCTAATTTTGACGCCTATGCATTTCACATCTTCATACAAAAGGAACATGAATTTTGGAAAAAGAAAAAAAAAAGTTAGCTTTTTTTGCATTTAGCCTTTTTTTGCATTGAGAAATGCAAATAAAGTACTGTAATGCAGAACAAAAACAATATTCTACATATTTTTATATGCATAAAATTTCAGCTCCTTATGAAACTGCTGAAAATTCTTGATTTTTTTTATACAACAGTGTATCTAAGCATCTTCCTGCATTTGAATTTTACACTAGACTCAATGTATACATTTGTAGACATTATCTTTTGTATCAGGAGTGTTAACTCCACAAAATAAAAAAATAAAAAAGGACAACATTCAGTGCTTCCTCTGGTGCAAAACTCTTTAATTGACTGTCAAGCAGACTTATGTAGCATTTAAAAGCTCTGTTATCCTTAGAATCAGCTGTAATTGCTTTGAAGACACGGTGCGGTGATTAAACGCTGTTAGATATTAAAGCGCTTTTAGTCATTACAGAACAGTAACCGCAGCATAAGTAGGTTGAGTGTCACCTCTATTAAACCAGAGTCCCGCAGGTCACTGTAATACATCAGCGTAATTATAGACGGGACAAAACCACTCTAATGATGTGTTAATGGTTTCTGGAAGGGATAATAGTGGAAGGAATCATTCTAATCTTAAAGTCAACATGAAATTAAATTGACTCTTTTTATTTTTTGAATGCATATCGCTGGTCTTAATGTGAACGGTTCATCAGTGCATGTTATTCTAAAGAAATGCTCTGACACCAGGCAGTGATGGTTACTAATGTTAAAGTTGGTACGAAAGTCATCATTAACCATTTTTTTTTTTTTGGAAGTACATTATGTACACAGTAAGATTTTTTTTATGCTTTTTAAAGCATTAAAGCATGCATTTATTTTATCCAACGTACTGGATAAACTGTACAATTTTGAAATATTTTTAATATTTCAAATAATTGTTTTCTAATTTAACAAATATTATAATGCAATTCCTATAATTTCAAAGCTGAATTTTTAGCATGATTACTCCAGTCACATGAAGCTTCAGAAATCATTGTAATATTCTGAATTACTGCTCAAAAACATTTATTATTATTATAAATATGTGAATATTTTTTCAGGAAGAAGAGCATTTATCCTAAATAGAAATCTTTTGCAGCATTCTAAATGTCTTTATCATCAAACCTTGCAAAATAAAAGTATTAAGTTCTATAATTTCTTTCCTTTAATTTCTTTTTAGAATGTTACAAAAGCTTTTTACTTTAGATAAATGCTGATCTTTGGATCTTTCTATTCATCAAAGAATCCTGAAAAAAATGTTGTCAAATGTTTTAAACATTAATAAGGACAAGAAAAAGAAGAAATATTTCTTGAACAGCAAATCAAAATATTAGAATGATTTCTGAAGGATCATGCAGCACTGAAGACTGGAGTAATGATGCTTAAAATTTAGCTTTGATCAGAGGAATAAATTAATTATTATTAAAAATAAATAAACTTATTAAAAATAAACAATTTAAAATGTATTCAAATAAAAAGCGGTTATTTTAAATAGTAACCAAGTTTAAAGTTTACATTTAAAAATATTTCAATATTTTGCTGTACTTTGGATCAAATTTAAAAGCATTAAAAATCTTACTGTTCAAAAACTTTTGACTGGTAGTGTATATAACATTACAGAAGCACTTTAAATGGGTTCATGCTTACTTTAAGATCTTGCATTTAATCAGAAATCACAAGGTACATTTGTATCATTAATTGGATTTATATTAAAATGTAAACGTTTTTAATGTGTATGGGTCTGTAGGAGCTTTTATTCTTTTCTTCCAAATTTATTCTAAATTTGTACATTTGAAATGCATACAATTTCTGTGGACACATGGAAATCTTTCTACACATTTTCACAATGTCAGAAAATCTTTGCCCCAAAATTCAATAATGAAACACAATATTTACAATAAATAGAAAATCATCTATATTGATTTAGCATAAAATCATTGATTTCACTACAGATTTTGGAACTTTAATTAGCTGTTAATTCACAGTTGAAATCAAAAGCTTACAGAATCTACAAAATGTTAATTATTTTAGCAAAATAAGAGAGATAATTTAAAATGCATTGTATTTTTTTTATTTACTACTGACTTGAATAAGATATTTCACATAAAAAGTGTTTACATATAGTCCACAAGAGCAAATAATAGTTGAATTTACAGAAAATTATCCCCCCCAAAAGTCTCAATACTGTGTTGTTACCTGAATGATCCACAGCTGTGTTTTTTTGTTTAGTGATAGTTGTTCATGAGTCCCTAGTTCTTCCTGAACAGTTAAACTGTCTGCTGTTCTTCAGAAAAATCCTTCAGGTCTCACAAATTCTTTGGTTTTCCAGCATTGTTGTGCATTTGAACCCTTTCCAACAATGACTGTATGATTTTGAAATCCATCTTTTCACACTGAGGACAACTGAGGGACTCATATGCAACTATTACAGAAGGTTCAAACACTCACTGATGCTCCAGAAGGAAAAACCATGCATTAAGATTATGAAGATCAGGGTCAATTTAACTTATTTTGACTTCTGGGGAACATGCAAGTATCTTCTGTAGCTTTTGAAGGCCAGTACTAAAAGAAAATAAAAGTAGATATTTAGGCAAAATAAGACAAATGCATAAATCTCCATTCTGTTCAAAAGTTTTCACCCCCGGCTCTTAATGCATGTTTTTTCCTTCTGGAGCATCAGTGAGTGTTTGAACCTTCTGTAATAGTTGCATATGAGTCCCTCAGTTGTCCTCAGTGTGAAAAGATGGATCTCAAAATCATACAGTCATTGTTGGAAAGGGTTCAAATACACAAAAATGCTGGAAAACCAAAGAATTTGAGAGACCTGAAGGATTTTTCTGAAGAACAGCAGACAGTTTAACTGTTCAGGACAAACATGGGACTCGTGAACAAATATCACTAAACAAGAAACACATCTGTGGAACATTCAGGCAACAGAGTGTTCAGAATCAAAGGGGTGCAAACTACAATTTTCTCTTGTGGACTATATGTAAACATATTTTATGTGAAATACCTCATTCTGGTTAGTACTAAAAAATAGCATGCATTGTGTGTGACCCATCTTATTCTGGTAAACAAATTATTATTATTATTTTTTTGGTAAATGTTAGATTTTGATATCAAGATATCAAAGATAAAGTTTTTATTTTTACACTATACAATAATAATGTGGCCCATCCCGGTGATCAATAAAAATACAAACAAATACATTTTCTAACACCATGATTACATTTTTAATGATCACCAGGAACTAGTTCTAACTTTAATGTTTTAGTGGTGACCATTTAATCCACTTTCGCTCGTTTTCTTTTTGCACATAACCTGCAACACAAACATCTGATCACTTTAAATACAATAAAAACTGTACAAGAGACAATCAACACCAAGAACACTACAACATCAACACTATAATACGAGTACCAGGGCATTTTATAAGACTCAGTGCGCAGGTGAGCAGCGCCTCTGTGTCTCATAACAAACTCAATCCAGAAAACAGCACTGTTTAATGGATTTAATGGCGTGTCCCTATGGAGTCCAGACAGCTTCTGCATGTTCTTTGTGTAGGATGGCTCTGTAAGCACTTCCAGTAAGGCATCTTTGAAAATATGTCTATCTATGGAGGCAATGTCCACAACTTTGGCTACACCTTTAGATCTCATTTTTGAAAGGTTGTCCTCCTGATCAAAAACCAGCGGCAATCCGACAATAGGAACACCATGATAAATAGCTTCAAAAATACCTTTAGTGCCTCCATGAGACACAAAAACTTTTGTTTTTGCATGCCCTAAGAGATCATTCTGCGGTAACCAGTTAACAAGTAAAGTGTTGTTGCCTAAAGCAGAAGGTTTGTCTCCTGTATATCTCCAAATCACTTTTTGTTTAAGCTGAGCAAACGCAGACGCTATTTCGTCGGCTATATCAAGAGGAAGCTGGCTTACTAATGTTCCCAAAGACATAATAATGACGCCATGCTCTCCAGAGCTTTGCACGAAATCCTCAAGATCCCTCGGAAGCTCTTTCGCAGGCTTGCATTGGAAACCTCCGACGTAAACGACATTTGGCATAGTTGGGCGAGGAAATTCAAAGACAAAATCAACCCCCATGAGCCAAATATCAGCTGCTTGAAATAACTCAAAATAGTGCAAATCAGGACCAAAATATCTCTCGCACAAAGCGCTGTAATGAGGACCAACGATGCGCTTGTAAAGGAAAAGCCGAAGGGTGTAAAACAAGACATTGTACGTCCTCTGGAAAAAACTCATGTTATCTGCGAGCAGGGAAAGCGGGAAGGGAACGTAAGACAGAGGAGACGGTGCGATCGCAAAATGCACTTCTCCATGCACGGTCCATCGGCCGTTTAAAACGAGAGGTAAATTCAGATAGTGTGCGAGAACAACGCCGCCTCCGTTTGCTGGATCGGTTAACATTAAGTCAAAATTAGCCAGTTTGATTTGTTCCAACAGCTTGGGATCTTTCTCAATCATATAAATCACCATTTCGCAAATCTTCCTGTGCATTTCGGAGAATTTCTCCTTGAGCTCCATGTCCAGTTTGATCCTGGTCCACGCCGATTGACGCTCCCGACGGATCTGCAGTTGTCTAGAAACAAAACTGCTGTAAAACTCATCATCTCCACCCAGTAAAAACGGGACGGTCATTGAGACGTAGTGAGGCGAAGTCTCAGAGATGAACCAGGCGTCGAGGGCCCGTATTACGGTGATCTGATGGCCCCTGGAGTGAAGTTCCCGGAGCATAACGTTCATGGTAACCCAGTGACTGCCTTCGTGAGGAAACACCAGGATTTTCCCACAATGCACTGGGAAGGTCAGGGTAAGAATGACGCTTGAGACAGTAAAGATCAAATCCATCTTATATGAGGAGCACAAACATCTGTCTGAAAGACAAACAAACAACTGATATTTATCAGGCACATTTTGCTCTCTAACATGCTGTAAGTTGGGTGTACCACATGACGATTTTTGATCGTGGATGATTAAAATGTCTCCACTATCTGCTTTTTAAAAAACCGTTGTATTAGCTACAGTGTGCCTCAATATACCGTACAACATGACATACATTCACTCACAGTACCGTGCACTTATTCGCAATCATAAAAGTGCATTATTTGCATGTGCTTTAAAGCCTTGCCGGTTAAAAATCACAATTTTCAAGGCTCTTTAAATCCAGGATGCATGGCATAATATATTGTTTTAAAGGATTATTCTACTTCAAAAATAAAAATAATCCTGATAATTTACTCAACCCATGTCATCCAAGGCGTTCATGTCTTTCTCTCATAAATCCAGGATTTTTCTCCATATAGTGGACTTCAAAAGTGCTCAGCGGATTAAAAGTTAAAAATGCAGTTTCAATGGGCCTTAGGTATGGTTGCCTGATTATGTTATAATCACAATTATTTAAGATGATTATGAGTGGGTCCGGAACTTTATATGATTAATTTAAAGATAGCAATACAATAAAAAAAAATACAAATGAGTTTTTTTTGGAAATCTAAGATTTAAACGTGCTTTGTTTCTTATAAAAACAACAAAAGTTAGTGATTATGTCTGTCTTTTCTTGTTTGATCAGCATAAAGCACAGAGACGGCAGAATGAATATTACTTGTGGCCACTTTAAGAGCTGCACGGATCCAATATACTGTTACACACATATTTTTCATTTTTATTCTGGAAGTGGCGTAACCCTTTAACAAAAGCCTATTTCCATTGCAAAATAATATATTTGACACTCAGTGCTGTGGTTTCTCTGCCTTGGTAATTGTTGATGTGTTTCGGCATGAAAAAAAAAAAAAAAAACATCACAGACTATGTCCTGACACGTTCTTGCGCAACCTTTATTTGTGTCACCAGGAAACTTTATAGGATTTTATTGGAGTTTTGGGTGGTTCCAGTTCCTTTTTGGAACATTCAGCAAACACCTAAGTAACTACACAATAACATGAATACAAGCCAAAACAAACTCTGTTCATGTTCTTAATTCATATTTCTGGTCCTACTGAGTGTGAAGCATTTATCATTACACATTATTTTAAAGAGCAGGTCATATGGTATTTTAAAGTGTCCTAATATGTGACCCTGGACCACAAAACCAGCCATAAGGGTCTCTTTTTTTTTTTTATTAAAAATTATGCATTATCTGAAAGCTGAATAAGATTTCCAGTGATGTATGGTTTGTTAGGATATGGCAATATTTGGCTGAGATACAACTATTTAAATATCTTGAATCTGAGTGTGCAAAAAAATAAAAAATAAATAAAAATATTGAGAAAATTTAAAGTTTAACCCCTTTAAAGTTGTCCAAATGAAGTTCTTAGCAATGCATATTACCAACCAAACATTAAGTTTTGATATATTTATGGTAGGAAAAGTACAAAATATCTTCATAGCACATGATGTTTACGTAATATCCTAATGATATTTGGCATAAAAGAAAAATGTGTAATTTTGACCTATATAATGTATCGTACAAATATATCCGTGCTACTTTTTGTGGTCCAGAGACACATTTATCATGCACTTTTTTGAATATCATCTGCATACTGTTTAGAATTAGCTACGTTACGAACTGCAAAAAATATATTTTTTACAAAAAAAAATAAAAAATGTTTTTGCCATGTTTGCCATGTTTTCATCATCTTACCTTACATGCATCATATTATAGAGGTCAAATGGGTGGCAAATGCAGTTGCATGTTGACTTTAAGATAAATAATTCATGTAAATACTATTCTGCATCTGCTAATGCACTAAAAGTACTTTAAATTTAGCATTCTTATAAGTAGCACAAGTATATTTGCAGCAAAAATACATTGTATGATTTTTCTTTTATGCCAAAAATCATTAGGTAAAGATTATATTCCATGAAGATAGTGTAAATTTCCTACCGTAAATATATCAAAACTTAATTTCTGATTAGTAATATGCATTGCTAAGAACTTCGTTTGAACAACTTTAAAAGCAATTTTCTCAAAGATGTTCTTGTTTTTTTAAATATTATCCTAGCTTACAAACCATACATCAATGGAACGCTTATTTATCAGCTTTCAGATGATAAATTGACCTTTATGTGGTCCAGAGTCACATATGCCAAAACAAAAACATTAAAATCTAATTTATGAAATACCTTAGTGCAAGGGTCAAACAATCCTGTTAAATTTACTCTAGACTGCAGTCAAAGTGACCTTGGCCTAAACAACCACAACCTCATATTGCAAGTACTGCACTTGTGTAATCAGACATTTAGAAACAAAACAACTAACGGACAGCACTTCCTTTTGGGCTGTGAGGCAGTAAGAATATATCTTAAGACTCAGCTTATTCTACAATGTATGCTTTAATCTGCCACACAATCTCCAGAACACCTGCTCATGTGAACTCCATAAGCAACAGGACTTGGAAACGCAGACATAATCAAACAGCAAGTTAAAGATCCACACCCTGGATTAACATTTTTTAGATAGGTTTTGCCCTTGAGTACCTTTACACATCCTGCAGTACAAATGTTCCCATGACGCATTGCAAAACAATACAAGATGTTCCTAACAGTGTACCTTTGTAGGGGAAACGTCTTATTTAATGTTTAAAATCCCGGAACGTTTTCTTCAAAAAATGTAATTTCTTTGTAACTGAAGAAAGAAAGACTTACTATCAGGATTTTTTTATTCTGGAAGTGGCGTCATCCTTTAACAAAAGTCTATTTCCATTACAAAATAATATATTTGACACTCCGTGCTGTAGTTTCTCTGCCTTGGTAATTGTTGATGCGTTTCTGTTACATTTTTTTTTTAGATTTTGCCCTGGAGTATCTTTACACCTCTTACAAATGTTCCCATGATGCATTCCAAAGCAATACAAGATGTTCCTAACAGTGTGCCTTTGTCAGGGTAGACGCCTTATTTATTGTTTCAGGACGTGTCCAGTCTTCACAGTGGAGTTTTATATCAGTCGTCAATCTATGATCATTAAACACTGTGTTCAGTCAAGCACACTACACATACACACACACAATAAATAAAACACGATGTATTAATATCTGAAGCTTTTCTTTAAGCACTACTGATTTAATCATACTGATCTACTAAAACGAATTGTGTATAGTTTTTGACAGTAAATTTTGGTCCAGGTTATTTCAAAGCTTGCTTTGAACCATATGCACACACTTGTTAAATAAACAATTATATTTACTACAATACAACTTGGTATAAGGCACTATTGCTACGTTGTGGTCAGTAAATTTAAGTAAATAAATAGGCTATACTTAAGATAAAGATCATATATTAGTGTTTTTTACAGTAACTGTAGTACTTATGATTACCATGGTCATTTTTTGATAAGCCTCGAAATAAACAAACATTAGTGCTATTTACGGACATAAAATGATGAAGGGAGTTTAGTTCTTGCTACAAAGTGAATAGTTATATCTATTTCCGGAAACAAAGTCTCGGTTTTCTTACTTTTACGGTGTCCATAACGTTGCTTTTGGTGGAAAGCACTAAGCATGTCAAAACGTGTTCATGTGTACAGAGCTAAATACAACAATAAAACAACGATCCACACAAACAACAACGATTGTCTGAATCCTGTTTGGCGGAGCTGACAACATGGAAGCTCATTTCAGATGGCGTAAAAAATGTTTCAGTCATTTCCACCGTCTAAAACTAAGCGTGTCCACCCTTGGTTGTTTGTAAGAGCTGTTATGGTTCTTAACATATTATATAAATGAACTTACCAGCTGAACAGAGAGCGACAACAGTATAGCGGTGAACAGCGTGAGGGGCGCTTCTGGGTTTGAGTGGGCGGGTGCGGAGGCGGAGCTCATGAATATTAATTACGTCATATCTATGATGATTGGACACTTTCTTGGAGCGTCATTACTATTCATAAGCATTATATTTCTTTTAACATTATATTAACATTATATTTCTTTTTTACACGGCGCTTTATACATTAAACATATTGATTGTATAAAATGTTGTAATACTGCAAACAAAATTAAATTTCTAGAAAGAGAATTATAGTAAATAGTCAGCTTTTTCATTTTTTGGGGTTCAAGCGTGAAACCATTTTGTAATTGTGTGATCTTCACGTAAAATTTGATGGTGCAGACCAAACCATCGTAAAGACTTGGAAGGGGGCATAACACACAGTTTCACCCAATCTTATGTTAATCTTAAGTACCTATAGAGTAGCCTAGTGCTGCATCCTTCATATCTCCAAGAAGTTTTTAGTTTTATCATATTTACAAAAGAAAGATGGGCCTTGTTTATAAAACGTTTGTCAACAAACACACTTGCAAAACTCAATTTCTGCCCCGGAAAAACAAACTGCATCCACTGTTAACGTAACGCTGGGTTCTTGGGAATGTAAAACGTTATCTTTGCCTTACAACCAAACCAGCACTTCTTCAGAAACATTCTTTTCGAGTGTGCAGCTGAATGAAGCGAGTCCGGTCTATGTTTGCGCTGGCGCGCTCTTCCGGTAGAAATGCCCATACAAGGAGTTCCACCTTTCAGGAAGTCATGAAGAGCCGTGATCGAAAAAAACTTTCCGAAACTTGTAAGAAACCCGAAAGTGTGTCTTCGGCACAGAAATACTCTGTTATATGTCCAAAATGTGAAACTTTGGCCATGTTTAGCATGATAATCTTTAACAGTGTAAATAACTTAACATGCATGAGCATGAAACTGCATGCATTGGACCCCCTCTTGAAACTTGGAGGGATGGTAGTACCACCAAGCAGCAAAAGGCAGTTAATCTCCCCATGTTAAAATGCCCAACTTCACAGCAGAAAAAAATGTTTACAGCCTGGTACAAAAAGTGGTTTTGGTCTATATAGGTAATTTTTCTCCTTCCTGTCAATTATAACTCATCTGTTTAAGTTTTACTAAGCCTTAAAATTCTGCATAATTAGGGGCTATGGTAAATGACCTGGATTTGAAAAAAATGCTTTTTTAAATAATTGATTTGTGGTTACAAGCTTGCTAAATAATGTCATATTTTCCATATTTTTTTAAATGCCTTAAAGCGCTTGCATGTATATATATATATATATATATATATATATATATATATATATATATATATATATATACAATGTTTTTGCTTTATTAACAAGAACAAGTATTACATATTCACATCATTACACCAACACTAACTGTCAGAGAAAATAAAATAAAATAAAAAATGGAAGAAAATTACAGAACACAAGCCAACATTCAGAACATTACATGTTTTTGGTTTCTCCCAAGAGATTTACAAATAATTTAAAGCCTTAAATTATTTAGTGGTGCTGGAGCGCCACTTGTGGCTTAACCTTACGGAGATTAAGGACGCGGATAAGGTCGCCTTCCTTGACTCCCCCATCTCGCCGACCGGCCTGTTCGGCCCAGCTGTTGAGGGTTTCGCGGAGCGCTTCACCGCGGCGCAGAAATCGTCCCAAGCCATGCGACACTTTCTGCCAAAACGCTCAAGCTCCGCAACGGCTCCTAGTCGCCCCAAGCCGGCGCCGACTCAGCAGCCTGCAAAAGCCACGCCCCCAGCTGCGCAACCAGCTCCTCAGACGGAGCTCCGTCCACGTTCACGCCCAGCCAAGCGCTTTCCCTTCCCCAAGCGCCAGGGACCTCGGCCAAGAGTGGTGTTGGACCAGGCGCCGCCAGCATCTTCCTGATCTCAACAGCAGGAAGAGGGAGGGGCCAAGTCTCGCAGCAGCCGGACCAGCCCCCAAAGTGCCTCTTTTGAACCCTTCTACACTCCGTTCTGTTCCGAGTGTAGGGGAACTCATGTTTGTAAACAATGTAGCTGTAACTCACGGGCCCTTTGTATCAGCGCCCTTACAGCAAACCGCTGTGATAGCGGGAAAAATAAAAAACAAACATTTTCAAGAAAAGAGCAAATTTCCTCTTCCAATGCTTTCAGACAGCATACAGCTGTGCGAACCATTGCAGCCCCTAGCGACACGATCCGTGGCATGGCAAGCCATCCCCGGAGTGTCAAAATGGGTTTTGGGTATAATAGAACGAGGCTATGTACTCCAGTTCGCTCGAAGACCTCCTCGCTTTCATGGTGTGATCACCACCTCAGTTCGCAGCAAAGACGCAGACGTCTTGCGATTAGAGGTAAAGAATCTGTTGGCCAAGGGCGCCGTGGAAACGGTCCCCCCAACACAGAGCGAGTCAGGTTTTTACAGCCGTTACTTCCTCGTTCCAAAGAAGGATGGCGGCCTACGTCCCATCCTCGACCTCAGACAGCTGAATCGCGCCCTCATGAGACGGCCGTTCAGAATGCTTACACTAAAACAGATCCTCTCGCAGATACGCAAAGGGGACTGGTTTTGTTCACTGGATCTGAAGGATGCATACTTCCACATTCAGATCGCCCCCCATCACAGGCAATTCTTGAGATTCGCCTTCGAGGGAGTGGCATATCAATATACAGTCCTTCCGTTCGGACTGTCGTTAGCCCCTCGCACGTTTACAAAGTGCATGGACGCAGCACTTTCCCCTCTGAGACAGATGGGAATCCGCGTCCTGAACTATCTGGACGACTGGCTCATCCTAGCCCAGTCAGAGAGCGAGCCTGACACACACCACAGAGCCTTAATCCTCAGCCACTTAGAGTGCCTAGGACTCAAGGTCAATTTTGCCAAGAGCGTGCTGTCTCCCAGCCAACGCATTGCGTTCCTGGGAGCAGTTTTCGACTCACGTCAAATGAAGGCAGCAGTTGCGCCGCAGAGAGCCCAAGCCATTCGCAGGCTCGCGGCTTCCTTCAAAATAGGAGCCCTTCGCCCACTCAAGATTTTTCAGAAGATGCTCGGCCTTATGGCCTCAGCATCTCCAGTACTTCAGTTGGGTCTGCTTCAAATGCGCCCCCTGCAGTTCTGGTTGAAACCAAAGGTTCCTCCTCAAGCGTGGCGTTTGGGACGCCAGCGCATCAAGGTAGATCGGGCCTGTATAGCAGCCCTGGCTCCTTGGAGGTGCGCTCAATGGATGGAACAGGGCGTTCCCCTGGACTTGGTGGTCAGAAGGAAAGCGGTCTCGACAGACGCCTCCAACTTAGGTTGGGGGGCGCTGTGCGACGGCCAGCCTGCTTTCGGCCTATGGTCGAAAGCGGAGAGTCGCCTTCACATCAACTGCTTGGAAATGCTAGCAGTATGTTTAGGCCTTCACACCCTTCTACCTGCACTGAAGGGTCACCATGTCTTAGTCCGTTCGGACAGCATGACAGTGGTGTCCTTCATAAATCACCAAGGGGGCCTCTCGTCGAGACGTCTATTTACGATGGTAGAACGTCTCCTGACATGGGCTCAGCTGCACTTCCGCTCTCTAAGAGCGACGCATGTGCCAGGCAAACTGAACCAGGGAGCAGACATGTTGTCTCGGAGCAACGTCTCCTCAGACGAATGGACGCTTCACCCTCACACGGTTCAGCAAATATGGGCTGTCTTTGGCAAGGCGCGAGTAGATCTTTTCGCCTCAAAAGACAATCATCACTGCCCAATTTATTTTTCGAAGGAACAGGACGCATTGACCCAAGAATGGCCCAATCTCCTGTTATACGCATTCCCTCCTATCGCTCTGCTGCCACAAGTCATCAGGCGAGTGCGGGAACAGAAACTCAAAGTCCTGTTAGTGGCTCCATTCTGGCAGAACCAGCATTGGTTTCCAGATCTTCCCGGGCTGCTCTCAAGAGCACCATGGGCCGTGCCACTGAGACGAGATCTCTTAACACAGGCGAACAGAACGATATGGCACCCCCAACCGGAATTGTGGGCGCTGCACGTTTGGGCTCTAGACGGGAGCCTTTAAGTCTCCCTGAGTCGGTTTTGAGTACTATTTCACAAGCTAGAGCACCCTCTACGAGGCGGCTCTACGATCTCAAGTGGTCTGTCTTTTCCGCCTGGTGTTCCACCCGCGGTACGGACCCAATTTTATGTGACATATCTGTGATATTGTCCTTCTTGCAAGAGCTGTTGGATAAGGGGAGATCCCCTTCTACGCTCAAGGTCTATGTTGCAGCTATAGCGGTATTCCATGACCTGGTAAACGGTCAATCTGTGGGAAGAAACGACTTGGTCGTTCGTTTTTTAAAGGGGTCAAGGCGGCTTAATCCCCCTCGCCCCGTCACGGTTCCGTCCTGGGACTTACCCACAGTATTGAGGGCCCTGAAAAGCCCTCCCTTCGAACCGCTTCAGTCCATAGGCCTTCGCCCCCTGACGTTGAAGACTGCCCTGCTATTGGCATTAGCATCAGTCAAACGCATGGGTGATTTACAGGCGCTCTCTGTGAGCCCCGTTTGCTTGGAATTCGGGCCAAATGACTCCAAGGTCATCCTGAAGCCAAGGCGTGGGTATGTTCCCAAAAGTCTCTCTACACCCTTTAGAGACCAGATTATTTCCCTTTTGGCTCTTCCTCCTGCGGAGCAAGACCAGGGATTTAACCCTCTCTGCCCTGTCAGGGCTCTGAGATGTTATATGGAGCGTTCTGCCCCTTTTAGGCAGTCAGAACAGCTGTTTGTATGTTTTGGTGGCCGCACCAAGGGGTGTTCGGTCACAAAACAGAGATTATCCAGATGGATTGTGGAAGCCATCACGCTGGCTTACTCCTCTTTGGGCCTACAATGTCCCATGGGAGTAAGGGCCCATTCGACTAGGGGCATCGCCTCGTCTTGGGCGTGGTCTAGTGGGGTTTCCATTGCAGAAATTTGTGCGGCGGCAGGCTGGGCCTCACCGTCCACATTTGCTAGATTCTATAACTTGGACGTTCCAGTCTTACAGACTCGGGTCCTTTCCACATAGTGGTATGTTGTTACCAGTATGTTATATATAGTGCATCTTGGCCTCTGTGGAGCTCCAAGTGTACTTATTCCTTGGAACGGATGTTTATCAGGCTATCTGATCGAACAAATTGGCCCTTATTAGCCCTTTAGTGCTAGGGTCATGTTAGTCGTTCCTCTACCTTAGCAACGGCGGGATTGTACTGGTTCCCCATAAGCGTCTTTCAGACGCAGTACGAGTGAAAGTATCGAAAGGGAACGTACTCGGTTACTTTCGTAACCTCGGTTCCCTGAGATACGGGAACGAGTACTGCGTTGCTGGCCGTGCTAGGTAGCTGCACGACTCAGTCGTCGCTTCAGTCGAAGTACCTGAGTTCCCTATGGCGAAATGCTCGCTTATATAGCCAGATGCTCCGCCCCTTTTGGCGCGATCGGGCGCGAATCATCGCCATAGGTTTGTGCATCTCCGCTGCCGAGCCATTGGTTCGTTTCTTTAACACTGCACGAACCAATGGCCGTGCAGTTACACTGCGTTATTGAAATGCTTCAGTCTCAGGAGAAAAGGAGCTTTTCCCATAAGCGTCTTTCAGACGCAGTACTCGTTCCCGTATCTCAGGGAACCGAGGTTACGAAAGTAACCGAGTACGTTTTCTTGTGTTTGTACTAGTTTTCATCATCTGCCTGCTACTTCAGAGTATCTTAAACTAGATTAAATTTAAAAAAAAATTTGTTCATTTGTTTGTTTGTAAGTTTATGTATTCTCTTCCCCAAACTAAAATCTAATACCATGATATTTTTGTACTATACATTGGTTCTGAACTGAGCACAGTAAAACTAACCCGATGTGATACCCTTATTATATAATGAAGGAAGATATGAAGTGACGATTGAATAAACCAGGCAGGTTGTCATAATGTTTTGCAAATATGTTTATGTAATTTATGAATTATGAATGATTTTCAATCAATTTCAAATCATGAATGATTCTTCTTTGTTTAACCAACTTTTACCATGTAAATACACAACTGTCTGAGCAAGGTCTCATGACGAACTTAGTCCAGAAGAGGGTGCTGTCATCTAGATTTAATGCTGTGTCTATAGAGACCGGACTCTTTTTGTAGGACAGTATTTCCTGTGTTTCTAAGCAAGTTTTTGCTGTGCTGTGCTTGAAAATGGAATTTGATTCCAGGTGTTACAAAACTTAAATGTGCCAGTCATAATTTTGGTTTCCAAATTAAATAATTTAAACACTGGATCAACTAAAGAAATCTATTTTCATTATAAAAGAGTATGCATTCTGTTCTATTTCATTTTATGTATTGTGAAAAATTCAATGTGCTCAAATTCTGCATGTAAAATGATCTCACAGTTTGATTTTTTTGTTTGCACATGAATTGTGTTACCCTAACAAAAGAAACTGCATAAAGAACTCAAATTACTAAAATGTCATGTGTGTGTGTGTGTGTGTGTGTGTATATATATATATATATATATAACAAGTGAACACACATGGCAAAATATGTTTTTCTTACTTAGAATTTTTGTCTTGTTTCCAGCCAAAATTCTTAAATCAAGAAGCATTTTCTGGACAAATAAAATTATTTTCTTGTTCTCAGACAAAACAAGTCAAAATTAAGTGAGTTTTTGCTTGAAACATGAGGGCAGATTATTTTGCTCGTTTAAGCTAAAAAAAGACAATAATTTTTACTTTAAGAATTTTTAGATATTTTGGCTGAAAACAAGACAAACAACATTTTTTGCAGTGCAAAATCACACAAACATAAATTAGAAGAATTTAGTGTTTAATATGTATTAAAATAAAATGTAGATTGGAGTTTTAGATTTGTTTTAATTATTAAATTATTCAGATTCCATTTTTCCAAAATTAGATTGTAGTCAAGACTACAACATACATAGAAATATAAGGTTTATATGGAAAATTATTTAAAACACACTCTGAGAAATATACACTATAATAAAATGTGTGTGATTATTGTCACAGTTGCTGGTGGTGTACTTGGTGAGAGGAGCCAGGGGAAAACACGGAGAATCCAGGAGTAAATGAAAACTCTAATTTATTAAACAAAATTAAACACTAAAGTGAATCAAGTAAGTAAATCAAAACAGGAAACAAACACAGCATGTAACAATACACTGAAAAACAAGACATGGTCACAAACAAGCTAACAAGATGACGAGGGGGAAATACAAATATGGGCAAGACTGAACTAACACAGACAAAAACTAGAAGGGGGGAGAAAAGGACTAAACCATAACAACTAGAAACAGAGGGGGAAAAACACTAGGAAAGATAGAACAGGACAAAAAACAGAACACAATCCTGACAATTATAAAGTTCTGTTAAATGTTGTAGAGATTAGAAACACAATATATTCATATTTGATCTGCTTTAAATCTGGTCAAAAGATGCAGATCTTGAGGTCTTTTCCGGTTCTCATCAGGTGAAAACAGGGCATCTGTTTGAAAGAGAAAAACAATAACCTGCTGTTATATTTGTGATCTCAAATGTCTGTTATACTTCACTCTAGACTCTAAACTTTAAATTGTAAAATGCACTCTTAAAAATAAAGGTGCTTCATGATCTATCCCTTCATAAATGTCTCTGACCACTGCTATTGGAGTTGCCATCTCTGTAGTCAGTGCTGGTGAAGGTCTCGTTTAAAACCTCCTGTTAAACACTTCATGCTTATAAACCCTTGTGATTGTGCAAGGCAAACAGATGACGAATCCATCCAGTGAATCACCCAAAAGTATAATTGCGTTTCCCAAAAGCACCATCAACCATTTATGGTTGCAAGTTCCACCCATTTGTAACTACAGAACTTGTGACCATAGTGAGCTAATGATGCTTTCGGGAAACACAGCCCATGTTCCTAGCACCCATTCTAAGTTTTGAAAAATGCATCACTCTTCAGAACATCTGGCCGGAAGGATGCAAAGCTTTAAAGCTTAATCAAACCTCATCTTGCCATCGCTAATAACCAGAGGGCATGCTCAGAAATGCAAGGCAAGGCAAGGCAAGTTTATTTATATAGCACATTTCATACACAATGGTAATTCAAAGTGCTGTACATAAAAAGGAATTAAAATCACAATAGAACATCACATCACATCACATAAAAAGCATAAAAATCATCTTACGTCAGTACAGATAGTCAGACTATACTCTGTCTTACCTTACTACGCAATCAAACAGTAATTACTGATCAGACAGTCAGACTATACTCTGTCTTGCCTAATCATGCAATCACACAGTATTACGATTTGTATAGCGCTCTTCCCAGCCTCTCGCTGAGGGTATTCTTACGTCAGTACAGATAGTCAGACTATACTCTGTCTTACCTTACTATGCAATCAAACAGTAATTACTAATCAGACAGTCAGACTATACTCTGTCTTGCCCAACCATGCAATCACACAGTATTTTAAAATTAATTAGCACAGTAAAATAAAGTGCAACAACATAAAAGACTTCACGATGGGAGGTGATTTTTATGTGGGTAAAGCGATAAAACATGAAACTGCTGTAATCCTGTAATAGGCATTGTATGTCTGTTATTACATAGTAAACACAAATCAGTTCTCAAAAAAACAGAACAGCTGTTGTTTAATGTTGAATTCCAACTCTGACATGCACATGAACATGAATGTGAAATAAAAAATCAGCCAAAAACACATTTCCTGCTTTTTGTTAATTCAGGAAGTTATGTCGGGGTTAGTTAACATCACCAGTTTAATCACTACTATAAGCAGTGTTGGGATTATGCATTACAAGTAATGCAAGTTACGTAATAATATTACTTATTCCAAGTTACTAGCAGTGTTGGGAAAAGTTACTTTTAAAAGTAATGCATTAAAATATTGAGTTACTCCCTAAAAAGTAACTAATTACGTTACCTAGTTACTTTTTTATGTAAATTAATGCATTTAAAATCTGGGCAGGGCTTGCTTGTTTGTTTTTAATATAAAAAATTCTATATTTTACAAATCAAAAAGCTTTTCTACACCAAGGCTTAGAGACAAGTAAATTCATGTCTGTACAGTAGACCGCAGAAGAAAAAATGTCAACTCTTCAGCAATAAAAAAAAAAAAAAGGAAAACAAATGTTAGATTATCTTGAGTAATTTTTGCTTATTAGTATGGATGAACTGGATCATTGAAGGTCGGCAGCAAAGACATCGGTTACTTTTTAATTGACAAGAAAATTGACAAGAGTTACTTTTTCAAATAAGCAATGTCCCCATGTTGAGAGAAATTGTGAGTGAGATGTTACTTTAGTTCTAGAATAAATGTGAACATGCATTAATTCATCTCACTCACTAAAAAAACAGATACAGTGTTCATCAAAATAAATAATAACAGTGAAATTCAACACAAACCTGCAGTAATTAAATGTTCAATAATATAAATATCCTTTATGTATTTAATCCCATTTTATGAACTGATGTCTTTGCTGCCGACCTTCGATGATCCAATTCATCCATACTAATAAGCAAAAATCACTCAAGATAATTTGTTTTCCTTTTTTTATTGCTGAAGAGTTGACATTTTCCTCTGTGGTCTACAGACGTCAATTTACTTTTCTCTGAGGCTTTTGGTGTAAAAAGGCTTTTAGATTTTCCAAAAATAGAAAAACAAACAAACAAGCTCTGCCCAGATTTAAAAAGTAATGCAAAAGTAACTTAACGCATTACTTTCGATGAAAAGTAACTAAGTAACATAATTAGTTACTTTTTTAGGTAGTAACTGAATATTGTAATGCATTACTTTTAAAAGTAACTTTTCCCAACACTGACTATAATCATTATATTTTATCGCTATATTTTTGATTGGATGAATACACCAAATTATCTGTTTAAATAATAGCTGTTGTGCATCAGTTGGGCTCCTATATTTCTGATGGTTGCTCTGAATAAACTATTTGGACTATAACTACACTCTTAAAAATAAAGGTACTTCACGGTGCCATAGAAGAACCATTTTGTCTGAATGGTTCCTTAAAGAACCTTTAACATCTGAAGAACCTTTCCGTTTCACAAAAGGTTTTTTTTGTGGTGAAAAAAGGTTCTTCAGATTATAAAATGGTAAGAAAGGGATGGTTCTTAAAAGAACCTTATATTGACTGAACCTTTATTTTTAAGAGTGTACACAAATAAAAAAGGTCTCTTCTTCAATCAAGTGAATGCATCACTCCTGCAAAAGCAGTGCTAAACAGGTTCCATAACATAACCCCCAAAAAGTCTCAGTAACATTTAAATAATAATAATAAACTATATTTTTAGTGACAGGCTATTAGTAATGTGCAAACACACGCACGCACACACACACACTGCAATACATTATAGTTTAATGGCAAGATTCATTGTGACAACTTACCCCAACACACTGTGACAACAACACAAAACAGTGTAGTAAAGGTTTTTAGTCTAGATTTTAAGGTTTATATAGAAATGATATATAAATATAAGGTTTTTACAGAGATTGGCTTTTGTCAAAAGTGTTACTGCTTTAAATTTGGTCAAAACTTGAGGTCTTCATGAGCTCCCATCAGCTGTAAACATGGACTCTGTGTGGAAGAGATAAAACAAAAATAAACTGCTGTTACGTTCGTCACCTTATTATCAAGTAATCAACTCTTTGGAAAACAGCACACAAATGCACATGAATAAGAGTAGTATGGAGATGTTTGACTTGTGTTAGTGTATCTTGGATTATTTGCATTTGTATTTGTCTTCTTGAAGGCACATGATGTAAGTTTTCCCTGGATTTTATTTAAGTTTATGGTGGGTGAGACGGGATTGGCACTGTTTTCATTATTTGTTTGAATATTTCTGATGGAACAAACACTAACACAACACAACTAGATAAAATATAAAACAGACACAGTCTCAAAACATTAATTAGTGACTAATGTTGTAAAGTTGTAAGAGTTAGTTATAGCTTTATGACTTATGAAGTTTTAATATAGAGGTAACAAAGAGTATTTATTATTGATTATAATATTTGCTAATTTTAAAAGAATGTGATTGTATTGATTGTACCTCATGTCACGCACTTCAATCATCACTTCTGAGTCTTCTGATCAGGGCTAAAATCTTGCTTCGAGATTTTGAATTCTTCTTTCCAGATTTTCTGTTTTTCCTTCAAGCTCATTGGTTTTGTATTCCTGATTTCTTTTGTTTCGTTCAAGTTCATCCATTTTGTTTTCCAGATCTTTTGTTTGTCTTTCCAGATTCTCTGTCTTTTCTTCCAGCTCATGTGTTTTGTATTCCAGATCTTTCTTCTTTTTTTCAAGTTCTTCTATTTTGTTTTCCAGATCGTTTGTTTTTTCTTCAAGTTCATCTGTTTTGTTTTCCAGATTTCTTTTGTTTCGTTCAAGTTCATCTGTTTTGTTTTCCAGATCTTTTGTTTGTCTTTCCAGATTCTCAGTCTTTCCTTCCAGATCTTTTGCTTTTTCTTCAAGTTCATCTGTTTTGTTTTCCAGATTTCTCTTCTTTCTTTCAAGTTCATCTGTTTTGTTTTCCAGATTTCTTTTGTTTCGTTCAAGTTCATCTGTTTTGTTTTCCAGATCTTTTGTTTGTCTTTCCAGATTCTCAGTCTTTCCTTCCAGATCTTTTGCTTTTTCTTCAAGTTCATCTGTTTTGTATTCCAGATTTCTTTTGTTTCGTTCAAGTTCATCCATTTTGTTTTCCAGACCTTTTGTTTGTCTTTCCAGATTCTCTGTCTTTTCTTCCAGCTCATGTGTTTTGTATTCCAGATCTTTCTTCTTTTTTTCAAGTTCTTCTATTTTGTTTTCCAGATCGTTTGTTTTTTCTTCAAGTTCATCTGTTTTGTTTTCCAGATTTCTTTTGTTTCGTTCAAGTTCATCTGTTTTGTTTTCCAGATTTCTTTTGTTTCGTTCAAGTTCATCTGTTTTGTTTTCCAGATCTTTTGTTTGTTTTTCCAGATTCTCAGTCTTTCCTTCCAGATCTTTTGCTTTTTCTTCAAGCTCATCTGTTTTGTATTCCAGATTTCTCTTCTTTCTTTCAAGTTCATCTGTTTTGTTTTCCAGATCTCTTTTCATTTTTGTAAGCTCACTTGTTTTGTTTTCCAGATTGTAAATTCTTACTTCATAATCAGCCATTTTTCTAATATTCAGCCTTGTCTTTGACTGCTGCTGGTGTGTGAAGGTTGAGAAGGTTATGTTTAAAACCTTTCGATACCGCGTCACGGCACGCTTGTAAACCCTAGTGACTGTACAAGACAAGACAATAGGAACTTTTGTTCAGTCAGACAATATTTTATTCAGTGACCAGATGAACATGTTTCTGCAGACTACAGTCACTAGCACTTGTTCCTTGGTGTGCCCTTTTATTTTATACATTTAACCCTATGATTATTCAGGTAGCGTAAAATATAAAGTACTCACCAGTCGACAGGTAAAAGTTCTTAGAAGACTCCCGTGGTTGTTCTTGTTTGAGGCTCAGTTTGTAGTTATAAGTAAAGTCTCATGGGAGGCAACCTTTGTTTTATTAGTGTTACGTCGTTGAGACATATTGTCTAGTTTTCCTGGTCTTTTCTTTCTCTTTTGTCTCGCCCTTTCTTTCACAGGATTGAATCCAACCAAAGTGATCCAACCAGTTCTGATTGGTGTTATTGGGACCAAGGAGTGGCAATAAAAGGATCTGCTGTATCTGACGAGGAAGCTCTGCTCAACCTGTGATTGCACTTGTGGTAGTGTGCGCAGTGTGAATTTTGCTTTTGAGTTGCACACGTGTTTTGTATTCCAGATCTCTCTTCTTTTTTTCAAGTTCTCCTATTTTGTTTTCCAGATTATTTGTTTTTTCTTCGAGTTCATCTGTTTTGTTTTCCAGATCTTTTGTTTGTCTTTCCAGATTCTCAGTCTTTCCTTCCAGATCTTTAGCTTTTTCTTCAAGTTTATCTTTTGCTTCACGTTCAATTGGTTAATGCCATTTCCTGTTTTTCATTAAACAGGAGTTATGGTAATATATTTTTGTTAGGGAATTTAGTTTTTCCAGTTAGAAGTTTGTTTGGTGGTTGTTTGTTGTTTTGGCCTTTGCTCACCCCTGAAGTTTACTTGTGGTTCTGTAAATTAACGTATAAAGGATCTTTGATTGCCAATTATGTTGCGGCCTTACCCTAGAAGGGGTCATAGTTACAAAACAAAGCAGTTAAAGGAGAAGTTCACTTTCAGAACAAATATGTACACATAATGTACTCACCCCCTTGTCATCCAAGATGTTCATGACTTTCTTTCTTCAGTCGTAAAGAAATTATGTTTTTTGAGGAAAACACTTCAAAAATGAACCATTTAAACCTACATATAAACCTACATATTGTACAACAGACAAGTTACATTGAGTCACCAAATACCTTTTGTATGTTTAGTTGTCTCATTTACTTTGATGATGAAGAGGCTGCAATGTCAAGTTTCAGCTGAAAAATATGATATCCGTCAGATAAGAACAAGACATTATTCAAAACGGTCTATTTTTTAATTGTGTACCTTCAAAATAACCATGAAACGTTGTACTTTTGTAAAATAAAGAACACAAACTAAATTCACTTGCCGTCTCAGTCTCTCTGAACCTCTTCTTGAAATGAAGGGGAACTCAGTGATGCCTACTCGTTACACAAACAGGAGAAATATATTTATAGAAACCTTTAAATGCCAGCTTTTAAGTGTTTACATTTTGCTTTTTTTGGCATTAGGCATTAAGTCACGTTGGAATATAAATCATAGCACATTTCGGAAGATAAAAAACGTGAGTTGCAGTCTGGAAAATATGGTACAGCAAATTTTTGTTCTGGAAGTGAACGTCTCCTTTAATGCAAAAATAAAAATCAGCTAAGCTACAAGTTCTAAAAACAAACTCTAAACAGCAATACTGGAGATACTGTTAAGCACTCTTTGATAGGGTATCAGGTGTCCTTCACACTGGGAAGAAGAGTGGTTTACTCCTCAGACCTATTTTATACATCTTTTTGAGGAGGTCCAGTTACATATCAACATCTCATGACAGATGTCTTTCCTCTGTCGCTTATGCTGCTGTCTGCATCTAGCGTTCTTCCTTTTCTTCACTGTATAGTCTTTGTAACATCTCTGTTTGATGTTGCAACATGCTTTCTTCTCCACTCTATGCCATCTTGTTAAGCTTAATGATTGACTATATAGCATCAAATTCAGGCACCTAACTTTCACAACTGTTACTTATTCATCATAACAAAGCAAGTATTGCAAGTGCAAGCTTCTTTTTTTATTAAAGCATACATTGAAATGGGTATGTAGCAATATCAATATCGAAAACACATTGTGTTCACACACTGTAAAGCATTTTCATTTTTAAGATTTTTTTTTAGATTTCTTACTCACATTATAAGTCAGAAATGACAAGGAGGCAGCTTCACAGTGAGTGTGGTTTTCAGATTATGATGCTCTGTCTATATAGTTTAGAGATGTAAAATGGAGAAATGCATATTAATTCATATATTGCTTCTCTGAAACCTTGGGCAAATGTACAAATTCAGCATGTAAAACACACAAGGTAAAGGTTTTGTTGACATTGATTGCATCACTTTAAAAAAAAAAAAGTATTACATAAGAAACTTATATGTAAGCATATATACACAATATAAGCACAACTACAAAATAGACTAGGGATAGTTGTCCAAGGGTAGGTCTGTTAGATATTTATTGTAGTCAAGATTTTAAAGGGGTCATCGGATGCCCATTTTCCACAAGTTCATATGATTCTTTAGGGTGTTAATGAAAAGTCTATACTATACTTTGGTTAAAAATTCTCAATAGTAGTGTAAAAAAACAGCCTTTTACCTTGTCAAAATCAGCTCATTTTAAGACATGGTCCCTTTATATGCAAACGAGCTCTGGTCGCCCCGCCCCTCTCTGGGATTATGACATGTAATGTTTACTTTAGCTGCATTTAGCGGTAAAACTTGCCAACAAGCACATTATTAAGAAAGATCATTCACAAAGATGCATAAAAAACCTTCATACTCACTTCTGCTGTGGGTGAAGCTGAATCAGGAACGATTCGCAGAGGCATATGTTGATCGAGATCGGCGCTTTCCTTTTAAAAAAGGAAATGCGTCTTCAGTAAATGACGACTGCTGTGTTCATTATTACATCCAACAACAGAACACCTCAATCGCTCAATCAGAGACATTCTTGTCTGCATCTGAGTCACACAATGGCAATCGAAGTCTGTTTCAGCTTGGTGAGGGTGGGGCTAAGGTAACCCTCATGTCAATCAACTATTGTGGGAGTGGCCTATGTTGTGTGTCGTCACACCCACAAGGAGCTGAGAATGACCTGATTTTAAAAAGGGAATATTACTTTTAAAGATTAAAAAATACTACTGGGTGGATTTTTATCATTGTAGGGTGGTTGTGTACACAAACTGCCAACACACATTAATGTTCAAACAACATATAAAAGTTAGTTTTGCATCCGATGACCCCTTTAAGGTTTACTGTAAGGTTTATATAGAAATTGGCTTGAATGAAAACACATACTGGCTACGTTACATGCATTCAAATAATCAATTAGTAATCAGATTAATGGCTCAATCCGACTGAAAAGCCTAAATGTAAACACCTTAATCGATCCGACTGAGCTCGAGCTGAATGAAATTTCGATCGCATTGTAAGGGTGGATTGTTTGAGAGTGCATGTAAACACGATTTGAAAACCGAAACTGAAAGCACTGCGCATGTGCAATGACGCAGAATAGCTTAATGACGTATGACGCACAGAACGCGCACATCGTTAACCCTTTTCAATAGCGTTCATAAACACTACATAGAGATTCATTAATGAATGAATTCAGTCCGATTGAAACAAAAGTTGTGCATGTAAACATAACAGCACTGAGTAAGGTAGAATACACGGTGATATATTGAAATATCCGCTGGTCTAAAAAGACGCAGATCTTGATGTCTTTCTTTCTTGAGGAAAAATTTGTTCTGGAAGAGATGAAAGAAATAAACTTCAATTACTGTATATTCACACACTCATATGTCTATTATTATAGAACAGAAACAGAACAGCTGTTATTAGATGATGAATTACCACTATTTCACTCAAATAGTGTATATTCATATATGTTTAGTGTATCTCTTGTAATGGTCTTCTTGAAGGTATGATATAACATCTGAAATGTTATTCAGCTAAATTTTCATGATTTCGTAAAGATCTCTAGAACAAACCGTAACACAAAACAGATGAAATGAAAGAAAAAAAAAACAAACACAGTGTCACAGTTTGCTTCATTTCGTATATTCAAGACCAATATTTCATTCCGGTCAGTTAGCATGACTTTTAAAGAGAGTTTAATATTTAACAACTGAATCAAACAGACACTCACATTTGTCTGATATGATTCATTTATGACATTTGGAACCATTTCTACAACATTTGCTCGTAAATGTGATGGTATTGAATAGTTGTAACTTGCACCTTGCAGCCAATCTCTGATGTGTTGTTGTCTCAGTCTTCTGTTTTCTAATCTGAGATCTTGTATTCTTCCTTCCAGATCTTCTATTGTTTCTTCCAGCTCTTCTATTCTTGCTCTCAGATTTTCAGTTTCATGGACTTGGGCATTACACATCTGCAGATTGTCTGGAAACTCATCACAGAATCTTTGCAGCTCACCTCGATTGCCAGAGAGATTCATCACGTGTCGAGTTGGCTGGTTAACAGCATGTTTGAAAGTCCACTGAGCAGAGATTACGTTATAATTATCCTTAAGTGTATTTATCCACCAGCCGTCATCCGAGGGTCTGAAGAGCAGAACATGCAGACGGTCTTGACAATAAATTCTGAAGAGAACATTTGGATTTTCATTCAGCTGTGTCTCTCTGTGTCTCTTTTGTGCTGTTTCAGTCATGTTTTCAACATCCAGTCCTTCATACATGTCTCTAACAGCTGCCATTTCTTCCCACCCTTATGAAATATGATCTGCTTTTTTTTTTAGATTCTCTTGGAGTTGCACAAGACAAAGTGACGAAGGCAGGAACTCGCTCAGCCCACCGCATATTTGCCAAGAGTGCATATGTTTGTTTTCCAGAAGGAGTTGCTTAGCAAACCTCAAAGCAGTTTTAGGGGGTAACGCATTACTAGTATGCAAGTTATGTAATAATATTACATAAAATCCATGAAACTAGTAAAGTAACGCATTACTTTTTAATTGTCAAGAAAATATCTGAGTAACTTTTTCAAATAAGTAATGCCAGTTACTTCTTTCCCCCATTTATTGATTAAAAGCTCTCAACATCTGAATAAATGTGAACATGCATTAATTCATCTCACTCACTAAAAAAACAGATACAGCATTCCTCAAAATGAATAGACTCGGAAATTCAATGCAAACCTGCAATAATTAAATGTTAAATAATACAAATATCCTTTATGTATTTAATCCCATTTTATTAAACGACGTCTTTGCAGCCGACCTTCGATGATCCAATTTATTCATACTAATAAGCAACAATTACTCATGATAATCTAACATTTGTTTTCCTTTTTTTGTTGCTGAAGAGTTTACATTTGTTCTTCTGCGGTCTACTGTACAGACGTCAATTTACTTTTTTCTAAGCCTGAGGCTTTTGGTGTGAAAAGACTTTTAAATTTGACAAAAATAGAACTTTTTATATTAAAAACAAACAAGCAAGCCTTGTTTAGATTTAAAAAGTAACGCAAAAGTAATGTAACGCATACTTTCAATAAAAGTAACATAATTACTTTTAAAGTAACACTGCCTCAAAGCACAAAGCTTAAAGTCTCAATCAAACAGCTTCTGTTTCTGTAGTAACATTACAGTCAAATACTAAAGATGTGTTAACATGACAACAGAGAAGAGAGAAAGGCAGAAGCGAGGAGGACTGGCTCAAGAGGAACTGAAAACTAGAGGAAATAGAGAAACAATGTTTGCCAGGAAATATGAAACACATTTGACATTGTGTTCATGTTATTTCTAAACGACACAAGGTTTTTTTTTTCATTCAGGTTTTTTAAAATGATGATTCATTTAAATAATTATTTGTTTATAATAGCTATAATGTTTTATTGTTTTATTCAGTGCACAATAGCATTATTCAACATTCTAGAAAGAAAGAAATATGCATAGCACTGAATTGTGATACCAGCAGTGCATATAATTCACACGAATAAATAAATACTTAATAAAAACAGTTTTTTGGCGTTTTTTTTCAACTGTCATATCAACAAAACATACATTTGCAAGAGTCAAACCTTCACCACAGTACTAGTGTTGAATCCTGTGCACACCCTTACAAAGATATAATGATAAACAAATGATTTATAGCAATAAAATTGTCATAAATTAGTATTAGGCACAATAAACACACTGGCACTGCTGTCAATAATAGAAAATAATTAAATGAATAATAAAGTTAGCCCTATACATAATGAAATATTTTCAAATTAAATAAAGACAATGATATAAAGACCATCTATTGATGTATTTTACAATAATACCTGTAGCACTGATTTGCATTCACCACAGTAATAGTAAATTCACTTATATCACAGTTTTAGTGATGAAATATAATGTCTAAAATAAAGAAGAAAAATCTGATAATGGATTTTTTTGAAGTTTTTAAAAAAAAAAAATACTAGATATTAAGCTGTTTTAAGGAATCAGTGTTCTTGTGTTTGTTCCATTTGTCATCATAAGATTTATAATGTATACTGTACATTATAATATAGCCTACAGTCTTAAAAATAAAGGTGCATAAACAGCGATGCCATTTTTGGTTCCACAAACAACCATTCAGTCAAAGATTCTTTAAAGAACCATCTCTTTCTCACCTTTTTATAATCTGAAGAACCTTCATGTCAAACTCGGTCCAGAAGAGGGCGCTGTCTAATCGATTTAAAGCTGTGTCTGTATGGAGTTTCTGCAAGCTTACTTTGTAGTATGTTGTTGAGTGTGTGTATGTGTTTGTGAGTTTAGTTGCAGGTGGTTACATAAAATCCCTACATTATAATAAGTTAATGGCAGCTTCATTCCTAATGAAAATGTCTATTAGATTTTTTGTAATTCAGACTTTAGTACACTTTTAAAAATTAAAGGTGCTTCACAATGCCATAAAATAACTTTTTTTTGGTCTAAATGGTTCCAGAAAGAACCTTTCTGTTTAACAAAAGTAAAACAAGGCAAACTAATGTTCTTCAGGTTATAAAAAGGTAAGAAAGAGATTTGAATGTTTGTCCTTTTTGAAACCAAAAACCAAAAATGTTTCTTCAATGGCATCACTGTGAAAAAACTTTTAAAGCACCTTTATTTTTAAGAGTGTAAGGTTTGTGTTCAAACGAAAGCTGACCTTTAACAATAACTGACAGATTTGAAGAAATATAAGAAATACTAGAAATAAAGATTTGGTCTGTAATTCAGGTCAAGCGATATTTAGATCTTGAGGTCCTCAGGGGTTGTAAACATGATCTGTGTGTGGAAGAGACAAAACAAATAAACTGCTGTTATATTCATGATCACAAATGTCTTTTTTTAAAGATTAAACATTTGTGCAGCTGTTATTACATAAGAAAATTCTACCAATACATGCACAGAAATCTAGCATAAATTAAAAAAGTGCTAGGTTCTGTTGCTGTTAGCAGTTAAATGACTTTTAAAGTGACTTTTAAAGTCATTTATTACTATTATTATTAGTATTATAGCACATTTCTGACATTTCAAACAATTATTAGCTATTTTGAAAGAATGTGATTTTATTGAATGTTGTACCTCACATTTTAGTCACTCACACTTTTTTCTTGTCATGTCTGTCTAAGCAATGATCTCCAGATGTTTAAACCCTTCCTCATAATCTTGTGTTTGTGCTTCTGGCTCTTCTTTTGTATTTCTGGCTTTTTTGGTTTCGGCAGATCTTGTGTTTCCTTCCAGCTCTCCTTTTGCTTTTTCTAGATCTTCTTTTTCTGCTTCTAGCTTTTCTTTGAATTCCAATAGTTTTTTCAGCATTTCATTTGTTTGTTTTTTCCACATCTTTTCACATCACTTATAAACCCTAGTGATTGCACACACCAAATGTAAGGTGACAGGACATTTAGTTTAGTCCAGTACATATGTGGATCAGTACACAGATAAATAAACACATGTCTCCAGACTGGTTTGTCCACATGAATCTGAAACTAAAGACATAAAACCATTGATCTTTATAGGGCTTATAAAGGGCCATTCTATACTCAGGTCAACATGTTGGACTGTTCAGTTTTTATGGGTTCAGAATGAATCCTGGATTTTCACATTTTTTTAATTTCACATTGTACATTCATTAATCGAGTTATGAAATTTGATTACTACATAGCTAATAGTTTCCGCTCCTTACGTGAAAATGAAACTTCATTAGAAACATTTCAGGGAAGAGCTGAAGATTCAGAAAAAATCTTATTTGCATATCTGGCATCACTATCACAATTTGCACAGATATGTGAAAAATGTAATAATAACACCTTGTCCAGCTTCTGTATTTCTGATGCTAACATCTTATTTGCCCTGAACACTTTTTGGACCATAGCTGTACAAATGAATGCTCTTTTTCATCAGATCCTGCAAAACTGTGGGTTGAGCAGGCAGATAAGCATAGCTCAGTGTACAGTTAAAAGAAGAAAGACAGTTAAAGTAACTTAACCAGTCTCAATTATCCTCCTGTTCTTTTCAGCCTGGTATTTGACATTGAACAAGCTTAACACTGAAGCAGCTTTACCAGTCCTGTGGCTTTGAATGAAACTCTGTGAATATGATTCATTCAGGAATAAAAATCATATGGAGATGGACATCTGACACAACCAGATCTACAAGTTATGTTAGAGTTACCGCCCTTATGTGAAAATGAAACTTCTTTAGAAACAGTTAAGGGAAGAGCTGAAGTGAAACTTACAAAAGAAACAAAACAACAAGTGGTGTGCACATGCAACCAAAATAGAAAATGCGCCGGTTTAATGTGTTGTAACTCCTGTTTCCAGGGCTGTGTTTTGTAGTGCCCTTGTAGCTTTGCTGTTAATTAGTCTTTTGTCAAGGTGTTTCTTTTAAGAATACCCTATGTGGTGTACTTTGTCAGTTCATGATGTCATATCCTGTTTTGGATAATTCCTGTGGAATTATCCAAGTGCAAGGGAGCACATTAAATCTATCTTGTAAATATTGCAATGGCTTCCTTTAGTTTTCGTGTTGATTTTAAAATTCGTATGCTTACTTATAAGGTCTTGAATCTGGCTTCCCAATCTTTGTCAGAGCTTTTAACCCCATACACCCCTTCTTGTGTTTTACGTTCTTCTGAAGCTGGTCTTTTAAATGCTCAAACAACTCGGCTAAAAACTATGGGCGATCGGGGTTTCTCCTCATTGGCTCCTAAATTGTGGAATTCCCTGTCTCTTGAGTTTAGGAATGCAGAATCCCTTAAAACTCACTTCTTTAGGGTAGCTTTTATGTGATTTAGGTGACCATTTATTTTTTTTTATTATTATTTTTTTTTTGTATTCTTGTAGTTTTTTACTGTCTGTATTTTTGTGTGTGCGCATCTTTTTATATTTTAATCTTTTTTTCTTTTAATCTTTGTACAGCGCTTTGAGATGCTACTTTTAAAGGCGCTATATACATAAAGTGTATTATTATTATATTATGAGCTTTGGAACATGAACAAACCCTTTTGGTAAATTGCAGTATTTTTTTTTATTTGTGTACTGTATGAGCTGTTGGAAAAACCTGTAATAAGTCAGTCTTATATTCTCTAGAAACATATTACAAACTTTGGATGAAAAAAGAACTCTTTTGGTGAATTACTGTAAGTTTATCTAGAAATATTTGTGTAGAATGAAGGCTACTTCCAGTCAGAGCTCCATCTCGAGGCTTGTACTGTATTGTTTTAGTGAAGTGACGTTCGAAGCCTCATTTGATCGCACTGCTTCAAGAAGAGTTTCACTTTTGTTAAGAAATATTGGTCTGGTTTCACAGACAGGGTTTAGACTAAGCCAGGATTAGGTTATAGTTAGGAATAGTCAGTACAAGTTTAGTTCAGTTGAAACAGCTCAGACTTACATCTTAAACCTTGTCTGTGAAACCAGGGGATTGTATATAATTTAGACTTCCACTTCCACTGCCGCCTTCTGTCCAGTTCACATTAATCACCCTTTTTCCCCAGTCTAAATAACTTCACTTCTGTCTGTTTAACAAAAGCAATGCCCAGTAACAAAATTAAAAAGCATTATGAAACACTGAGCAGAAGAACTGTAAAGCATATTTGTATTTATTTATTTATCATGGATGTATATGTTAATATATGAAGCCTTTTTGAAACATGCATCACACAATTTGACGCTGTCACACTTCTAATAAAAAGTTTTTTTGCACCTTATTTACACTGAACAAGGGTGCGTTTCCTAAAAGCATCATTAGCTAACTATAGTCGCAAGTTCCACTGAGCTCTATTTGTAATGACAGAACTTGCGACCACAGTTGCCTTCGGGAAAGGACCCCAGCAGATGTCCTTAGCATGAGAAACAAACCACTCAATACATCTGGCTGGACGACTGGAAAGCTTCAAAGCATAATTAAGTCTCATCATGACATAATCGCACATTTCTCTAGATTATGAAAAGACCATGTATCGCACAATGTCATAAAATATGTCTATTTTTAAAGCACAGCTTAATCATAAAAAAACAATAAGCTATTTACTGTGGAAGGGACATGGTAAAATGAAAATCTCACAATGGAAAAAAATTATTTGGTCGATATCTTTAGAGTGGAAAGACGCAAACATTTAAAATTTCCCACGATTAAAGAAAACACTGATACACATGTATGGAGCAAAAATCATGGCTTGGGGTTCCTGTGTATGCAAGTTATTTAAGATGTTTCAACTGTACACACGTCTCAGATGTACTCCGTCTACCCTATATACTATAAAGGAAAACGCAACTGACTGATTATATCTTCTCTAAATGTTAACTATTGTCTAGCTCTTAACTGTATTTGCAAATATATGGCTAACATACACTAACATAGTTTACAGCTCAGTCACACTTTCTTCTCCAGTCAATATCCCCTTACCTCAACCCTAAACCCAAGAGATTTATTCATCATACAGTGTAGATGGCTTCACTAGCCTTATGCTGGAGCTGGTTTCAGGCATGCAAATAATTAAATAAATGAGCACAATAATGATAATATCATGTATCGACGGTCTCGCAGGCTGATGATAGGACCAACAACACTGTAGCATATTATTTACTCGCCCTCTATGCATCCTAGGTGTATATGACTGACTTCTTTCAGACGGAGTTATATTAAAAATAATCCTGGCACTCCCAAGCTTTAGACCGGCATAGACTGAACAGCATAGACAAGTGTTTCTTTCCATCAGTCCAAAGTCGATCCATAATAAAAAGCCAATGCAAGTAACCAATTACAACTTTTAGATGTGTGTTTAGGTTGAGCCCCTTTTTAAGGTGATTTGGATTCTTTGATGATTCCCATCAGGTTGTGGTTAATTGATGCTAAACGCTGCCCTTCTTTGTTCTTCTCTCTCTCCCTTTCCTTACTTTCTTTCTTTATGCATATATGTGTTTTGCTTAGTTTAGTTGCATGTTAGCTGCAGTCCCATTTATTAAATACTGAATATTTCACAATTGATTGTCTCTGTGTGCTGCTCACCATTCAAAGTCCCTGAATGTTTGGTTTTGCTACATGTTGATTTTGTTTGAAGTTACTGATACTGACTAAAGTAGGAAAGTTGCTCTTTCTTGGCCAGAAAAATAATCATTCATAGAATTGATAAATGATTATACTGTCTATTCAGTGGACAAACTATTTGTAATATTAATTCTGCTACAGTTAATTCTGAGATCTGATCTAAATAATTAGGATTGATAATAACCAGTTATAATTAATTATAAATATTTTCCCTTTTGAGATAATTTGCTACAACCTCCGACTGCTAACATTATACATGGACTACAAGAGGAAATGAAGTAGAAGAATTTGTTGTAATGAATATTAATAGCTTTTGGGTAAAATTGTGAACACACATACACATAAGGATGCATTATAATAGTTTTAATATGACATTTTACCCAAAAAAACTGTGACAACATTTTACACAAAAGGACAATGAGTGCTAACAGTGTAGTAACAGTCAACTTGTCTATTAGGTATTTGTTGTAGTCAATATGTTAAGGTTTACATAGAAAGTGATACATATAATCTATAGAAATACAACCTTTATCCAGCTTTCAATAAACATACCCACAGAAATATAAAGTATAATAAAAAGGGTTACAACTTTGTGTCAGATGTAATCAGAGTTGTCTGGCTTGAAAGTGACAGAGAAGAGAAATACAATAGAATCATATTTGGTTTGCTTTCAATCTCAAAACATGCAGATCTTGATGTCTTCAAAAGTTCCCAGCTGTAAACATGATCTCTGTGTGGAAGAGACAAAAATAAGCTGCTGTTATATTCATTCATGCTCTCATATTACAGTTTTTCTCGATTGTTTACACACATTTTCTGAAAGCATGCCTCATATTCTCAGAACTCTACACACAAATCCAAAAACACACACACAATGGGCAAAACCTCTCAATTCTCCTGCAAAATTAAACTTCACATTCAAAACAATGTTATTTCTTTTCAAAATGGTATTTTGTTTTCAAATGACACACACAAACCATCATATCAATAGACATTTATAAGAACCAGATGAACACTGACATGCTCAATGTAAAACACACTTCTCCTTTCATCGTAATGACTTAGGCCTTTTTTGTTCAGTGTTACACTTACTACAGACAGTATATACATAAGTGTGTTGTGATGTAAAATATTTGAGAATATTGTTTTTATACTCAGAGCACACAAATACATGGTAATGAATATATTTACTTTTTTCCCACAAAAAACAATGTACACAGTGTACATCCCAACCAACACAAAGTTCTACATACTGTACAGTGGTCTACAAAAGAAGGATTTACTGTATACAGTTACTGTAAAAAAATAGAAGAAAAAAAACTATGCTGCATCCTGTCTTTTGTTTCGGTCTGGCCACAGCACCTCATCCACATCACAGACAATGTTTTGCCTGGCCAAGCAGCGGAGGAAATATTACCTAGCATGGTGAATCCAGCCATGAAAAGCATCAACTGAAATCTAAATCAAAATCTCTACATGCATCTTCCATAGCTTGGAGAAGGGGTATACGCGTTTGTGGATTTCGGTCATACACTTTCCATCTCCAGGCAGAAAAAAATTCCTCAATAGGATTTAGGAATGGGGAATATGGAGGGAGATAAACAACAAAAAATTGTGGGTGGGCAATGAACCAGTTACGAACCAGAGCAGCCCGGTGGAAACTTACGTTGTCCCAAATTACAACGTACCTGAGCTGCTCTGGGCAATCTATCTGGTTTGGTGGAATGAGTGTGTTGTGTAGCGTGTCCAGGAATGTGATCAGATGGCCAGTGTTGTAGGGGCCAAGGGTAGCATGGTGATGCATGACACCGTGGTGCGTAATCGCTGCACACATTGTTATATTCCCTCCGCGCTGGCCAGGGACTTCAACAATAGCACGCTGCCCGATTATATTCCTCCTCCTCCTCCTCTTACTCTAACTCCTATGGCTCTGGCTCTCCCTATGTTTCCAATGTTGGCATCCATTGCTCCAAAACAGAGCTGACCTGTTGCCATTTTTATGCTAAAGCTCTGAGTGCTAATTGTAAACCTGTGTGAAAGGTGTTTACCATTGTGATGAGTCAGTGTGCATTGTAGGACTACTTAACTTTAGAATTTGAATGGTACTGTGTTCCTTGTGAAAACAAGATATTTTCGTCATGAAAATTGTGCCAAATGCAGAGAATTGTGTGTAGTGTTGTGAAAAAAATGTGTTTTAGAATTGCAATTTGAGTGTAAAGCAGGAATTGTGCTTGTAGTTTAGCAGAATTTGTTCAGGGGGTTGGTGCACGAGTTACATGTTGTTGTCATTGTGTCTCAAGTACCAGTTTTTGTGTATAAACAATCGAGAAAAACTGTAAATTAAGGAATAAAACACTTGCAAAGGAATAGATTTGTTGTGTTCATCATCTGAAAAGTTTTTTATTTGTATTGTTTTTGTATTTTGATTTGAATTTATCTCATCAGTGTGTAAAAATGTGTTGTAGTGTGTTTGTTTTTGAGGATTTGTGTGTCATGTCTGAAAGCAAAGTTTGGTTTTTCTGCAAGATTGAATTGTTTTGAGTGGAGAGCTTCATTTTGACCTCAATATAGGAAGTTTGGGTAAATGAGTTAGGAGTTGTGGATTTGTGTTTAGAGTTTCGCAAATAAGAGGCATAATTTCAAGAAATGTGTTTAAGCAATTGAGAAAAACTGTAAATGACTTTAAAAGTGATTTTTAAAGTCATTTATTACTATTACTATTATTATAGTACATTTCTGACATTTCAAACAATTATTAGCTATTTTGAAAGAATGTGATTCTATTAAATGTTGTACCTCACGCTTTAGTCAGAACTTTTTTCTAGTCATGTCTGTGTAAGCAATGATCTCTAGATCTTCTGGCTCTTCTCTTGTTTGTTTTTTTGTTTTGTTTTTCCGGCTTTTTTGGTTTCGGCAGATCTTGTGTTTTTCTTTCAGCTCTCCTTTTGCTTTTTCTAGATCTAGATTCCAACTCTTCCTTTTTGTTTTGTTTTTTCATCATTTCCTTTGTTTTTTCCACATCCTGAGTCGTTGTTTCCAGCTCTTCTGTTTCGTTTTCCAGATCTTTATCTTTCAGATCATCAGTTTCAAGATCTCTTGCTTCATTTAAAATTTCTACATAAACTTCAGTCCAATGCCATGTCCACCTATTGTGCATTAGTTGGGCTTCTGTATTACTGATGGCAACATCTAATTTGCCCTGAACACTTTTTGGACCATAACTGTATGCGTCTTTTCATTAAATCATGCAAAACCCAGGGTTGGACAGGCAGATAAGCATAGCTCAGTATAAAGTTAAAAGAAGAAAGAAAGTTTAAAGAACTTCTCAATAATCACCTGTTCACTTGTGTTTTTCAGCCTGGTATTTGACATTAAACTAGCTTAACACTGAAGTGGCTTTATCAGTCCTTTGGTTTTGAATGCAACTCAAAAAATTATAAATTATATGGAGATGGACATTCGACACTTCTGGGGCCTCATTTATAAAGACTTGCGTAGAAACCATCCTTGATTTTATCTAAGAACTTTTCTGATTTGAACGTAAGAGCGATTCAGAGAAACGAACGTACCACGAAATCCATGCGTACGCCAGTCATTCGGTTATAAATCACAAATGATCGTGGAATTGTGTGCAGCTGAATGTTCCGCCGTCGAAACGCCCCTGCTTAATTAATTAACATATAAAATGAGCTCATTCCTAAAGCAAAAACTCTGTGACAATGGCAAGTAAAAAGAAGCGCAAGAAATCAAATTATAGTGAGGCTGAACTATCTGCAATACCAGGCATTACCACAAGGAAACGGTCGTACGCCAAGCTGGAATCTGACGTGGAGATAAGTGCTTTTCCACGTCAAAGACGGTTTTTATAAATCTGTACTTTGACGTGGATTTGATCGTACGAACACTCTAAGATCAAATCAGTGCGTAAGAAAGTTTTATAAATGAGGCCCCAGGCATTACCACAAGGAAATGGTCATGGAGATAACTACTTTTCCACGTCAAAGACGGTTTTTATAAATCCGTCCTTTGACGTGGATTTGATTGTACGAACACTCTAAGATCAAATCAGTGCTTAAGAAAGTTTTATAAATGAGGCCCCAGGTGCTTCCTATTTGCTCTCTATCTGCCCATTGTTCATAAAGAAAGGAGTGTCAACATTACCTTTGAATTTTTTAAAGCTATTATATAATTATCATTTAATCGTTTTTTTTAAATCAAAGTGTCAGATTAAAAATCATCCACTGTTAAATCTCCAGTCCAAATCATTCAAAAATCTGAGATTTATTACAGATTTGTTTAAGTTTTTTTTTTTTTTTTTAAGTTTGTTCCACAGTAAATATAAAATGGAAACTATACATAAAATACAAAACGATAGAAAAAAAATATATAATACTTATAAAAGCAGTTTCAACAAAAATAAAAACAATTTTTGAATAATTTAAAACATGTATGGTACAAATGATCTATACAGTCTTGTATTTTTTAAATCAGTGCATGAAAATGCATCACAAAGTTTGTTCCACAGTAATGGAAAATGTTAATAAAAATACAATAAAAAAACAAGGTTTTTTCTTCACTCCCTTGAACACAACTATGGAAAAGATGCACCACATAAAGTCTTGGAATGAAGAGATTGTGTCCTACATCATGATGGTCAAATTTTATAGATCTTTTATGTCAAAGCAGCTAAACAGAAAATTGTGCCTCAAAGCCCTCAGTGAGCAAACCAAAGGCGACAGTGGCAAGGAAAAAACCCTCCATTAGATGTTCAGGAAGTGGAGGGAAAACCTTGAGAGGAACCAGACTCAACTGAGGGTGCCCATCCTCCTCTGGCAAGACACAATAACAGCCGCGCGACGTATCAGTTCACTGCTAACATGACATTGCAGCCGATACACCATGAAACTTTAAAATTCATTCAACCAAGCACAGGAAATGTTACTTGGCTCAATTTAAATTGTCCATTGTGAGTATAGGGCTGCGGCCGCGGTGTTATTCCATACGTGCGTGTGTGAAGGATGTTTTGTGTGGATATCGGGATGGGAAGTACAGACGAAGTTCAAGAGCTCCACACCATACCTTTATCTTCAAAATTCAACCTGCATAGAGACAAGATTGTTAAATATGTGGCTTTTTTCAGTTTTACTTTTCACATCTTGGACTTCAAACCAAACACAGGTTGTACTTCTCTAACAGTAAAATCTAAATCTGAGATAACATGCATGCTTGATACTGACCATAATACAATTGGTAAACTGCAAGGTTATTTTCGTAAACGAAAGCTAAAACTAAGACGAAAACAATTGATCAGAAAACATTTTCGTAAACTGAAATAAAATAAAAATGTGAAAATAAATGAAAAACTAAAACGAAACGAAACGAAACTAACAACTTCTATTGAAAAACTAACTGAAATAAAATAACAATTATCAAAAATAAATAATCGTTTTTGTAATCATTACGTGCTCACCCCATGGCAGAAAAACGATAGAGTCTGTGACCTGAACAGCACCCGCATTAAAGGTCACTACATCAGTTATTTATTTATATATAATATTTTTATGTAACACAAGCAGTCAAACCAATATACTAGAGCTGATTAATTGTTAAAAGATGGAGATTCAAACACCCATGCAATCTCATTTCTAAATTATATTTCCCATGTCTATTAAACCTTTGAAAAAGTGTTACTAACTTTTGTATTTGCACTGCCGCAGACATAGAGAGAGCAGTCATCATGTTTAGGTAAGAAACAGCTTCACAAACAGTCTTTTCAAATACCCTGTAGGAGTCATACAGTATTTATTTATTGATTAAGTTTAATTGATTTATTTTTATTTCAGTCATGATTTGAATATTTAAGGAAATTTATGTTTGATCATTGGGCAACAGTTTCTTCAATCACATTGTATCATTTTCTTTTATTTTTCCACCTTGGAAGTTATGTTTTGTTGCATTTTGGAAAGTAAACCGAAGATTGCGATTAAAATATCTGAAGTCATGATCTCTATTTGATAAAAAAAAACTAAAACTATATATAAAAACTAAATAGAAATGTGTTCACAAAATAAAAACAAAACTAAATGAAACTAATAAAAACTAAACAATTTTATTGCAAATTTGAAAACTATATTAAAATAAAATGAATTTTAAAAAGTAAAACTATAATAACCTTGGTTAACAGAAAGTCACATGATGGATCATCATAGGTTTATCGCAGGTTTCCTGTCCATAAAACACAACCAACACATATTCTGTAAATAGGGCAAAAACAGCATGAGTGCAACATAACACCCCTATAACAACTTACTGTTACCCTGAAGTTTTTCACTTTATTATTCTTCAAAAATGACTAATATCATGCTTGAAATGTATTATTTGTATTACTTACTTAAAACTGTTTAATTAACCTGGTTGGATGACACCCATCACAGTCCTGGGGCCTCATTTATAAAGACTTGTGTAGAAACCATCCTTGATTTTATCTAAGAACTTTTCTGATTTGATCGTAAGAGCGATTCAGAGAAACAAACGTACCACGAAATCCATGCGAACGCCAGTCATTCGGTTATAAATCACAAATGATCGTGGAATTGTGTGCAGCTGAATGTTCCGCCGTCGAAACGCCCCTGCTTAATTAATTAACATATAAAATGAGCTCATTCCTAAAGCAAAAACTCTGTGACAATGGCAAGTAAAAAGAAGCGCAAGAAATCAAATTATAGTGAGGCTGAACTATCTGCAATACCAGGCATTACCACAAGGAAACGGTCGTACGCCAAGCTGGAATCTGACGTGGAGATAAGTACTTTTCCGTGTCAAAGACGTTTTTTATAAATCTGTACTTTGACGTGGATTTGATCGTATGAACACTCTAAGATCAAATCAGTGCGTAAGAAAGTTTTATAAATGAGGCCCCTGGAGGACTTCAATCAGCACACCTCAATAAATGGCCCTCTGGTTCATGGTGGACTTGTTGTTGGCTGTTAATACTCAAAAAAGAAAAAAGAAAAAAAAAGAAAAAGAAAAAGAAAGAAAAGGTCAACATGAAATAAAAATACAATCTGAATTTTCTGTGATATGACTGTAAATGGTACGCCCAAAAATTCTAATTTCTGTTAAGGAACTTAAAGGTTGTATCAGCGATTTCAAGCCTGAAACATAAAGTGTCACTTTCGGCTGACCTTTCTTCACGATCCGCTTGCTGCCTGCCCCATAAAGAGCGAAAGTCCAAAACACCAACCCCCTGACGGTGATTGGTTGGAACACTGTTTGTTTTGCTCTGGAATGGTTGGTAGCACCGATTGTTTTTTTGGCATATCTCGGACCCTAGGCTGACCCCAGAGACGCCTTTTTTTCACAGCCAATTAATGGGGCAGGCAGCGAGCGGATCGTGAAGAAAGGTAAGCTGAAAGTGACACTTTATGTTTCAGCCAGTGGCGATTTCTTTAAGACTGCAAGGGAAGCTCAGCTTCCCCTATAATGTCACAAAATTAATGGTCAAATTACGTACTATTGTATTAACATTTTATTGACTAAAAATGCGTTAGAAAACGTTCATCTCAAAGACGAATTCGTTCAGAATCAGTTAGATATAGCAGGTCGGCTGACTTGATTTTCTTCTCATACATTCCCGTAGCGTCACAGTGCATTTCCCCATTGAAGCCCAGCGTCCATTGACTTCAATGGGGCTGCTTTGAACGTTTTTTTTCAGTGCTTTGAAACTAGACGGTCATTGGATAAACGCTGCGATTATGTCCCGCCCACGGACGCTCAGCGTCTCTGGGGGTGAATGAGGAGTGGGCTGGCCTGGACGCCGAGCTTCTGCGTGATGATTGGAGGGTCTGTCGAAATATTGCATCTCCTTTTGACTGACAGCGATTTTGTCCTATAAGGAATCGCTGAAGCTATTCGTTCGCGCTCTCAGCGCTCAGTCCCATCGTGGATTTCTCAAGTTCAGTCAAAATAAAAACTACTGCAACCTATTTCTTTATATTTGCTTGGCGAAATTGCTTGATTTTCATCATACATTTCACACAATTATACACCACATTCCTTGTTTCACTTTTACAGAGTTTAATATTTTTTTAGATCATTCATTCATATGAAACTGCACACGAAAAGTCACTGGAAAAGACGCCTAGTTGGTACGACAGGGTCACAGACCATTTTCTTGAAAAGGAACGTAGGGCAGAATTTACTTTTAAATAAATAGACAATTTTATGATGTAGACCGAAAATGAGCTTCCCCTATTTGACAGACCAGTAGCCGCCACTGGTTTCAGCCTAGAATCGCTGATACAACCTTTAACTAACAACAAATCTAATCAATTAATTATCATGAATTCCATTATTAATCGACCTCTACACAGTAATAATAAAATAACTGAAACAGAGACTTGACATTATTGATTTTACATTAATTTAGTTTTATTTGGTTTGGTTCAAAGTCGGTAGGGTCAGTCTCCTCCCACGTCAAAAGTGTCTCCTCCAGCCATGAACTTGTCGTCAGTAGCATTGAATTTCCAATGCTTGATCTTCCCTTTCTATCCAGTACTTATCTAACAATGCCGATATATGGTATTTTTGAGCACTTCCTAGGTTGACCTGCCTCCTTAGGACGAATCACTTGTTGCATCCCCAATTGTAAGTCGCTTTGGATAAAAGCGTCTGCTAAATGAATAAATGTAAATGTAAATGTAAATGTAAATGATTTGCCAAAAGCAACAACCGGGGTTGTTTAAATTTCAAAGTCGAATAGCGTCGGCGTGAACATTTGCAGGTTCGTTTGATAATTGTTGCAAAATCTTTCCAATTCCTCCGACTGACCGCAGAGCATGATCGCATGCTGAATGAATGATTTTTGATGAATCCGGGGGTATGATTTAAAGCAACTCATCCACTCGTCGTAATAAATGGAATTAAACTGCAGAATATGTAAACGATCTTTTTGATATATTCTGAACAGAACATCAGGATTTTTACTTAGCTTTTCTCTGCGAAACCTTTTGCGTTGAGCATCAGTCATGTCTTTGGGATTCACTCCTTCGTACATGTCTCTCACGAGGTTCTCCATTTCAGTTTCAAACGCTGACTTCCTGATCACTCTTTGGCTCTTATGCAGGTTAATAAAGAAAAGAGAAAAGATCTGGAACTATATACTCTTTGGGTGTGATCTAAAATCATCAGCCAATCAGACTGGGACAGGTGTTCAATCCTGTGTCCAATGAAATGATAGATGGGCATCATTGTTAAAGGTGGTGTCTCCGGTCAACATTTAGAAGAAATAAACACATTCAACCTCCTCTGACATACCCAGGAAATGTCTCTCTCCACTGGAAATTGAAACCTGACTGTCTATTTACACTAAGTGCAAATAGCACACCTTGTTGGCAGAGGCTATTTACAGTAACCTCACCCAACAATGTGTGCTTGGGCTAGAATACAATAATACATATGTTCATTTATCAACAGCATGGTAAGAGGAGTAAAGGGTCAACTTTGATGAGATGACCTGTGTTCGAATCCATCTTTTGCTGCACTTGTTTTTCTCCCTTTTCACGTCACATATCAGATGGAAAATGTATTTATTTTCAATAAAAATTAAGGAAATATTAAAAAAAGTGGAAATAAATTGTCTCACGAGTGTTTAAAAATAAAGTGACAATCAGGTAGGGTTATGTAGGGGTAGATGTAGTGAGGGATTTATTGTCCCAATAAGGCATCGTCCATTTAATAACTGTAATAAATGTACACTCAATACATTATTATTGCATACTTTTCTATAATGTATTACAAAAGTGAGGTGTGAATATCTGCTACAGTATTTAATTTAGTATTTTCACTTAGCATAAATAGCATCTATTGCCAAACAAAGTTTTCTTCATCAAAATAACAACACTAAAATGTGAAGAATGTACAATGTCAAGGTCACTGAGACAGGACCTAAAGGTTAAAATCACACCCATATTATTGCAGTAAATCTTCAAACGGCAAACCTTACATCTACATGATACACACAGTAATCAAGGCTTGCTAGATAAAATGCTCCAGTTACAAGTGTTGGGTCGAGTCCACCTAAGTCGAGTCCGAGTCGAGTCCGAGTAAAATAGGGCGAGTCGGACTCAAGTCCGAGTCCAAATGGGTCGAGTCCGAGTCCAACTAAACACTACTGTTTTTCAGTATCTTAACCTTGTTTTAACCTTTACAACTAGAATAGGGCAATGACAATTTAATGTAAAAAAGCAAACAGCTATTGCATATTGCCATTTGTTATTTGATTTCATACCATCTTATGCATTGTGACATATTTCAGAGTGAAACAGCTTTTAGAATTTGAAAAATTAAAATTATAGGGCAGGACAGGACTTGACTTTATTTGCTGTTATATAGTAAATGTATAAATTCAACGGGGTGGGTAGGAATCTTAGTGAATGAGACCTGAGGAGCAGAAAATTCAAAGTTTTGGGTTTTATATGGCGAATGGTAAGACCTTAGACAGGGTAGATAGCAGTTTGTTTTTGTTTTTCTTGGATTAAAATTGAGGCTTTAAGGGGACAGTTTTTAAGTAACAGTCTATGGAGGCCATGAAATAAAAGAGTAAAAAAAAAAGTAAATTTGAGTTTATATTTCAAAACGTTATTTTCACAATTCTGAGATTATATTTCACAATTTTGATAAGAAATTACATTCTCCCTTTTCCCCTCAGCTCAAAATCATGAGTTTAAATCCCACACTTCTGACATTTTTCCCCTCAAAAAACTCTGAGTTAATTTGAGTAATAAAGTCTGAAATACAACATATAAACAACATATATAAAAATTCTGAATTGTGAGATAAAATAGGCAAATGTAATATGAAGCAGTCTGCTGCAGCAGGTTTACGTTGCTGTCGCTTTAAGACCGGATGCACAGATCATATATTGTGACATATCTGTTTATCTCCCAACTGTTTAAATTCACTCAAGACAAAACCGACTGCATTTGCATTAATACTCTCCAAGACGGTGCATTTTGACATAACTTTTCGTGTAAATGTGTAGCATATGCAAAAGTAAACTTAATTCAGCATTTGCACGCTGACTGAGAGGCGCTTTCAGTAAGCACGCTTTGGTTGTGTATGTATGCAAAGAAACCAGCTGGCTTTTCAAGTCCGAGTCCGCTAAAAATTTAACTCGAGACCGGACTCGAGTCCGAGTACAAGTCCGAGTACCCCAACTCTACCAGTTACTCACGTAACCTCGGTTCCCGGACATAAGAGAACGAGTGTTGCACCGTCATTTTTGACGACTGCTTATGAGGATCGTATCCAGTCACGCGTGCTAAAAGCAAGTACAGAACTAGTCTGCTCAGCGAGCTCAGCCCAAGAACACTCACAGAGGGCCCCAAAAAGCCTGAGCTATCAAGAGACCCGAGGGTAACCTGAGGTCTACTTAAAGGTGCCATACAAAAAAACTGTGTTTACCTTGGCATAGTTAAATAATAAAAGTTCAGTACATGGACATGACATACCATGAGTCTCAAACACCAACATTTCCTCCTTCTTATATAAATCTAGTGTTTGCAAAAGACCACCGAAAAATAGGTAAATTCCAACAGAACACCGACTGTTACAAAACATTCCCGGGATCGTTAATAGTTACGCCTCCAACATTTGCATCGCCCAATCATCGATAACGTCAGCACATCAGTAAAATAAGGTGAGTCACTCAAGGGACACAGTTATCTTAATGCTAGCGCTAGCCTGTTACATTGCAATACATAGGATTTAACTTACCACAGAGAGATGGCTGCGCTGATGCTGGAGAATGATGGAGAAATAACTGCGCTGATGATGGTGAATGATTTACAGATCTTGAGAATCACTGACGAGCAGCTCAATTTGTGTGGTAAGTAGCACTCCCTCTGCATTATAAGTTTACACAGAGCACATGCATCACCGTAATCAGATTCAAAATGGCAGATTCAACAAACCGCATATTAAAAGCCGCTAGAGCTCCTAATTAAATATATATTTTATCAATGTGCCAGCTACTGTATAGAGATGAACAGCTCTGTGAAACAGCCAATCAGAGCAGAGCTCATTAATATTCATGAAGCTTCCAAATAAGGCAATAACAGAACATTTCATTCTAGGGACAAATTCTAGGGTTGTAAATGGACCTGTAAAACCATTTTTGGAGAATTTTTGCCCTTTCCTATGCCATATACCTTCTATGTAGATATCAGAGAACAATTTAAAATATTCTCTCAATGCATTCTATGGCACCTTTAACATAAATCCACCCACCCAAAGGGGGGGTTAAAGGAGAGTATTTAAGCGGATAAAACCCACACCTAAAAGGCAGGAATGTCCAAATTGTAGAATCTTATAAAGGTAGATGGCGACGACTAGCCGCGGCCCATTAGGAGGCCATCCCTCTATGGAGTGGGCCTTCACTCCAATAGGGCATTGTAAGCCAACCGAGGCATAAGCCAGGGCTATGGCATCAACTTACCAACAAGATAGGCTTTTCTTTGTAACCAGCAGCTCTTTAGAGCGGCCTCCAAAGCGCACAAAAGTTGTTCTGATTGTCCAAAAGATGCAGAACACTCACCTCAGTGGTATCGGCCACGGTGCTGCAGACAGCAACTGAACCATCTCTGGAAATCAAATCTAATCTCGTCACACCCCTAGTTAATACACATTGGTGGATCATGGAGCTGATAGAGAATGAGCACCCAGGCTTTGCCGGCATGGGATCATTCAAACTCGGTTAATCAGGTCCGTGACTGCGCTGTTTTGTTTCTCCACGCTCGTTGAGAGAGGAGAAACGGGAGAGTGGGCTGTCTTAATAAAATAGCAGTTCGAGAGCAAGACTCATGCGGTTAGCGCATTCCGTCTCAGTGAGTGCACAATCTGCATGTGCGTTGCCCAGACAGGTGAAGCACTCGCTGCTCTTCTAATAGCTCTTACCAGTCGGATAGATACAGGGGAAGGCTTCTCGCTTCTTCCGCAATTGGGGCTGTTCTATGGCGGCAAGGTGCAGGCTTCTTTAGGAACAGGAGAAGATTCTGATGAAATGGCACTTTTAGCCAACTATATAGCAGTCGACTCCACCCCTTCTGGCAGGCTTAAGGCCGATCGGCCTTCTGGCCTCGTTGGGCAGTTGGTGGGCGTCGGTAAAGTGCATCGGTTCGGTGTGTTCTGCACGTCGGCTCTCGTCGGCTTTCGTCGGGCTCGCGTCGGCCGAAGTTTGCCCGATTCGACATGTTGAATCGGCGTCGGGCTTGTAGGGGCTGTCAGGGAAAGAGAGCGCTCTGATTGGCTGTTCAGACATCGAATCAGAGCGCGTGGAGGACTTGGACGTGAAGTGACGTAACAAGCAAAGAAGGGAACCAAGAGGGAACCAGCTCGCTGTCATCATTTCGAAATTCGTACTATTCGAAACCAACTATGGCTGTGTGGAACGAAGCTATTGAAGGAGAGCTGATCAATTTGATCCAAGACAGGCCAGCGCTGTACAATATGACGGAAAACACTATGCAAACCATGCAGCGGTTCTTCCGGGTTCTCCTCTTGGAATGAAAATACAGACTACTGCCATCTGCAGGTACACCACGGTATATCTCCTCACACATGCGCAGAAAGCACCTTCTAGTTTGTAGTTGGCTTTCGTCAGTTCGGTGTGTTAGCTCAGTTTAATCGCCCAGACGCCCGCAGACGCAGCGGACTAGAGGCGACAAGACGGTCAGCTTTCGTCGGCGCTAGTTGGTTGGCGTGTCCCGGCCTTTAAGCGCCATTAGTTTGTGCAACTACACAAACGTTAACAAATCAGGCTTCAGCACTGGAGTAAACAGGAGTTTCCCCATAAGCAGTCGTCAAAAAATTACGATGCAAGGAAAGTTATATTTTGATAGGGAACCATTACGATTTTAAGCCAACGAGGTTTAAAAATATCCTTAGCATGACTTGAAACAAAAGGACATCTTGCTGTAAGACATGCAGCAAGCCTTTCAGCAAACAAATTCTTTCTACTTCCAGAGATGGGCAGAAATAAATGAAAATGTATTTAAAGTGAATAAAATACCTCAGTTTAAACAGATTAAAATAAAATACAAATATACTGTGTGGGTAAAAAAAAAGATAAAAATATAAATGCAGTATTTTATACTTAAAAAAATACACAAAATACATGTAAAATTGTCATTTCAATTAAGTATCACTGAAATATATCTCTCAACATATTCTTAATTCAAGGAACATTTTACAACTGTTACAGTTGTAGTGAATTTAAAGTATTTACATTTTGCACCTTTGCATGAGTTTCTCAAAATTTCATAATAAACCTGCAGTCTGTCCTTTTTCCATTTATATTTGACATGCCTACATGCCTGTCTAAGGGAAGGTGTTGTGTCAGTGTGCTATGGCACTGGAGCAGGTTTATTTTTATACCTCAAGGGTGTAATATAATTCATATTGTCTCCACAGGTAGAGTTAAAATGATTAAGATGTGCATCAGTGTCCATGTTATAGAGTAGAGGCAGTTATATTCAGTTAAAATTATAGTATACAATGCCAAGTTTAATGTATAAATTTAAAATAGTAAAAAACACAAAGAACAACTTCTACTCAATTGTTTTGGATCATAACTGCACAAATATAAAGGTCTCTTCTTGAATGCATCATTCCTGCAAAAGTAGCACGAAACCTGATCTGTATCAAAACCCATAAAAAAACAACAACATTGCTTTACTCTGGGTTAGACAGATAGACAGACAGAAAAGTAAAGCTAAGCAGAAAAAAGCCTACTTTAAATAATGTAAATACACACATAAAGCACTGTTTGTGCCAAAAAGTTTTCTTCTCTTTATATAGAACCTTTTTTGGAAGTTAAGTAAAGAACCTCAGTAAATTTTTTTTTTTTTTTTTTTCTCAGAGTGTAACATACAATAAAATCCTATCAGTTAACATGAATGAATTCATTAACTAGCAACAAGCAATATATTTTTTGCTGTTCTTATTCATCTTTGTTAATATTAGTAAATAAAAAATTAGTTGTCGATTGTAAATCTACTAGTTTTCAAAGTTTTTCTACATTGACAAAAAGCTTGAATGATTTTTCATTCATGATCAATTAAAATTTTTCAGGTTGTTTGAAAAATCATTGAAGATCCTCTTCAAACTGGAACACTGACCACTCAGATTGAACAAATTGTAGTTTGTTCCTCCACTGGATTTTTGGACAGTGTCTAATATGTTATTTTCTGCATGGGTTAAGAATGAATCCTGGATTTTGAGGTTTTGAAGTTTCACACTGTGCATCATAAACCCTGAGTTAATGTTCTTTGCATTTCTGCTGTCAGTAGCATTGATTGCATGAATACAACATGTAATCAGTTTAATAACGCCTCGTCCTTCTCATGTGCATCAGTTATAATTCTGTATTCTTTATGGTAAAATTTAATTTGCCCTGAATAGACTTACTGAACAATAACTGCACAAAAAAAAAAAAAAAAATAGGTCTCTTCCTCACTCCCACAGAAGCAGTGCAAATCTAGTTCAGCAGGTTTGACATTGAACAGACTCAATTAGTTCTCTGGTTTTGACAGCAACTCTTCAAATATGATTCATGGAATAAACATTGTATGGAGTTCAATATCTGACACAACCACATCTACAACATACCTAAGAGTGTCCACCCTTACTTGAAAATGAAACTTCATAAGTAACAAAAGAGCTAAAGTTTCATGAGAAGAGCAGGATCACAACTGAACTGCTGGAAACATATAAATAAAAACAACAACCGGTGATGCATATAAATGGGTATGTAAATAAGTTCTTTGAGAACCAGACTCAAAAACTTCTGTGCACCCCTGAAAACAACGCTAAAGCGTGTGAGACAAGATATAAAGGTTGCATCCACCCAAATCACCGGCGAATGATTGCAGTTATAGTCAGCAAACCCTCAATCCACTATAAAATGATGTTTTTTTCTCTGTTAACAGTTGAGGATGTGTGTGACTGTGAGAATCTACGTTAAGCTACTCTAGTGTTACTGGAACAATCCACAACATTGACCTCCCTCGAAATGATCGCATTGCAAAAAAAAATTTAGTTGATGTTGTCATCCATAGTGAGAAACATCACAATCGGTTTGACATGTCACCATTAATCAAATAGTACACAATGCCAAGTAAAAACTACAGCACTATATGAAGCAAGAGCAAATGTGAAATACAGAAGAGAAAAATATTTTCCTTTCTTTTTTTTATAAATAGGAATAATAAAAAGTGTATTTAAAATGACTTCTAAACAACAACAACTAAAACATTTGTTGTAAGAAAGGTTTCTACCTTTTCACCTGAAAATTCAACTGAAAACAAACATAAGTTGCTATGAGGTGAACACAATTAATAAACGAATGCAACAACACTGACATAAGCACTGCACCCTCATGACAACAGAGCAAACTTTCTACATCCAGGTGATTTACTGGAATGAAGTCCATTTAATGGAAGTCAGGTGACTTAACAGCAATCTTAGTATTATAACACCCTCAAACTCAGAATAGCTTTATACAAATGCAGTATGCAAACAACATGCAGTGTACTGTAATGGGGAAATATGCAAAACTCTTTGCTAAGATTACACTTCAGTAACATTTCAAATCGGGAATACAATCTGACATTAACAATATCGTTAATTTTGCTTCGGGTGCTGTCCTGTTTATGTAATGAAGTGTCTCTGTGGAGACTGGACAGTTTCTGCATGTTTGCTTTGTAGTTTGTTGTTGTTGTGCGTGTGTGTCTGATATTTCCTAAAGATCAAATGCCCCCACAAGGATAGTAATACCAGTAAATGTTGATCTTGTGGAGACATTTTTGGTCACTAACCTTATCATACAGAATTAAGTGTTTAGAAAATCTAAAATAGTAGAAAGTTTTGTGTGAGAAGTAGGTTGAAGGGTAGTGTTGGTGTAGGTTGATAAAAAAATACAGTTTGTACAGTATTAAAAACCATTACGCCTATTGAATTAACCAATAATAAAACACGGAAACTCAACGTGCATGTGTGTGTGTGGCTGATTTTAGTAATAGGCAGTTCCTAATAGCTGCTGGGTATAATAAAACCCCACTGACATACATTATAATAGTTAATGGCGGCTTTATATATGACAGCTTAATCCATACAGTGTGACACAAGTGGTTAATGTGTGTTAACAGTACCAATGACCATTTTTGTAATCGAGTCTTTAATGAAATTTGTGTTTATACAGAAATTGACCTTCAACAATAAACACAGTGAGAAAAAAATCACTGAAATAAAAAGTGTGACATATTTGATCATAGTCTGGCTTGAATGTGACAGAGAAGAGAAATACAAGAAATTCATAATTGGTCTGCTTTGAATCTGGAATCAAGAAAGGCAGATATTCAGGTTTTCGTGGTCTCTGTGTGGAAGAGATGAAACAAAACAAAAAAACAGCTGTTAGTCATGCTCTCATATGTCTATTATTATAGATTCAACAAGAATCGTTCTCAGGAAAACAAAACAGTAGTGATTACATTGTGATGAAATGGAATTCATATATGGATTCAAATAGTGTATATCATTTGGAGATGTTTGACTCATGTTAGTGTATCTAGGAATATTTGCACTTGCATTTGTCTTGAGTTTTCTCAACATTTCATGTGATTGTTAATGTTTATGCTTTCAGCTAAAGTTTGGTGGGTGAGACAGGCTGGTTGGCTCAGTATTCGTGTTATCTTAAATATCTACAAACATTGACACAACTGGATGGAATTAAAGAAAAACAACACTTTATGACCATCGTTTCACTGTTAGAACAACACTTAACTCACATTCATCTGAAATGACTATGATTAATTTATATAATTTCGAACCATTTCTACAATATTTGCTGTTCTGAAAGAATTCTCTCTGTGTACTTTTGTTCTTGCATCATTTGGTCCATACATGTCTCTGACCCTAATTTGTAATGCCATTTCTGTTCAGTGTTGGTGTGTGAAGATGGAGAAGGTCCTGTTTAAAACTGCCTTATCCTTATAATCTCTTGTGATTATGCAAGCCAACCAGAAGAAGACAGGAGCTATTGTTCAGTCCAGCACACATTTGATTAAGTAAACAGATGTCCCCAGGCATGAAACTGAAACTAAAATCATGGTATAGTGATGATGCTAATACAGTGGTACTATTATATATGTCACAGTACTGAATGATAACAGTATTCATCTGTCAGGGCATCTACAATGATATAAAGCACATTAAAGATTACCATGGTAATACTAGTGTACTTCATAGGGGTTTGTTTTCATACTGTATTAACCATGTGTCTTTCTAAACTCAGGTTGACATGTTTCCCGGTGTAGTCTAAATCCTGGGTTACAAATGAATCTTGGATATTCAGGTTTTAAGGTTTCACACTGTACATTCAACAACCCTGAGTTAATATTCTTTAATATACATTTCTGCTGCCAGGTACACTGATTGCATGAATACAGTAAGTGATCAGTAATCTTTATGGTTACATTCAATTTGACCTGTAAGATTTAAAAACTACAATATTACAAGTGTGAAACACTGCTTTGCTTTGGTTTAGACAGACATAACATCAAAAATGTACAGAGTTGAAAGAGGAAAGCATGTTAAAATATCTTGACCACCTCCAATAAGCATCCAGTTCCTGTGTGTTTTTCAGCCTTGTATTTGATTAAATGTAAATCTGCAAACTCTCTGCATTCAGGTGATTTACTGGAAAATAAGTTCGTTTAAGGGAAGTCATACAACCCAGTGGCTATTTTGCACATATGCAGTATGCAAACAGCCATAGCCAGTATCTATTTGAATGGGGAAATATGAGAATCTCCAAAACAATTTGCAATTATGCCTTAGTAACATTTTAATCATTCCAGTCTGTCAGGCACAGATTAACGGACGTGTGCAGGGGCTTTGGTTTGGCCAGACTATTTTTTATTATTTTAAATTTACTTAAGTGCAAAGAAGAAAAAAAAAACTCACTGGCCCCCCCAAAAAAATTAAAGTATAGGATTTGTGCTGCACATCTGATAAAATTAATGTCTTGTATTGTAGAATGCACGCTCAACACTGCACTGTCAGAAAAAAAGGTACAGTTCTGTCACTGCGGTGGTAAAATAGTGAAAAGTTACACATATACCTTACCTACCCCTAAACGGTACATATTAGCACCTTAAAGGTACATTTTAGTACTTTCAAAGTACATAGTTGTACCTTTTTACTTTTGTACCTTAGGGCACTGCCCCAGTGACATAACTGTAGCCTACCTTTTTTTCTGACAGTGTGCCGATAGTTCACACTACAACAAAAGACTGCTCTAGACAGGATGGCATTTGTAGCTTTTATAAGAATTTAAATAGTGAAAATTGTGCCCTACCGCATCACATTCACATCTGTGCAACCATTAAATAAATTACTACGAGCACAAAATAGTTTACAAGAGCACATATTTCTTCATTCTTGATCTAGTCTCTTTATTTGCTTTAAAAATGCACCAGATTCATGCATTTAGATTTAAATATGTTTAGATTTAAATGTTCATACAGGGGCATACCCCCCGAACCCCCTAGCCTAGATGTTGTGCTTTCACCACAGTTTCACAAAATTCTGTGGGGACACTGCTGGGAATGTGTGTGTGAATGCAGTATGGACCATGTATGGCACCATACTTCAGTAAATTATAATGATTAAGGGGGGCCTCACCCAAAGAGCAGTCTAGGGGCCCCTGACCAACTTAATACACCCCTGCACGTGGGACCCCTAGGCTGCAGCCTTGGGAAGTCTGTGGTTTAATCCGTGCCTCGGTTCCCAATCTTATCCTTTATTCATTACAGAGCTTTTTGTCTTTTTGACTTATTTTTTGTTTTCTTTAAGGTATGATGTCAGTTTTCTCCATATTTAAGCAAGTATATGGATCATAATACATTTCTAACTTAATTTTTGTTAATATCTATTTAGCCAAATCTCTGGTCGGGTAAGCCAAGACCAACAGATTAAGAAAAAACAGACACATATGCTACATTTTGTTAAATCACTAAGTTTTACTAGTTAGAACAACTTTTAAACACAGTTTTAATATGGCAGGAACAAACAGATAAACCAAAACTAAACTTTGAAAGAATGAGATTGTAATTTTTTCACCTCATGTTTTAGGCAGCTCTTCTTTAATTGTCGAATTGCTCAAACAGCCGCTGTAGTTCTCCATTTAGTTTTGGGATTATATCCTGGTCATATATCCTTCTCCGATTTGCTCGAAAATCCTTACAAAATGGTTGCAAATATTTCCAATGCCCACTGATATTAAGTACATCTCTGAATGCCGGTTCATGTGGTACTTGTGTCCACTGAGCAGTGAGGTTTCCATATTCTTGTCTGATTAAGCTCATCCACTTGCTGGGATACGAAGTGGGTATGAAGAGCATATATTTTAGCTTTTCCCATGTAAAAGGAAAAACTGGGCTATACCCTTTTAAGAGAACATCTGGATATTGGTTCAGGTGTTTATCTCTCATTGTCTTTCTTATATTTTCTGTCCACCCCCTAACATCATTGTTATCATAGATGTTTCTGAAAGCTCTTCCATTGTGAGTGAAAACTTTAGGTTCCATTTCTAGTCAGTGCTGGTGTGTAACGAGTGTGAAGATCCTGTTTAAACCCTCTTGTTAACAGCACTCTCTTATGAATACCAAAGGTAAGATGACAGGAACTGCTATGAACACGTGTCCATGACTGGTTTGGCCACATAATATATATATATATATATATATATATCACAGAACTGAATGATAACTATGTTCATCTATCATGTCAACTACAGTAATCCAGCGCATTAATAGAGTACCATGGTAATGCCAGTGTACTCGTGTTTTTCACACATTAACCTGGGGTAACATTTTTTTACACTATTCAATCCTGGGTTAAGAATGAATCCTGGGTTTTCAGGTATCATAACCCATAAACCCCTTGCAAAATTACAAATGGGGAACTTTGCTTTCTTTGGGTTGGGCAGACAGACAAGCAAAGCTGTACAGTATATAGTTAAAAAAAGAAAGAATGTTAAAATATCTTAATCACTCACAATAAACATCCTGTTCTCATGTGTTTTCAGCCATTTGATTTAAATGTAAATCAGGTTCAGCGGGTTTGACACTGAAATGGATGTACGAGTCTAGAAATAGAAATCCCAATCGAGCCCAACGTCTGACAAACCCAGTCCTACAACATACCTAGGAGTGCCCACCTTACTTGAAATGAAATATCATTAGAAACATTTCAGAGAAGAGCTGCAGTTTCATGAGAAGAGCAGAATCACAACTGAACTGCTGGAAACAAAACAAACCAGCAGTCTGCTATGAAAACCACATTAAACCTCTCAATGATCAGTTTCTCCCTGCTAACAGCTGAGGACTTGTATGGCTATGAACATCTAGATTCAGCTACAGTACTGCAGTACTGTTACTGGAACAATCCACAATGCTTGACTTATATGCTATATAGCCTACTACTTTATTTCTCTTTTAAAAAAGAAAAGAAAAAGAGGAATTATTTTTTCTTTAAACTGACTTCTAAACAAAAATGACAATTTGTTGCAAGAAGACAAGACTGGCAAGTTTGGAGAACTCAAGTTTGGTCATTGTCAAGTTTAAGAAAATCTTCTGATAACAATCGTCTGATTAAGAAGATCAAATCCTCTGATAACAACCGGTAAATTTTGATAACACAGGCTTATCCAGGTAAATAAAGTCAGCACTATACGCTTGCTAGAAACATTTTTTTTCTTTATGGAAGCTTTGTGATTCGTGAGCTAATAAACTTTAACTTTTACTAGTATCTCACCCTCAAACAGCATTTACAAGTTATTGAGTTTCTAGAACGATTGTGTCTGAAGAACTAATGGAATTGGTGAAGTCTTTCAGGTTAATGGCATCAAATCTTTGATTTTTCAGTAGTGTTTTGAGTATTCTGTGAACTCTTGTATAATCATCATCAATGTGTATTTTACACTCTTAAAAATAAAGGTGCTTCATGATGCCATAGAACCTTTTTTGTCCAAATGGTTCCATAAAGTACCATTAACATCTGGAGAACCTTTCTGTTTCTTTGTGGAGAAAGAAGGTTCTTCAGAATATAAAAAAAGTTAAAGAGATGGTCCTTTGTTCAAACAACAGAGTAAATATGAAAATCTTTAATAAGTCCACATACGGTTATACAAACAGGAAACGCTGGAGAACACAGAGACACATGAGGTAGACAACAACACCAGACAAAGTAATGAGGGGAAAACAAGCCAATTTATAAAAGGACACTGATTAACAAGGACAGGTAGGGAAGTCCAAATATGGGCAAAGGAGAAACCAAAACACACAGAACAGCGGGGGAGACAGTGGGGGAAAACAACAAGACAGTCCAAGTTCTTATTTACATACAGAATTTAAGCATTGATTGGATGAATACAGCACATGACCCATTTAAATAACAGCTCTCAATTTGCTCTTGTGCATCAGCTGGTATTCTGTATTCCTGATGGCACCTTCTATTTTGCCCTGAACACACTTTTCTGGCCTGTAATTGTCCAGATATAAAAGGTAAAAAAAAAAAAAAAAAACTTATTTTTTTACCTATTTACCTTTTAGGTATTAGGTACTAAATACCTTTTAGTTATTTATCTAAATACCTAATTACCTAAATATAAGTGCAGCACACACAACATATCAGTTCTAGCACTGCTAACTTGACATTGCAGCTGATTCATCATGAAACTGTCGATTTAAAAAATCAACCTGGACAGAGACAGGACTGTTAAATATGTGGCTTTTTTTGTCACATCTTGGACTTCAAACCAAACACAGGTTGTACTATTTTGGCAATAATAAAATCTAAATTTTACCAATACTGGTAAATAGGAAAACAGGGTCAAAACATCACGACGGCAACACACAGTACTTACGCCCTGGGAGCATCCTTTAATGTAAATTATATGTTCTGTCAGGACTACTATCGTTAAAGATGACTGACAGTTAGCATACAGTTTTGCGATTTACAATTGGCGGTATGGTTCTGTTCTGGGCAAGAACTCCCTGCGCATTCATGCAGCCTAGCATGGATAAGAGCAGGGAGAAGAGCAATAATCCCCCAGGGTAAACATAAGTGTATTGCATATATCATTAAGGTTCCATAAGTTATTACTGATTCAAAAGAAGAATCAGAAGGCTGAATCCTGACAAGAGGAGTCGGGATGGAAGTGGGTAATTAGCTATTGAGCAACACAAAGCATACTGAAGGACCTTGTGATCAGTAGATGTGGATCAGCTGAGAGTCAAAACATGAATTTGACAGCAATTTACCATAAATGTTAAACCATTTACAGTTTTTCACTGTATATGGTAAGGTAAATTACTGTTAATTACTTTATTATTCTTCAAAAATTTATAAAATGCTTGAATTGTTATTGTTGATGCATGTTGATTGTGAACTTGCATATGGTTGTTATATAAAAAAAAAAAAAAGAAAGAAAAGATCAGCATCAAATCAAAATACAATTTTTCAAATTTTAAAATAGTGATTTAGTGAGCATGAGGAGTCAATTTCATGTATGAACTGGTCACCACACAGTCCTGAGCTTAACCCTACTGAAATTCTTTAGGATGTGCTGGGGTCGACTTTACAGATTATCCAATACATACAAAAATAAGAAAATGGTACATAGTAAGGAATAAAGTTAGAATATAACTAAACTACACTGTTAAGAAAAATTCAGGTGCATGAATAATTTACATATATGCATAAGCACAAAAGATATAAATTTAAAGAAGCCAAACCTTCACCAAAGCAGTATTAGTATTTGTAAGTTTTATTGCCTATTTGACATCGTATCAACAAAACATAAATGTACAAAAGTAAAACATTCACCACAGTAGTAATATTATATTCATGACATCAGAGTTTAAAGTGATGTTTTAAACTCTAAACGTCTAAAGATGAAGGGGGAAAAACAGTTAAGAGATTTTTGAAGGAGTACTTGAGTAATAGTTGAAAATTGATATCAAAACAAGAAATAAAACAGAAACAGACTTCTGTTAAGATGGAAAAATGCGGTTTTGCAGATGCTAGAAATGTGGCTTTCAAAGCAGAGATTGCTATCGAATAGGACACCTAGGTTCCTAACTGATGATGACGAATTTACAGAGCAGCCATCTAGTATTAGACTGTGTTTTAGGTTATTACTTGTGGAGGTTTTAGGTCCAATAATTAATACCTCTGTTTTTTCAGAATTTAACAGTAAGAAGTTATTCGCCATCCAGTTTTTAATATCAGCTATGCATTCTGTTAGTTTTTCGAATGGATATGTTTTGCCGGGCTGCGAAGAAATATAGAGCTGAGTATCATCAGCGTAACAATGAAAGCTAACACCATGTTTCCTGATGATATCTCCCAAGGGTAACATGTAAAGTGTGTTACTCCTCACAACATGCTGTGACAGTAATCTTTGCAAACAGTTTTATATATATTTTAATCTCTATCTCCATTCCACAGTCCAGTAGGTTGTGCTGCATATAAAACAGCAGCCTGAGGGTGTTATCAAAGTTACAATTTCTTTTAAATGACTTTCCAGTAAATCACCTGGGTACTTTTTTGTGACGTGTGTGGGTTGGGCACTGTGTTATCAATGTTGTTGTGTCATTATGTATTGTTTTGCATAATTGTGTTCACCTCATATCACTCTGTGTTCACCTCATATCACTCTTTGTTTGCAACAAAGGCAAATGAGTTCAAGAGATAGTCTTCTAACTTACGATTTGCCACAAAAAAAAAAAAAAAAAATAGTCATGTGTTTGCATTGGCTTTTATAGACTGAATGAATGCAACAGTAAATTTACATTTATTGCATAGATTTTAGATGACACAATGATGTCAGTGTTAAGACTGAACATTTTAAATGTTTTTGTAAGCTAAATGTTTTGGTGCCCAGTGTTCTGTAAAAGTGCCAATTGAAGGAAGGTAGCACAGAGTTGGTTTTGCTGTATTGGTTTTTCATCTATCAAGCCTTGATTACTGTGTGTATCATGAAAGGTTTGCCATTTGAAGGGTTACTGTATGGGTATAATATGGCTGTTGATAAATAAGCATATTTATTATTCTATGCCAAAGCACACATTGTTGGGTGAGTTTATTGTAAATAGCCTCTGCCAACAAGGTGGGCTAGACGGTCCGTTTATGTTTCATTTTTCCATTGAGAGAGACACTCCCTGGGTATGTCAGAGGAGGAGTATATGTACCTTTAATGTGTTTATTTCTTCACATGAGTGACCCATTTACAAAAGGTTTTAAACAGGACCTTCTCCATCTTCATACACCAGCACTAACTAGAAATGGCAAAACCAATAGCAGAGGTCAGAGACATTTACGAAGGGATGGATGTTACAGACCAGAATGAAGAGCAACGAAAAACATATAGAGATAAGCAGCTGGATGGAAATCCTGATATTCTCTTCAGAGTGTATCGACCAATTCATCCACCTGACGAGGACAATCTACATATTCTTCTCTTCAGACCCACTAAACACAGAGAACAGTGGGTGACATTAATTGAAGATACATATGTAAACCTCACTGCTCAGCTGACTAACAGACGATGTACACTGCCAGTCCGAGATGTGATTCATGTTTCTGGTAGTTTAAATGAATTGCACGCTTTCTGTAAAGCTTTTCCAAGACATTTGCAAGAGATTTATGACAATTTCAAGGAAAGTCATGATAATGTCCAGGAAACTGAAAATCTGAGAGAATTAATACGAAGTCAGGATGCAAAAATTCTAAATCAAGAAACAAGACTAAAACGTCTGGAAGAAATTATTCAAGCCAAGGGAGAAAGAGTTCAAGAACAGGAAGAGAGTGAACAACATCTAGAACCCAAATTAGAAGACTCGAGACTTCAGCAAGACTGACGCATTTAAAGAAGTTTTGCCTGAAACATGAGGTACAAAATCTTTCAAAACAATCGAATCAGATGAATGTTGAGTTGAGTGGAGTTTGTTTGGTTTATATGTTTGCCACTTCTGTTCTAAAACTGTTTTTGAATGTTGTTTAACACTGTGCTAACCCTAACATAACTTGAAGTCATGAATTAACAAAGTAATGGTTATGTTCATATGTTAATAATTACTTTATATGTTACGACCTGGGTCTAGAGTCAGTGAAGTACCATAAACAGATAGACATTTGAGATCGTAAATATAACAGTAGTTTATTGGTTTATCTCTTTTACACAGATGCCCTGTTTTTACCTGATGGGAACCCAAAAAGACCTCAAGATCTCCATCTCATTCCCAGATTCAAAGCAGACCAAATATGAATATCTTGTGTTTCTAATCTCTACCACATTTAAGACAACTATCTAATCACACAGCTGTCACACATTTTATTGTAGTGTATGTTTCTCAGCATGTGTTTTAAATCAATTTCCATATAAACCGTATATTTAACCGTAATTTCTATGCATCACTGTCTATATAAACTTTAAAGTATTGACTAATCTAATTTTGGAAAAATGAAATCTGAATTTAAAAAAAAATCAAAAAATCTAATCTACATTTTTAAATTTTTACTACGCTGTTAATACATATTTATGTTAACCTTTCGTGGCAGACGCCTATGTTCATGATGCCACACTGTACGGGGTAAACTATCTTAACAGTGTGATTTTGTGTTCACCTGTTTAATCACTTCAAAAATAAATAAATAAATAAATAAAAAAGAAAAAAACATTTTAGTTATTTCAGTTCTTCCTGCTGTTTCTTTTGTTAGGGTAACACAATCCATGTGCAAACAAAATGTCAAACTGTAAGAACATTTTATTTGAGCATTTTCACAATACATAAAATTAAATAGAACAGAAGGCATAATCTTTTATAGATTTCTTTAGTTGATCCAATGTTTAAAATATTTAATTTGGAAACTGAAATCACGACTGGCGTGTTTAATTTTTGTAACATCTGAAACCAAATTCTATTTTCTATTAACTATTTAGGACAGACAGCACAGGTTTCACTTGATTTTAATGGTCCCTTTAACACATTCTGCTGACTATAAGTAACATTGCACTTATATATCTACTAACTCTCACTAATGTTAGTAGAGTATTAGACTGGTAAGATTAGATTAGGTTGACATATACTCAGAAAGTTACTAATAGTCAGTAGAATGTCTCTTAGGAGCCCATCACAATAAAGAGTTAGCAGATATTAAGCAGACAGTCTACAGAGTTAGTTGGCACATAGGTGCAGCGTTACTAATTGTCAACAGAATGTTCTAAAGGGACCATCAAAATAAAGTGTTACACATAAATATGCTTAGAAACTCAGGAAATGCCACCCTAAAAAAAACACAGTGCGTTCAAAACGGGATATATATCGCCCTCCGAAGGGAACTTTGGAGTTTAAACAACCATGGCCACCATATTGAAGTGTTGTTCCAAACCGAAGTGCTAGCCACTTCAAAGGGCCCTTCGGAATGAAGGATTTTGAAGGGTACAACTGATGGACACTTCAGGCTCCCATGATCCTTTGTGCAGATTCTTTCCGTTATGATGGCGCCTCCCTATGGCCACGGGATGATGACGCTGAAGGGCACTTCATGAATCCGTTGTTTGGTCACCTACACCCTTCAACCCTTCGAAGCTCTCACTCTAGATGGTAAACCCTCTGAAGAGATTAGGGCATAGGGATGAGCCCTTCGTCATAAGACTCGTCATGAGGCCTTGCTCAGATTTTAGAATACATGGTAAAAGTTAAACAAAGAAATGATTAATGATGATTTAAAAATGATTAAAAAATAAAACCTCAACCATATTCCACATGCTTTAAAGTAGAGAGCAGAGACTCAAGTTGGTGGCTCACAAAAACTCCAGTGAAAATCTCCAGATTGGTTTGTTTGTTTGTATAATACACACAAACCATCTATTAACATATGAATGAATAATTTACAAATCTTTCTGCATCCCTTAATCTAAAGAGTAAACAACTCATCATTTGTAAACGTGTTACACATCATTTATAGATCATTCTTACATGTTGCAAATGATCTGGTGTATATAAGGCATTTACAACCCTTTCTGCATCCCCTAATCTAAAGTGTAAACTACTCATCGGTTGTAAATGTTTTACAAACCTGCCGGTTCCAGGTTGTGTGGGCATCAGGTGGGTATACACACTGGGGGAAAGACCTTTGAATAATGAGTAAAACATTTACAACTGATGAATTGTTTACACTTTAGATTAGGGGATGCAGAAAGATTTGTAAATGATTTATTCATGATGTGATCTTCAGTGGAGGGTAAACATTTGAATGATCAACATTTCAGTTATTTATAAGTGATTAGTAATATATTAACTAGTAACTTATTAACCATTTACTAAGGATCTGTTTGATTATTTCATTATAAACTAACCAATTATATATTTTAATAGATACACTTGATAGAAATTATTTTACAGATTTTTATACAAATATACAAATATAATACACTTTATATAAGACTCTTATGCTCATCAAGGCTGCATTCATTTTAATCAAAAATACAGAAAAAAAACCTGTGATATTGCAAAATGTTATTACAATATAAAATAATGTTTTATTTTTTTTATTTTAATGTACTTTAAAATTTAATATATTCCTGTGATGCAAAACTGAATTTTCTTCAGCTGTTACTCCAGTCTTAAGTGTCACATGATCCTTTAGAAATCATTCTACACTGCAAAGCCAAATATATATAAAAATTCTTAAATCAAGAAGGATTTTCTAGATGAGTCAAAAATATTTTCTTGTTTTCAGAAAAAAACAGTCAAAATTAAGTGAGTTTGGCTTGGAACAAGCTAAATAATCTGCCAATGGGGTAAGAAACATAATTTTCAGTTTGAAATAAGATTTTTTTTCTTAACCCATTGGCAGATTATTTTGCTTGTTCCAAGCCAAACTCACTTAATTTTGACTTGTTTTTTATATAAACAAGAAAATAATTTCTACTTTTATAGAAAATCCTTCTTGATTTTTAGAATTTTTTGATATTTTGGCTGGAAACAAGACAAAAAATCTAAGTAAGAAAAGCATTTTTCAATGTTGGAAACATTTGATGAATAAAAGTATTAATTTATTTCAAAAAAGAAAGAATAAAAATTTTCTGGCCCCAAACAGTACTGCATATTGTTAGAAGACCTTTCCATTTTAAATAAATGCTGTTCTTTTAAACCTTTTATTATTTTTTATGAATCCTGAAAAAGTATCACAGGTTCCAAAAAAAAAAACATTAAGCAGCTGTAACAGGGAGTCAGACTGAGACGTGCGGATCCATTTGCAGCATTTTATTGTCAAGATCGTAGTCGGGGCAAACAGGGTCAACACGAGGAAACAACAACAGCGAAGATAATCCAGAGAGTAAACCAGTAACCAAGCGTGAGTCAAAAACCAAATGGGCAGTCCAAAGTAACAACAGAAACAAACATAGAAAACAAGGCAAATCAGGAAACAAAACCAGGGATAAACTAGGAAACGTACTCGGTTACTTTCGTAACCTTGGTTCCCTGACATACGGGAACGAGTACTGCGTCGTAAGACGCTTATGGGAAAAAGCTCCTTTTTCTCCTGAGACTGAAGCATTTCAATAACGCAGTGTAACTGCACGGCCATTGGTTTGTGCAGTGAGATAAAAACAAACCAATGGCTCGGCAGCGGAGCTGCACGAGCCTATGGCGATGATTCGCGCCCGATCGCGCCAAAAGGGGCGGAGTAAATGGCCATATAAGCGTGCATTTTGCCATAGGATCTCAGGTACTTCGACTGAAGCGACGACTGAGTCGTGCAGCTACATAGCACGGCCAGCAACGCAGTACTCGTTCCCGTATCTCAGGGAACCGAGGTTACGAAAGTAACCGAGTACGTTCCCTGTCGATACTTCACTCGTACTGCGTCGTAAGACGCTTATGGGGAACCAGTACAATCCCGCCGTTGCTATGGTAGAGGAACGACTGACATGGCCCTAGCACTAAAGGGCTAATATGGGCCAACTTGTTCAATCAGGATGACCTGATAAACATCCGTTCCAGGGAATTGGTGCAGTTTGGAACTCCAACTGAGGCCAAAGCATACAACATAATATCTATTACTGGTAACAGTTATCCCATTATGCAGAAAGGACCCGAGTCTGTAAGACCGGGATGTCCAGATTATAAAATCTAGCAAATGTGGACGGCGAGGCCCAGCCGGCCGCCGCACAAATTTCTGCAATGGAAACATCACTGGACCAGGCCCAGGAAGAGGTGATGCCTTTAGTCAAATGGGCTCTTACCCCCATGGGACATTGTAGGCCCACGGAAGAGTAAGCCAGCATGATGGCTTCCACTACCCATCTGGATAACCTCTGTTTCGTGACCGAAGACCCTTTGGTGCGGCCGCCGAAACACACAAACAGCTGTTCTGACTGCCTAAAGGAAGCAGAACGCTCTACATAACACCTCAATGCCCTAACGGGGCAGAGGGGATTAAAATCCTGGTCTTGCACCGAAGGAGGAAGAGCCAAGAGGGAAATAATTTGGTCTCTGAACGGCGTCGAGAGACCTTTAGGTACATAAACACGTCTTGGCTTCAGGATGACTTAGAGTCATTTGGCCCGAATTCCAAGCATACAGGGCTCACGAAGAGCGCCTGTAGTTCACCCATACGTTTGACTGATGCCAATGCTAAAGCAGGGCAGTTTTCAACGTCAGAGGGCGAAGGTCAGTGGACTGAAGCGGCTCAAAGGGAGGGCTTCTCAGAGCCCTCAGCACCGTGGGTAGGTCCCAAGAAGGAACTGTGATGGGGCTAGGAGGGTTAAGCCTTCTTGACCCCTTCAAGAAACGAACGACCAGGTCGTTCTTTCCCACAGATTGACCATTTATAAGGTAATGGAATGCCGCTATGGCTGCCACATAGACCTTGAGCGTGGAGGGAGATCTTCCCTTGTCCAATAGCTCCTGAAGGAAGGACAATATCACTGATATGTCGCATAAATTCGGATCTGCACCGCGGGTGGAACACCAGGCGGAAAAGACAGACCACTTAAGATCATAGAGCCGCCTTGTAGAGGGTGCTCTGGCTTGAGAGATAGTGCTCAAAACGGCCTCAGGGAGACTTGTAGGCTCCCATCGAGAGACCATACGTGCAGCGCCCACAATTCCGGTTGGGGGTGCCATAGCGTTCTGTTTGCCTGTGTTAAGAGATCTCGTCTCAGTGGAATGGGCCACGGCACTGTCGAAAACAGCCGAGGAAGATCTGGAAACCAATGCTGGTTCTGCCAGAATGGGGCCACCAACAGGACTTTGAGCTTCTGCTCTCTGACTCGCCTGATGACCTGTGGTATCAGGGCAGTCGGGGGAAACGCATACAAAAGGAGATTGGGCCACTCATGGGCCAATGCATCCTGTTCCTTTAAAAAATAGATTGGGCAGTGATAATTGTCTTCTGAGGCGAAAAGATCTATTTGCGCCTTGCCGAAGACCGCCCATATTTCCTGAACCGTTTGGGGGTGAAGCATCCGCTCGTCTGAGGAGATGTTGCCTCTGGTTCAGCCTGCCTGGCACATGTGTTGCTCTCAACGAGCGGAAGTGCAGTTGAGCCCACTTTAGGAGACGTTTCACTAACGTGAATAGACGTCTCGACGAAAGACCTCCCTGGTGATTTATGTAAGACACCACTGTCATACTGTCCGTGCGGACTAAGACGTGGTGTCCCTTTAAGACCAGCAGAAGGGTGTGGAGGCCTAAACACACTGCTAGCATTTCTAGGCAGTTGATGTGAAGGCGACTCTCTGCTTTCGACCATTGGTCAAATGCAGGCTGGCTGTCGCACAGTGCCCCCCAGCCTGAGTTGGAGGCATCTGTCAAGACCACTTTCCTTCTGAATACCATGTCCAGGGGAACGCCCTGTTCCATCCATTGAGAGTTCTTCCAAGGAATCAGAGCTGTGACACAGGCCTGATCTACCTTGATACGTAGGCGTCCTAGACGCCAGGCTTGAGGAGGAACCTTTGGTTTCAGCCAGAACTGCAGAGGGCGCATTTGAAGCAGGCCCAACCGAAGTACTGGGGATGCCGAGGCCATCAGGCCGAGCACCTTCTGAAAAGTCTTGAGAGGGCGAAGGGCTCCGACTTTGAAGGAGGCCGCGAGCCTGCGAATAGCCTGGGCTCGTTGCGGAGCAACTGCTGCCTTCATTCGGGTTGAGTCGAAAACTGCTCCCAGGAACGAAATACGTTGGCTGGGAGACAGCACGCTCTTGGCAAAATTGACCCTGAGTCCTAGGCACCCTAAGTGGCAGAGGATTATGGATCTGTGGTGTATAGCTCGTCCTCCGACTGGGCCAGAAGGAGCCAGTCGTCGAGGTAATTCAAGACGCGGATTCCCATCTGTCTCAGGGGGGAAAGCTGCGTCCATGCACTTCGTAAACGTGCGGGGAGCTAAGGACAGTCCGAACGGAAGGACTGTATATTGATAAGCCAATCCCTCGAAGGCGAATCTCAAGAATTGCCTGTGACGGGGGGCAATCTGGATATGGAAGTATGCATCTTTCAGATCCAGTGAGCAAAAGCAGTCCTCTGTGTGTATCTGCGAAAGGATCTGCTTTAGCGCAAGCATTCTGAACGGCCGTCTCATGAGGGCGCGATTCAGAAGTCTGAGGTCGAGGATGGGTCTCAGACTGCCATCCTTCTTTGGAACGAGGAAGAAACGGCTGTAGAAGCCTGACTCGCTCTTTGTTGGGGGAACCGTTTCTACGGCACCTTTACCAACAAATTCCTCACCTCTGTACGCAAAACTTCTACGTCTTTGCTGTGAACTGAGGTGGAGACCACCCCGCTGAAGCGTGGTGGTCTTCAAGCGAACTGACGTGTGTAACCTCGTTCTATTATGCCCAGAACCCACTTGACACTCCGGGGATGGCTTGCCAGGCCTCGACCCACGTGGCAAGGGGTTGCTTTGGTTCGAGCAACTGACCGTTATGACACTGGCAGGTTGTGAGGACGCTGTCAGAAAGGGCCCAGGGGTCACAACCTTTTCCACAACTTATGGCCGTCGGCACCCGGAACAAAACGGGGTGTTTTGAGGCTATCAAAGTGCTGTGTGCATTCGCTCATGTCCGTTTGTAGCGGACAAGGAGAGGTGCGGGTTTTTTTCATTGAGAAAACGAGCCGCCAGCGAGACATAACACTCATCGTCTCAGCGAGCGCAGCCTCAGCGTGGGCATGGCCCAGACGCATCCAATTTGAAGCTGTCAGTAATGATCACAGTGACAGCATTCTCCTTTAATCCACCTAAAAAGATCAAACCGCTCAAAAAGAGGAGTACTGATGATCTTTGTATAAACATATAGGCAGTTTAAAACGCTGCGCACATCCTCTCAGATCTGCTCGTAGCAGACGAGGGGAGGGGCGGGGCCGTCTTCATTGAGAAAACGAGCTGTGAGCAAAGCAGATCCAGCCATAAACACTCGCAGAGAGAGCTGTCTGTCTCAGAGCACGCAGCCTCAGCGTGGGCGTGGCCCAGGCGAGAGGCGCACTGAAATATGAAGCTGTCAGCAATATAGAATCATAGGCGACAGCGTTCTGCTCCGATTTGCTCAGAAGGATAGAGCCGCTTGATAAGGCGAGGGGCGCAGATCCTCACATAACACTGGCAGATCAAAAACTGCATAGAGAGTGACGCACGCGGGGCTTTGCCGGCGTTACGTCACTTAAGTCTGATCGCGCGTTCACCGTTTCTTTCTCCGAGGTAACTGAGAGAAGAGAAACGTGAGAAGGGGGAGGCGGGGCGACTCCCACGAGCGAACATGTCCATACTATTAATAATGAAAGCAGCTCGCCTCTGTGAGCGCAGCATAAGCGACGCATACACGAAAGCAAAGCCGTGAGTAATAGATGTAACAGCGCTTCGCTCTGATCTGCCTGGGAGGATTAAAGCCGCTCGTGTAACGAGTGCATCTGATCCTCGCGAGTAACACACGCTGGCAAATCAATAAAGCTCGCACAATGTGTGTCGGCATGAGAATGCTCATGCCTGATTGCTCAGCTCACAACTCGCTGCTGCTTCCTCCGAGATTACTGGGAGGAGAGAGACATGAGAGCTGGAGCGCCTTCTGCGAGCGAACCGGGCTTTCGTAGTGAAAGCAGTCCGTCTCCCTAGCAACACACACACACAAATGCAGAGCTGTCAGATCAAAGCGCAACAGAAAGAGCGAACACACGGGCTCACTGCCGGCGTAAGATCGTTCAAACCCTGTTGCTTAGTTCCCTGACTCCACGGTCTCTTTCTCCGAGCCTTGCTGAGAGATAAGAAACGGGAGAACGGGGTTAGCGAGCGAAAAGAGCGAGACTCAAACTGTCAGCGACAGCATTCCGTCTCAGTGAGCGGCACTCACTGCCCTTCTACATCGTGCAGAGCCCTGCACGAGCCACTCGCATCGCGACATTTGCAACAACGTCGCTAGAAAATTAGCTCTTTTAGAACTTACTTCTTAGAAATAAGCCCTTTTATACTCACCGGATGGCGGCAGGGGATCAGCTGGGACCGCTGCTGCTGCGACGCTGAAGGCGGCGGAGAAGCGGCTAATCAGACGAGCAGAGAGGGTCTCTCGTTCAGCTTGATCCACTGCGAAGGCGTGTCAACGGCGAGCAGCATCGAGTCTCGTAGATCAGCAAAGAAGTCGTCGCTGAAGGAGAAGGATCTGAGATCCTATGGCGAAATGCACGCTTATATGGCCATTTACTCCACCCCTTTTGGAGCGATCGGGCGCGAATCATCGCCATAGGCTCGTGCAGCTCCGCTGCCGAGCCATTGGTTTGTTTTTATCTCACTGCACAAACCAATGGCCGTGCAGTTACACTGCGTTATTGAAATGCTTCAGTCTCAGGAGAAAAAGGAGCTTTTTCCCATAAGCGTCTTACGACGCAGTACGAGTGAAGTATCGACAGGGAACTCTGAAAACACGGAGACTAGGAAACTGGGAAAACGCTTAGAAATGCAGCCGAGGCAATACAAGACTTCGCCAGGTGGCTGTGTGTGTGAGTGGCTTAAATGCTGTCCGTGCGATGAGCTGCAGCTGTGTGTGTGAGAATGAGCTGCAGGTGAATGCAGTTATTGGTGCAGTGGCTTGTGGGGGCTGAAGTCCATGAAGTGTAGTGCAAGAGTTAGTGATGACAGGACGACTCAAATCGTGACAGCAGCACAACTGTTTTCAACACTGATAATAAATCAGTATATTAGAAGAAAAAAACATTACTCATCTTTTATTTACATTTGAACAAAAAGTGGCATGTCCAAAATTATTCATACCCTTTGCAAACTACAGTCTATGGGAAAATCCAAAGTTCTATACCATCCCAAATAGTCCAAGCTGTTCTGAAGCATCCTAATTAGTCTGATTCATTGGGAAAAGCTGTTTTAATCAACTCAACAGGTGAAAAACAGAAGCTCTCTGCTGTTGGTTTGTGGACAGTCATGGCTAAGACAAAGGAGCTCACTGGGGACCTGCGGCTGCGCATTGTGGCTGCTCACAAGTCAGGAAAGGGCTATAAGACCATATCTATATGTTTCGAAGTTCCAGTGGTTACAGTGCAAAGTATTATTAAAAAATACAAGACGTGGCCAGAAGCCAAAAGTGACACCTGTGCTGGCCAAGAGGATAGTGAGAGAGGTAAAAAAGAATCCAAGGGTCACCATGATGACCAGATGAAACAAAAATTGAATTGTTTGGCCACAATGATGTAGCCTTCATTTGGGGTAAAAAAGGAGTAGCCTTTAAGCCTAAGAACACCAGAAGAAATGGTTAGCAGACAAAAACATGAACGTTTTGCAATGACCCAGCCAGAGTCCTGACTTAAATCCAATTGAGAATCTGTGGAGGGAGCTAAAGATCAGACCCTCCAACCTGAAAGAGTTGGAGCTCATCGCTAAAGATGAATACCAGTGGAGACATGCAAAAAGCTGCTCAGCAATTATAGGAAGCGTTTGATTGCTGTAATAGCCAATAAAGGCTTTTCTATTGATTATTTAGAAAGTTATGAATAATTTTGGACATGCCACTTTTTGTTCAAATGCAAATAAAAGCTGAGAAATATTTTTTTTCCACAATGATGCCTCTTCTACATCGTCTTATAATCTTTTGGGAGAAGCCTTTGTCATTTCCGGTCAAAAAAAAAACTTGCTGGTTGAATAAAAGTAACTTTAAGTCAGAATTTGCCAGGGATATGAATAATTTTGAGCTTGAGTTGTACGTGTGTGTTTGTGTTTTATCTTCAAAATATTACTTTGTAATCAATTGCACTAAAGCTTGATTGTTTCAGATATTATAAATATGCATTTCTAAAAGTTTAGACATTATTTAAATACATATTTATCTGTGTGTGTGTGTGTGTGTGTGTGTGTGTGTGTGTGTGTGTGTTTGTCTCAGGTGCGTATTGAGGATGATATCGCTGTGACGGCTGACGGCGTGGAGCTGCTGACTTGTGTTCCTCGAACCGTGGAGGAAATCGAGGCCTTCATGGCGGATGAAACATCCAAACCCTTCAGTCCCATCAGCAGCCAGAAATTCTGAAGTGATGATGATGATGATGATGAAGACAACACTTTCAACAGAGTATCTGTGGTATTTCACTCTATAAAGGGAAATCAGTCAAATGTCAGCTGCGATTCGTATTATTACCCCGAGATAAATCAGTATTACAAATGAATTACAGGATCATTTCTGCTTTCATGTAGCAGCCATGTAACATTTTGTGCTTTGATATTCTTAATAATAGCAGCTCTGAACTTTGTTTAGCCTGAATTAAAAGAACTGTTTTCATTTGTATTATCTTCTATATGCTTTGTGCAACTTTGTTAAGACAAAGCAATGCATATTTTTAATAAAGGTCTGATTTTTTCTAGCATCATTTAGAATCGTGTGTAATGTTTTTTTTATTTATTCCGAAAATTATGTTGTTTAAATCTCCTAACTTTTGGGGGAATTGCAGTTAAAAAAGGACACAGAAATCCTTTCAAGCTCTGTAGTACAGTTCAACAAGATTGTATTTAGATTTTTACCCTAAAGTGTTCATACAGGATCTGAGAAAAAGAAGCAAAATGCATGAGGCAGTTATTGTCAGATTTTAGTGCTGATTTGAAATGTTTCAGTTTTGTAGATTCTCATCTTTCCCCATTCCAGTAGATACTAGCTGTACTTGTTTGCACACTGCATACGTGTTACCTTTTTTTATTTTTATTCATCTGCTTCCATAATAATTCCTAAGAATTAATTATTTGAATTATTATTTGCTTATTCAAATTCATTCATTAAACTTCGCATTGTATACTGTACTGACTTATGACAAATTGCTTTGTAGCATTTATCATTTTTAAGTCCGTTTAGATAAAAACGTGTCCTAAATGAATAAATTTGGAGGGGGTAAGGTGTCTTGGATTGTTCCAGTAACACTGTGAACTCAGTGATGGTGCTCTTAGTCACATGAGCTGTTAGCTGGCAAACAAACTCTTCATCAGTTTAAGGTTTGCTGCGTGTAACTGCAGTTATTTGGCTGTGAGATTGACAGTAGGTCTTGTCTCGTGTGCACACTTTATCATTTAGTGTTTCTTTAGTTTCCAGCAGTTAAGTTGTGTTTCTGCTCTTATTATAATCCTTCAACATTTGTCTGAAATGGTGAAAAATGTTACTTGGAATGATGCTGCATTTTCAATAGAGACAGACACTCCTAGATACAATATGTAACAGATCTGGTTGTGTCAGATGATGAACCTCTTATGCTTTACTGTATGTTTTTTTTTTTTTTTTTTTTAAATTCTCTGAATGAATTACCAGTTACACCACAGGACTGATAAAGCCGGTTCAGTGTCAAACCTGCTGCACCAGATTCACATTTAATTAAATACACAGCTGAAAAACACATGAGACAGGATGATTATTGAGAATAGTCAAGATACTTTAACATGCTTTCTTCTTTCAGATATGTATCTTCTGTGTTTATGTGTTTGTTCACTTATCTGTGGTTTGGGGACAAATTAGAATCGTTTTTGTCATGGAAATCGATATAGTGAATTCATTAGGACACCCCTAAGTGCTTTTCACACAAGTTTCTTATTAAAACTCTATTTTTCTGTCTGATTGTTTTCCTGTCAGTCTGTTTGATCTGGGTAGTGAATATTACTGCTATTTCTCCGACATCACCTGCTCTTTCCCAGCCAACGGCAAGTTCACCACCGACCATGTAGAAGTCCTCCAGAGCCGTGATGGCCGCCATCAAACCAGGTAAAAACAAAGCAGAATCACAGCCAAGAGAAAACACTGCTTTCAAAATCCTGAGAGACAGAAAACATAATGCGGATCACAATATTCCTGTGATTAAAGCTGAATTTTCAACATTACTCCAGTCTTCAGTGTCACAAGTTCCTACATAAATCATTCTAATATGCTGATTTGCTTCTTAAACAATTCTGATTATTATCAATTTTGAAAACTGTTACATTTATTTTTTTCAGGATTCACAGTTTGATTAGAAAGTTTAAAAAAAAAAACTATTTATTTGAAATCGGAATCTGTTGTAACATTATAAATGGCTTTACTATCACTTATAATCAATTTAATGTGTCCTTAGTGAATAAAATGAAGGCGAGACACTGTAGGTGTAAAAGGTAAATATATATATATATATATATATATATATGGGGGCATAAAATGTTGTATATATAAACAAAATCCTCTGTATTATCCTTCAGAATATAGACAGGAATAAAAATGTAGTTTGGTGTGTGTAAATGCTACTGAAGTGGAGATTTATGGCTCAGTGTAAGAGAAAAAAAAAACTAATTTTAAAAATAAGTATTGTAATTATAAATCTATTGAGACAAATAGATAAAGTGCTATGAAAGGAACAAATTAACAGGGTCTTTTGGATGTTTTCTTTCCACTTTATGAAAAACCAAAAAGCCCAAAATCTTAAACTTGACAGGTGCCTAAAAAAACATGTTTGGCCTGCAATGTCTCCCCTTCATTTCCCATCTTTGAATGCTAATGTTGGTCAAATTTAAGTTGGAGAATGTAATTTCCTAAAAGAGCGAACAGATACTGTCTTTGATTAAAGGAGTAGTTCACTTTCAGAACAAAAATAATAGCAGCTCTGAACTTTGTTCAGTCTGAATTAAAAGAACTGTATTCATCTGTGTTATCTTCTGTATACTTTGTACAAGTTTGTAAGGCAAAGCAATGCATATTGCTATTAGTGATTTGTTTAGGATATTAAGAATTGTATCCATTATGTTATGTTCTGTCATGTCATTTAAATCCCATATGATTAGTTTACATGAAGTGAAATCTTTGCCACTCTAATACACTGGCTGTACTTTTTTGCATACGTGTAAAACAATAGTTTGAATTTGTGGGTGTTACAGTAATATGATGGTTGTTAAGTCACATGACTTTCATTAAATGAACATCATTCTAGTAAATCACATGGATGCAGAGGTTTGCGCCATCATCATGAGGGTGCAGCACTCATATCAGTGTTGTTGCATCAGTTTCCATCATTAGTTGTGTTCACCTCATAGCAACTGTATTAGTTAAAAAGGCAGTAAAGTTTTTCTCTTTCAACTTGAAATTTATCACAACAAAAGAGATTCACAAGTCTTGCCTTCTTACAACAAATTGTCTTTTTTTGTTTAGAAGTCGGTTTCAAGACACTATTATTCCTATTACTATTATACATGATACTTTAAATTGGCATTGTATACTTGCAGATTTTCTTTGGTGTTCACACTGCACATAGCATTTTTTTTTTATAATACTATTATTGCACTTTAGTTTCTTTTAACCAAACAGAAAATTCGAAAATAAATCTTATACAATATTTGTCAATCTGAGGTGCATTTTCTAAAAGCATCATTAGCTAACTTTAGTCGCACACATGTTCCATTGAACTCTAATGAACAGCCGTGTTGGTATGTAGATAAGTGGTCTGATCTTATTTACCTGTGCATTTTTGTCACACCTGCGCATGACTGATATGTATATTTAATTTGTTTCTAGCAGTTCAGTTTTGATCCTGCTCTTCTCATGAAACTTCAGCTCTTCTCTGAAATGTTACTGATGAAGTTTCATTTTCAAGTAAGGGTGGACACTCTTAGGTATGTTGTAGATGTGGTTGTGTCAGCTATTGAACTCCATGTGATTTTTATTCCATGAATCATATTTGCAGAGTTGCTGTCAAAACCAGAGAACTGATAGAGTCTGTTCAATGTCAAACCTGCTGAACTATATTTGCACTGCTTCTATGGGAGTGAGGAAGAGACCTGTTCATCACTGTAGGTGCCATGGTAAAGAATATGGTTATCATTTAGTACTGTGGCATATATTAAAGTACCACGGTGTTACCATCATTACTGTACCATGATCTCAGGTTCAGAGTCATGTGGACAAACCAGTCTGGAGACACATGTTCATCTGGGTACTGAATCACTTTTGCTGGACTAAACAATAGTTTCTATCATCTTCTGTCTGTCTTGTGCAATCACACAGGTTTATAAGCATGAGGTTTTAAACAGGAACTACACACCTGCACTGACTAGAAATGGCATCAGTCAGAAACATGTATTGGGATCTGGATGTTAGTATAGGGTGGACTAAGGAGGAAAAACAACTATTGAAAGAGGATCAGGTGAACCGATATCACGATGTTCTCTTAAGAGTGTATAAACGAAATACACGATTACATTTGAACAGGCTATGTTGTCTGGTTTTCAGACCCACTGCAGATCCTGCCCGATGGATGACTCTCATCAGGGACACATATGGAAACGTCACTGCTCAGTGGACTCACAGACAGTGTAAACAGCCAGTCCGAGATGTGATTAATATCCAGGGTAGTTCAGAAGAGTTGCTGACATTTTGCATACATTTTCGAGACCATCGGAGGATGATTAATGAAATCGAAGATCTATAAGCAAGAACTCAAAAACTCTGTAGAAGACAATGACCCAGTTTAAGAAGGGCTGCTTAAAACATGAGGTACAACATTCAACACAATCACATTCTTTCAAAACAGCAAATATTGTTGAAAAGGGTTTAAACTGTAATTAATAGTCTAGACCAGGGGTTTTCAAACCTGTCCTGGAGCCTCCCCTGCCCTGCACATTTTGCTTGTCTCTCTCATCTAATACACCTGATTCAAATCATCAGCTCATTAGTTGAGACTGCAAGACCTGAATTGGGTGTGCCTAATAAGGGAGACATACAAAATGTGCAGGGCAGGGGAGGCTCCAGGACAGGTTTGAAAACCCCTGGTCTAGACAATCTGTTTATTACTTCATTTTAAAATGTTTTTTTTTGTTTATATTTGTTCCACCAGAGATATTCAACAAATCAAGAAATCTGAATCAACCATCTCGTATCACCAGAAATTTAGCTCAATAAATAAATGACTCGAATAAACAGTTCAAATAAATGCAGAATGAAAAGAAAACCCACGTCTTGTGCTTTCAAGAAGACTATAAATGCAAACAGTCTTATTGACTGTTGATGTCAAGTTCAAGATGAAAGACCTGAGGATCCTCAAATGCAAAGTTTGTGTTGTGTTTTACTTTCTTTATAAATATTCATTTATTCTTCATTTATTCAATAATTCATTAATTATTTTAATTCATATTTTTGTCATTTATCGTTTATATCATATTAATTATTCTATTATTCACTTATTATTTTTCTTGCTTAAACATTTCCCATTGTGATGATTGTGGGCTTTCATTAACTGTGTTTGTATGAATAAGAGATTATTTTTATTAAAAGTCAAGGTTTATGGGATGTTGATATGAATCAGTTTGGTGTAATACTACTTGTCTAATTTGTGCTAGTCATTGTTCAAAATTGTACCATAAACTTTGCTCCTTTTATATCATCATCACTTCATCTGCTTCTGCTCTTCTCTAGCTTTTTCCTCAGTCAACTTTTCAGCTGATAGAAGACTGTTTAACGCTCGTTTTGGGTATTTTTGGGTACCAGACCAGGCTCGCTGTTAACAGGGTTTTGGGTTTAGAAAGTTCAATGATGAGTTGCGGACAAACTGTTTTTTTTTTTCTGGGTGGGATCTGGCGTCTGGGGCTGGATATTAATTGTCTAGGCATGGGGACATGATCTAATAAAGAAATCAGCTTGTCATGGAATTTATGTTCTTCTGAAGTGTCTTTACTCAACTAGTCATGGTACCTTAATATGCTGTTAATATTTTTGGTTTTTGTAGAATTTTGTAATGACTTAAATATCAGGTATGATTCACTTGTTGAACTGAACTCAGAAAAAGATTTCAGAAATGCCACAAAGTCTGTGCACATCTGTGTGGTTAGATCAGGGAGCTCAATAATGTGTCTGTGACCTTCATTATGTATGTTTTGATTATACTGTGTTGTAAATAAAATACAAATAATCTAAAACTCCATTCTTTGAATCTTCTCACATTGTTCCTTACCTGCTATAAGGGGGAGCCATTAGAGAGGGATCTTTTGTCTTTCAGGTGTGAATTGCTAAATATTCATGGGTCATTGCCACACCTATGAATAATCCCTTTCGATCACAAAACATGTTTTAGAAAATTTACATCAGTATATTGTTTTCTCTGAACGAATGAACGAGATGATTTTCACATCATTTGGTTGAAAAAATTCTAGCCTACCAAATCCAATTCACAAAAGTCTTGTGAACAAATGGCCTGTGTGTGTTTTATGGCCTTATTTCAGTGACTTCAAAACTTTAGTTTTTCACCAACCACGCATAAACGTTATTTTCTCAAAAACACAAACATGTACATTCATGTTGCTTGCATATTATTGTAGCCCGATTTGTGCTGATTACAATGTATTCAGATTTTAGCCTTAAACATGTTTTTAAGATACTGAAAAAAGCACAAATGTAAGGGCATGTCAAAACTTCTTCAGGGCCCCAAAACACCCTCAGACCCCAGAGGGTTAAAAATATATCGAAATTACGACCTATGCTATCAATGTCAAATGCTGAAACATTAATTCATGCGTTCATGACCTCAAGGATAGATTATTGTAATGCTTTATTGGGTGGTTGTTCTGCACTCTTAATAAACAAACTCCAGCTGGTCCAAAATGCAGCAGCTAGAGTTCTTACTAGAACCAGAAAGTATGACCATATTAGCCCGGTTCTGTCAGCACTGCATTGGCTCCCTATTAAACATCGTATAGATTTTAAAATCTTGCTAATTACTTATAAAGCCCTCAATGGTTTAGCTCCTCAGTACTTGAACGAGCTCCTATCGTATTATAGTCCTTCACGTCCGCTGCGTTCTCAAAATTCTGGCAATTTGATAATACCTAGAATATCAAAATCAACTGCGGGCGGCAGATCATTTTCTTATCTAGCGCCTAAACTCTGGAACAATGTACCTAACACTGTTCGGGAGGCAGACACAATCTGTCAGTTTAAATCTAGATTAAAGACACATCTCTTTAACCTGGCTTACACATAAATCATTAACACATTCCTATTATTCAAATCTGTTAAAGGATTGTTAGGCTGCATTAATTAGGTCAACCGGAACCGAAAACACCTCCCATAACACCTGATGCACTCGCTGCATCGTAAAAAGAATGGCATCTACGCTAATATTAGTCTGTTTCATTCTTATTCCGAGGTCACCGTAGCCACCAGACCCAGCCTGTATCCGGATCAGATGGTCACTCCAGTCCCCCGGATCCAGTCCGTACCCAGCTTAGATCATGGATCACCACCTAGAGATGACTTCAATAGCCGTGGATGTCAACCAGATGAGCTCCAAAGGCGGATCATCAATAAAGACCTCGCCAACCTTGACGGCCATCGGTGCTACACCACAGGATCCTGATGAGTTCTCTACAATCAGACATTGGTACAAACTGTTGTTTGTCTGGCCAGAGGAGAACTGGTCCCCCGACTGAGCCTGGTTTCTCCCAAGGTTTTTTTCTCCATTTCTGTCACCTGTGGAGTTTTGGTTCCTTGCCGCTGTCGCCTCTGGCTTGCTTAGTTGGGGACATTTTCCAGCGATATCGTATACTATTTGAACTGAACTGACGATGATATCACTTAATTCATTGATGAACTGCCTTTAACTGAAAATTGATTGTTACCATAATGCATTACTTACACACTATGGTGCTGTTTAAATACTGTGCAGTTGCTTTGACACAATCTGTATTGTAAAAGGCGCTATATAAATAAAGGTGACTTGACACACGGCTAAGATTGATAAAGGTTGCAGTCTTTAACAATCCACAAGACAATAACCCACAACAGTCCAAACACAAAGCTAACAGTGGTAACACAAGACAACAAAACACAAACAGAATGAAACTAATATACACTTGTTAATTGGACACACACCTGAACCTAATGACTAAATCAAATGAATAACCATGAGAACAAATGAACTATCAGAAACCATGTTAGAGACCAAACTAACAGAAACTGTGACAATAACATCTTGCTGTAAGAGAGCAAGCCTTTCGGCAAACAAATTCTTTCTACTTCCAGAGATGGACACAAATAAATGAAAATGTATTTAAAGTGAATATACAAATACCTCAGTTTAAACAGATTAAAATAAAATACAAATATACTGTGTGGGGAAAAAACGATCAAAATATGAATGTAGTATTTTGTACTTTAAAAAGTACACAAAATACATGTAAAATTGTCTTTTCATTGAAGTATCACTACGCTAAAATAAATCTCTCAACCTATTCTTAATGAACGGAACATTTTACAATTGTTGCAGTTGAAATTGAGTTTAAAGTATTTACATTTTGCGCCTTTGCATGAGTTTCTCAATATTTCATAATAAACTTGCAGTCTGTCCTTTTTCCATTTTCGACGTGTCTACATGCCTGTCTAAAGCCGAGTTCAGACTGCACGATTTTCAAAGCAATCGCGTCACAGATGTTTTCACACTGCATGACTATCTGGGGTAGCATTCCGTCACTGCTGTGTTCACACTGCACGATGGATCGGCGACAGGGGGTTTCACACTGTGTGACTTTACAATAGGAAGAATCGCCGACAACTTTGTCCCGGTCCGCAAACTACGTCTCACAACCAAACACACGCGAGAAGTGACATGGAAACAACGCGAGGTCAGGCGTGCAAGTTCTCACGTGAGACTGGGATTATTATTTAAAAAATGGTAGCCCGCAAGAAGCTTGTCATACAATTGCATGTGCACTCATTTGCAGCGAATAGAAAATAAACCGAAACTATGCTTGTTGATATTGTGGTCTATACCTTCGTAACTCCTCCCCCACCTTCTCTCTGGCCTGGATGTTGCTGTCTCATTGGCTGTAGGTAATCGCCAATGTGATTTTCAGTCACATCACCTTTCACACGGCATGATTTTGAATCGCCGACAGGTCCAGATATTTAGCATGCCAAATATCTCACGGGTGTCGGCGACACGTCGGCGATTCTCTCAGATCGCGTCTTTGATAGTTCACACTGTGTGATTGTCACTCGCGTGAACGAGCACCGATTTGCCTGTGATTTCGGGCATTTGGCGGCGATTTCTCAAAACCTGTCGGCGAGTCAAAATCGGGGCTAAAATCATGCCGTCTGAACTCGGCATAAGGGAATGTGTTGTGTCAGTGTGATATGGCACTGCAGCAGGTTTGTTTTTATACCTCAGGGATGTAATATAATTCATATTGTCTGCACAGGTAGAGTTAAAATGATTAAGGTGTGCATCAGCGTCCATGTTATAGAGTATAGAGTCAGTTATATTCAGTTAAAATTATAGTATACAATGCCAAGTTTTATGTATACAATTAGAAGAGTACATAAAGTTAGACCAGAGGTGAAATGCAGATAAAAAATAATTCATATTTTAAATACATAGGGATTATATAAAGTGTCTTATAACATATCTTATAAACAAAAACAGTTTGCTGTAAGAAGGAAAACCTGGTGAGTTTGAAGCCCTATTTCTTTGTTGAATTCATTGTCAAATATTTCAAGTTAGAAGACAAATAAAAGTTTTCAAATAAATGATGCAAAAAAAAAATAAAAAAAAATACAGTTGCTATGAAATCAGCTCAACAACACTGATATTAGAGCGACACACCCTCATGGAGACAAGCAGATTGTTACGGAGTGCCCGGTAACCTCTAGAGGGCACTCCAGTATGGACTCTTTATGTTATGTGTTGTCTCAACCCACCATGTTTCACTCTTGTCTGTGTGTCTTGTTCTGATTGGTTCCCCTGTTTCTGATTGGTTCCCCTGTTTCTGATTGGTTCCCCTGTTTCATGTGTCAGGTTCCCATTAGTTGGTTTTGTCATGTGACCCCTTGTGTTTGTTATAAAAGTCCACTCCTCCCCCTCTGTGTTTGCTGATTGTTGTTTAGCCTATATTTCTATCGCGTTTCCATGTTTAATTCCTAGTCTTGCCCTTGTGTTTATTTGATCCTGGACTGTTTTGCGTTTATTGAACCTTGCCGCCTGCCCTGCCCATTTTGCCTTGTTATTCGGTTTACTCTTTGGACCATCTTTATTGTTCCTGTTTGCCTACTCCGACCCTGCCTGTTTGACCATGTTTATTAATAAAAGCTTGCATCTGAATCCACCTCAGACTCCTTCTGTAACAGAACAATCATCCAACCCGGAACCAGCAGCTTTATCCACCACCATTGCACCATGGACCCAGTCATGAGTTTCACCCTCAGGTCTCAAGGTAATCGGTCCCTCGATAACCACATCAAAGATTTCCTGGACATTATTCCATATTCTGATTTCTCGGACTGTGCACTTATAGACTTATTTTGTCATGGATTAAACAAACCGTTATGAACAATGCTCATTCTCAGTGGTCCTCGGGGGTCGCTTACTGAGTTTTTGGACTTTGCTTTGTTGGTCACTGTCTCCTCTTTCACTGTGGGCACTGTTGAGGACAAATTCAAGTCACAGCCAATGTCGGAGCCTGTCGCAAAGATGGCCGCCACGCCGGAGCCTGTCGCAAAGATGGCCACTACGCCAGAGCCTGCACCCAAGATGGCTGCCACGCCGGACCCATGCCAAGCCACGATCCTGATGCTAGAACCAGTCTACATCGAGTCTGCTGCTCCAGAACCAGATCACGCCATGTCTGTCAAGCTACAGCCACCTTACATCACAGCATCTACCAAGCCAGCGCCCGCTCACGCCACATCAGCCAAGCCAGCGCCCGCTAGCGTCACGTCAGCCAAGTCAAGTCACGTCACCGCTGCTGATTCAGCCAAGTCAAATCACGTCACAGCTGCTGTTCCTGCCAAGTAAAGTCTCTTTACAGCTGCTGTTCCTGCCAAGTCAAAGCACGCCTCAGCTGCTGTTCCTGCAAAGTCAAGGCAGGTCGCAGCCGCAAACCCTGTACCGGGTCAAGTCGCAGGTGTACTTTCAAGGCCAAGTTCAGTCGCAGCTGTTCCTTCAGAGTCAAGTCAAGACACAGCAGCACTTCCTGAATCAAGTCAAGACACATTTTCACATCCTGAGTCAAGCCAAGACACCATACCACACCCTAAGTCAAGACACAACAGCACTCCCAGAGACACATCAAGACACAGCAGCACTTCCAGCACTTCACTGCTGGTCCAGCTAGTGTCAAGCCAAGTTGCAGCTGTTCCTTCAAAGCCAAGTCAAGCCACAGCTGCTTCTCCAACGTCAAGCCAGGCCGCAGCTGCTCCCTCAAAGGCAAAGCCAAGTCAAGTTACAGTCATCCCTTCAAGGCCAAGTCAAGTTACAGCTGTCCCCTCAAGGTCAAGTCACGTCACAACTGTCCCTTCCAAGCCAAGTCAAGTCACAGCCATTCCAGCCAAGCCAAGTCAAGTCACAGCTGTTCTTGTCACGTTTCATGAAATCCACTGTGTTCTTCATGCCACGTGTACATGTGTATGTCTGTGTGTTACGTGTCTGTCACGTCAGCGCGCATCAGCGCGCCACTTGTTCTCATTACTTTCACCAGCTGCTGCCTATTTACACACCCTATATATTCTCACTGAAATCTCTCCTATTTGTCAGATGGTTGTTTGATGTCGTTTGGTGTGGTCTTCAGTGTTCGTTTGTCTGGAGTTTCCTGGTCGTTGTTCTTGTGTGTCGGTTCGTATCTGGATTTCATCATTGGATTATACTTCACTGGATTATCACCATTCATCTTACTTCATCACTCTGGCCATCTTGTCCCTGCGTCACCGTCCATCTGAGAGATCCATCCTGTTCATTCATCCTGTTCTTTGTGTTTTCTATCCATCTCATCTGTTCAATAAACCGGTTTACTTGCAATTGTTTCCATCTCATCTCTCCTGTGACAGTTCTAGCCAAGCCAAGTCAAGTCACAGCCATTCCAGCCAAGCCAAGTCAAGTGACAGCTGTTCCAGCAAGTCCAAGTCAATTCACAGCCATTCCAGCCAAGCCAAGTCACGTCAAAACTGTCCCTTCCAAGCCAAGTCAAATCACAGCCGTTCCAGCAAGTCCAAGTCAAGTCACAGCCGTTCCAGCCAAGCCAGGTCAAGTCACAGTCGTTCCTTCAAGGTCGGGCAAGGTCTCACCCGAGCGTCCAGAGCCCAGTCATGTCTCGCCTGATCATCCTGAGCCACGCTACGCTTTGTCTGATCTGCCAGAGCCTCGGCATGTCTTGATCGCCAGTATAATGGACCCTCCTTTAATGTCAGCGTGGGCTGCAGGCATACCAGTAGAACCTACGCTACCAAGCCTTACACCCTCAAGCCTGGTGTGCATTCCATTAACCACTGCACTGCCCATGATGGCCATCGCCATTTTTAGTGTGTGGACTGCACACTGTGCTCCAGAGGCCTCATCTGCCTACGAGTTTGATCCGGAGGTCTCGTCTGTCCATGAGTCCGCTGCGCCAATGCCTCTCATCAAGGCGGCGTCCATGGCGGAATTCCCTGCTCTGCCTGCACCGCCAAGGTCCACTGCTCTGCATGCACTGCCAAGGCTCCCTGTCTGCCCTGTCACGGCTATGGAGGCTGTTCCTGAAGTTCCTGTCTGCCCTGTCACGGCTATGGAGGCTGTTCCTGAAGTTCCTGTCTGCCCTGTCACGGCTATGGAGGCCATTCCTAAAGTCCTTGTCTGTTCTATCAGGGGGTCCTCCACTGCCACATGGACCTGGCCCTCCATCGCTTCCCTGTTCCACCTTCAATTCAAATTTGCTTCAGTAAATGTAATACATTTGGAACAACACAACAACTTATTTTTGATTGTACCTTTTTCAGTGCAAATAAACACCTGAATACAACAAACACTTGTCTTGTGTCTTACTGTTCACTTTGTCTATTTTAGATCTAGTGAAATTCTATACAAGAGAAATCAGAATCACTACAAGGCGGCAACACACTCCTGTTGATGGATTAAACAATTAATGAGGATCAACAGTTAATACAGATGACATTCTCAACCCTTCTGAGTGTACATTTTAGAGAAAACCACCATTTTGTGTTTCAAGTTTTCACATAACCAACATGGAGTGGGTAAACTCAATATAACCCATCGTCCAGCTCAACCTGGAGAAATCTATAAAGATTACACAAGGAATCTAGTAAGATTGTTTTACACATTTTACTTATAGTACACTTTTTTTTAACCGTATCATGAATTTTAAACTCTGTTTACATAACGTGCAATCACATCGGCTGAAACGAAAACAAAGTAATCCTTTTAAAACTCTACAATCAATTTTTCTGTACAAACATCATCTTTGAACATTTATGGACTTCTTATGTTTCAGAATTAATGTGTTTTGGTCTTTAAAACCGATTTTACATACCTGTTAAATAGAATGAGACAAACACAGATTAGAATCTGCAGCGTTCTGGCACTTTCTTTAATGGCCTTGCTCTTTTGCCAGAACGCAATTTCCTCCTCATTCTAGCGTAATACGCCACCTACAGGCATCTTGAAGAACACACTTAAATTCATAAAACTTTAGAACACATTTTCAAAGAGTCTCTTATAGAATAAAACTGAAGTTGAGCAAACAACCAAAACAATTAATATTCTTGGGGGTGCCTACTATTATAATAGTCTTTTCTTTCACTATTACCTTTCCAGTCTGTCACATTTATTTGTTCCTGGACTGTTTTGCATTTATTGAACCTTGCCGCCTGCCCTGACCATTTTGCCTTGTTATTCAGATTACTCTTTGGACTATCTTTGTTGTTCCTGTTTGCCTACTCCGACCCTGCCTGTTTGACCATGTTTATTAATAAAAGCTTGCATCTGGATCCACCTCAGACTCCTTATGTAACACAGATTCTCTATATCAATGGGATTTACAGGTAACACCCATATGTATGCAGTATGCAAATAAGTACAGGTGGAGAAAGATTACACAACATTTCAATAATTTCAAGGATTTATTTCAAAATAAGTAAATATTTTTCACTCACAAAGAACAACTTCTACCCAATTGTTTTGGAAAACAATTGCAAAAGTAGCACCGAACCTGCTCTGTATCATAACCCTTTAAAAAAGTGTGAAACATTGCTCTACTCTGGGTTAGACAGATAGACAGACAGAAAAGTAAAGCTATAAGCAGATAGAAGAAAAAGCCTACATTAAATAATGTAAATACACATATAAAGCACTGTTTATGCCAAAAAGTTTTCTTTCTTTTTATATAGAACCTTTTTTTTTTTTTGAGTTAAGAACTGTTTTTTTCCCTAAGAGTGTAACATACAAAAAATTCCTATCAGTTAACATGAATTAGTTCAATAATTAGAAACAAGCTATATATTTTTTGCAGTTCTTATTAATATTTGTTAATATTAGTCAATAAATCACACACCTGTTCATTGTTAAGGTTAGCTCAGGTCAATAAAATAACACAAACAGTTATTTTGATTTTAAAAATGTAATAATACTTTACTTTTTTTACTTTTACAACTTTATTAGTCCCACAAGGGGCAATTGAAAAGGGGCAGTAACATCACCACACATTTGATAAAACACAATACATGAACACTACAAGAAAAGATACAAAGTTCACAACCCATCATGCTTGTCTTAATTCCATAAAAAATACCATTGTGGAATTCAACAAAAATAAATAAATAAATAAACAATAAACTCTGCTAAGACTTTGAATTATACAAACGAATAGCCTCTGGAATAAAACTAAATTTATATCTATTAGAAGAGCATTTAATGCTCCTAAATCTTCTGCCAGAAGGCATTATTTCAAAGTACACCTTCAGGGGATGAGAATCATCTCCCATGATACTTCGGGTTTTCCTTAGCATTTGTTGCTCATAGAATTCTGTTAGACTCCGCAAAGGTACAGCAATGTTTTTTTGAGCAAGTCCTAACTAGAGCCTGCAGACAATTTTTATTCTTTAGGGAAAGAGATGAATACCAACATAAAAAAGAAAAACTCAAAATACTCTCAATGAAAGTTGTGTAAAATATTCTCAGTATGTTTCTTTGTACACCAAAAGAATTCAGTTTTCTAAGAGCATACATTCTTTGATGCACTCTCTTAGTAATAGCCTCCGTATTCTGCTGTAATTTTAAAGTGGAATCAAAGAAAGTTCCAAGATACTTATTCCTGTACCCGTTCAACTACCTTTCCATCGAAATACACAGGTTTTACCTCTGCGGAAGCTTTTCTAAAATCAATTACCATCTCTTTCGTTTTAGCAATATTCAGTTATAATGAAGTATTTCTGATTGTTAGTTCATGGTAACTAATGTTAACAAACTGAAACATTTAGTTAATTACGTGTTAGAAAACCACATGAGAACAGAACTCATATAAATCACAAAACAAATTAATCGTGTGGTAGAACTTTGTAGGACATGCTCAGGTTAACAGGAGAAAGAGCTTTAACAACATTAGTTTTTCCTTGTTGTCGATTGTAAATCTACTAGTTTTCAAAGTTTTTCTACATTGACAAAAAGCTTTAATGATTTTTCATTCATGATCAATTAAAGATTTTCAGGTTGTTTGAAAAATCATTGAAGAACCTCTTCAAACTGGAACACTCACCACTCAGATTGAACAAATTGTAGTTTGTTCCTCCACTGGATTTTTGGACAGTGTCTAATATGCTATTTTCTGCATGGGTTAAGAATGAATCCTGGATTTTGAGGTTTTGAAGTTTCACACTGTGCATCATAAACCCTGAGTTAATGTTCTTTGCATTTCTGCTGTCAGTCGCATTGATTGCATGAATACAGCATGTGATCAGTTTAATAACGCCTCGTCCTTCTCATGTGCATCAGTTATAATTCTGTATTCTTTATGGTAAAATTTAATTTGCCCTGAAAAGACTTACTGAACAATAACTGAACAAAAAAAATAGGTCTCTTCCTCACTCCCAGAAGCAGTGCAAATCTAGTTCAGCAGGTTTGACATTGAACAGACTCTATCAGTTCTCTGGTTTTGACCTCAACTCTTCAAATATGATTCATGGAATAAACATTGTATGGAGTTCAATATTTGACACAACCACATCTACAAGATACCTAAGAGTGTCCGCCCTTACTTGAAAATGAAACTTCATAAGTAACAAAAGAGCTAAAGTTTCATGAGAAGGGCAGGATCACAACTGAACTGCTGGAAACAATCTAAAAAAATAAATAAAAACAATAACCGGTGATGCATATAAATGGGTATGTAAATAAGTTCTTTGAGAACCAGACTCAAAAAGCTTCTGTGCACCCCTGAAAACTAAAGCGTGTGAGACAAGATATAAAGGTTGCATCCACCCAAATCACAGGCGAATGACTGCAGTTATAGTCAGCAAACCCTCTATCCACTATAAAATGATGATGTTTTTTTCTCTGTTAACAGTTGAGGATGTGTGTGACTATGAGAATCTAAGTTAAGCTACTCTAGTGTTACTGGAACAATCCACAACATTGACCTCCCTCGAAATGATCGCATTGAAAAAAACATTTAGTTGATGTTGTCATCCATAATGAGGAACATCGCAATTGGTTTGACATGTCACCATTAATCAAACAGTACACAATGCCAAGTAAAAACTACAGCAGTATATGAAACAAGAGCAAATGTGAAATGCAGAAGAGAAAAATATTTTCCTTTCTTTTTTTTATAAATAGGAATAATAAAAAGTGTATTTAAAATGACTTCTAAACAACAACAACTAAAACATTTGTTGTAAGAAAGGTTTCTACCTTTTCACCTCACTGAAAACAAACATACAGTTGCTATGAGGTGAACACAATTATTAATGGAAACTAATGCGACAACACTGACATAAGCACTGCACCCTCATAACAACAGAGCAAACTTTCTACATCCAGGTGATTTACTGGAATGAAGTTCATTTAATGGAAGTCAGGTGACTTAACAGCAATCTTAGTATTATAACACCCTCAAACTCAGAATAGCTTTATACATATGCAGTATGCAAACAAGTACATCCAGTGTACTGTAATGGGGAAATATGCAAAACTCTTTGCTAAGATTACACTTCAGTAACATTTCAAATCGGGAATACAATCTGACATTAACAATATCGTTACTTTTGCTTCTTTAGCTCAAATCATATATGAACACTTTAGAGTAAAACTCAAAAAGTCAATTTTCTCATTGAACTGTAACACGGCACTTCATTCCTACAGATTTTTCTCCTTTTGTCTCAGTTTACTGCTATTCCACCAAATCTAGTTTGACAAAAACATATCATATGGGATTTAAACAGCATGACAGATTTTTCTGAATGAGTAAATGTCTAGAAAAATCAGAGCTATGTTTAAAATAAGCAGTGTATTGGCTTACAAACTTGCAAAATGTATACAGAAAATGTGGATGTATACAGAAAATGTGGACAGTTTCTGCATGTTTGCTTTGTAGTTTGTTGTTGTTGTTGTTGTGCGTGTGTGTCTGATATTTCCTAAAGATCAAATGCCCCCACAAGGATAGTAATACCAGTAAATGTTGATCTTGTGGAGACATTTTTGGTCACTAACCTTATCATACAGAATTAAGTGTTTAGAAAATCTAAAATAGTAGAAAGTTTTGTGTGAGGAGTAGGTTGATAAAAAAATACAGTTTGTACAGTATTAAAAACCATTACACCTATTGAATTAACCAATAATAAAACATGGAAACTCAACGTGCATGTGTGTGTGTGTGTGGCTGATTTTAGTAATAGGCAGTTCCTAATAGCTGCTGGGTATAATAAAACCCCACTGACATACATTATAATAGTTAATGGCGGCTTTATATATGACAGCTTAATCCATACAGTGTGACACAAGTGGTTAATTTGTGTTAACAGTACCAATGACCATTTTTGTAATCGAGTCTTTAATAAAATTTGTGTTTATACAGAAATTGACTTTCAACAATAAACACAGTGAGAAAAAATCACTGAAATAAAAGTGTGACATATTTGATCATAGTCTGGCTTGAATATGACAGAGAAGAGAAAACAAGAAATTCATTATTGATCTGCTTTGAATCTGGAATCAAGAAAGGCAGATATTCAGGTTTTCGTGGTCTCTGTGTGGAAGACATGAAACAAAAAACTGCTGTTAGTCATGCTCTCATATGTCCATTATAGATTCAACAAGAATCATTCTCAGGAAAACAAAACAGTAGTGATTACATTGGAATGAAATGGAATATTTGCACTTGTATTTGTCTTGAGTTTTCTCAACATTTCATGTGATTGTTAATGTTTATGCATTCAGCTAAAGTTTGGTGGGTGAGACAGGCTGGTGGGCTCAGTATTCGTGTTATCTTAAATATCTACAAACATTGACACAACTAGATGAAATTAAAGAAAAATAACTCTTTATGACCATCGTTTCACTGTTAGAACAACACTTCATTCATCAGAAAAGACTATGATTAATTTATATAATTTTGAACCATTTCTACAATATTTGCTGTTCTGAAAGAATCTGACTGCATTGAATATTGTACCTCACATTTGATAGAGCTCCTCTTAATTGGTTTAATAGTTGCCTATATCTTCTGTTTTCTAGTTCGAGTTCTTGTATACTTGCTGTCAAATTTGCAATTTCCTGGACATGGGCATTAAACGCCTCCAGATTGCTTGGAAAATCATCACAGAATCTTTGCAGCTCTACTGGATTAGCAGATAGATTCATCACGTGCCGAATGGGCTGGTTAACAGCATGTTTGAAAGTCCACTGAGCAGAGATTACTCTATATCTTTCCTTAAGTGTATTAATCTACCAGCCGTCATCCGAGGGTCTGAAGAGCAGAATAATAATAATAATAATTCGTTACATTTATATAGCGCTTTTCTAGACACTCAAAGCGCTTTACAGTGTCAGGGGTATCTCCTCATCCACCACCAGTGTGCAGCATCCACCTGGATGATGCGACGGCAGCCATAGTGCGCCAGAACGCCCACCACACACCAGCTTACTGGTGGACAGGAGACAGAGTGATGGAGCCAATTGGAATATGGGGATGATTCAAAGGCCATGATGGTCAGAGGGCAATGGGCAAATTTGTGGGATTTTTAATGACCACAGAGAGTCAGGACCTCGGTTTAACGTCTCAGTGCTTTTTGGCAGTATAGTGTCCCCGTTACTATACTGGGGTGCTAGGACCCACAAAGAACACAGGGTGAGCACCCCCTGCTGGCCTCACTAGCACCTCTTCCGGCAGCAACCTAGCTTTTCCCAGGAGGTCTCCCATCCAGGTACTGACCAGGCTCAACCCTGCTTAGCTTCAGTGGGCAACCAAGCTTGGGCTACAGGGTGATATGGCTGCCTTTACATGCAGACGACCTTGACAATAAATTTTAAAGAGAACATCTGGATATCTGTTCAGCTGCTTCTCTCTGTGTACTTTTGTTCTTGCATCATTTGGTCCATACATGTCTCTGACCCTGATTTTTAATGCCATTTCTGTTCAGTTTTGGTGTGTGAAGATGGAGAAGGTCCTGTTTAAAACAGCCTAACCCTTTATAAACCCTTGTGATTATGCAAGCCAACCAGAAGAAGACAGGAGCTATTGTTCAGTCCAGCACACATTTGATTAAGTAAACAGATTTCCCCAGGCATGAAACTGAAATCATGGTATAGGGATGATGCTAATACAATGGCACTATTATATATGTCACAGTACTGAATGATAACCATATTAATCTGTCATGGCATCTACAATGATATAAAGCACATTAAAGATTACCATGGTAATACTAGTGTACTTCATAGGGGTTTGTTTTCATACTTTATATTAACCATGTGCCATTCTAAACTCGGGTTGACATGTTTCACTGTTTAGTCTAAATGCTGGGATAAAAATGAATCTTGGATTTTTTCAGGTTTTAAGGTTTCACACTGTACATTCAATAACCCTGAGTTAATATTCTTTAATATACATTTCTTCTGTCAGTTACACTGATTGCATGAATACAGTTAGTGATCAGTATTCTTGATGGTAACATTCAATTTGCCCTGAATAGACTTTTTGGACAATAACTGCAAAAAATAAATAGGTCTCTTCTCCACTCCTGCAGAAGCAGTGCTAAACCTGTAAGGTTTAATAAACTACAATATTACAAGTGTGAAACACTGCTTTGCTTTGGTTTAGACAGACATAACATCAAAAATGTACAGAGTTGAAAGTGGAAAGCATGTTAAAATATCTTGACCACCCCCAATAAGCATCCAGTTCCTGTGTGTTTTTCAGCCTGGTATTTGATTAAATGTAAATCTGCAAACTCTCTGCATTCAGGTGATTTACTGGAAAAGAAGTTTGTTTAAGGGAAGCCACACAACCCAGTGGCTATTTTGCACATATGCAGTATGCAAACAGCCATAGCTAGTATCTATTTGAATGGGGAAATATGAGAATCTCCAAAACAATTTGCAGTTATGCTTTAGTAACATTTTAATCATTCCAGTCTGTCAGGCACGGATTAACGGACGTGTGCAGGGGCTTTGGTTTGGCCAGACTATTTTTTATTATTTTAAATTTACTTAAGTGCAAAGAAAAAGAAAAAGAAAAAAACCTCATGGGCCCATAAGAAAAATTAAAGTATAGGATTTGTGCACTCTCTTTGTTGTTTTGTTGATTTGTTGTTCTCTCTATTGTTTTTGTGTGTCTTGACTTGTTTTTTTGTTTTTTTTTTCTAGTGTGTTCGGTGTCTTTAGAGTTGAGGCAAAGCAGCAGCGTCTGTCTGGATTGTGGAGTACGTTTTTCCCTATTCCTTTGGGTCTCCTGTCTGTGGTTCCCCATTGGGGTGGTAAGTGGTGATTTAGAATGGAGGAGGAACTTAGAGAACTTAAAGAACTCGTGGCCCAGTTGAAGGCAGACAACGAGAGGCTGTGCCAAGAGCGTACCCTTGCGTTGCCTGGTTCCAGTCTGGCATCTTCTAATATGTCCGATGCAGAGCCGGTCAAGCCTCAGCCAGTTGGTGCGAGTGCTAGTCAGGCCGAAAGATTTGTGTTTGTACCTAGGGACCGTAAATGTCCCAAGTTTAATGGCAAGTCAGGGATTGGCATCGGCGAATGGATTGAGGCACGGGAGGAGATCAGGTACCGTTCTGAGGTTGAACGAGGGGATCCAGATAAAATCTTTCTTGCATTACATGAGGTTTTTGGATGCTCCCAGTCCCACGTGGCATTATAGGAAGCATTTTTCTCCAGAAGGCAGCTGGAAGGGGAGAGTTTATTAGAGTTCTCCCTTGCCTTGATGGGCCTTATGGAGAAAGTTAAACAGCGGTTTTCTGGGGCAGTACCAAATGCTCCAGTATTGTTACGTGACCAGTTTGTCGCACACATTACAGATAATACACTTCGGCATGAGCTTAAACAATTAGTCCGCCGACAACCAACTGCCACACTGTTGGAAGTGCGCAGTGAGGCGATTAGGTGGGTGCAAGAGGGTATGCCTGGGGGTGCGTGAGCTCATAGTCAGTCAGTCCCGTTATCATATGGGATTCAGTATGGTGTTCAGGGGGGACAGCGTTCAGGTATGGGTGGGTCCTTTCCTTCGGAGCTGAATGAATTGAGAGAGATGTTAAAAGCACAACAAAATCAGTTGAATCAGCTTACTCAAAGTCTTGCTCAATTTCAGGGTGTAAGTTTGCAAAGTCATTCTCCACGTTATGGGCCAGTGATTTGTAGGCGGTGCCATCAACCTGGCCATTTTGCCCCGGAATGTAATGCTCCACTGCCTGGCCCTTTGTCTTCCGTTTCTACTGCGTCTTTTCCGGTAGAAGGGCAGCGTCGGTCAAATCAGCTCGGATGTGTTAATTAGTGGTAGCTCAATGTCTCGCTTGATGTCTGACTGCCCGCAGTTGGTGGTCAGTATTGGTGTTTGGAGTTTCCATTGCTTGTTTGATTGATACAGGCTCTATGGTATCCACCATAACGGAGAGCTGCTTTTTGAAAAGTTTTGAACCGTGGGGCCAAGAGCGTTTAAAACTGTGTCAGTGGCTCCAGTTACGTGCTGCTAATGGGCTTGCAATTCTATATATTGGTTACATGGAATTAGATGTGGAGTTGTGCGGTAGAATAATGCCAGAGTGTGGAATACTGGTGGTCAAGGATCCTCCTGGTGGCATGTGTGCTCAGGTCCCTGGGGTGCTGGGGATGAATGTGCTGGGCCGCTGTTACCAGGAACTTTTTGGCCAACATGGCCAGGCCTTGTTCGACTCCCCATCAGTAGTGGAGGTTCCTGGTTTTGTGATGCAAGCACTGCAATACTGTCATGAAACAAAATCCCAGCTAGTATTCGGACAGGTAGGTGGGACAAGGGTGCGAGGGCGTTATCGGTGCCAGGTCCCAGGTCCCAGGTGGCACTATGAAAATAATCACTGCCACCTGCTCTGAACAATATTCAGGGGGCACCGTGTTGTTCGAGCCACCTGAGTCTGGACTCGCCTGCTCTTGTGCCAGTAGTTTGAGGTACAGTCTACATCCCGGTTGTGAACGTAGGAATGATGGATGCGGTACTCATATTGTTTGGTGACCAGCGACATCAGTCGTTGCTGTTGTATTTGGACGACATTGTAGTTTTTTTCCTCCTCAGTGACTCAACATCTGGAATGGTTGTAAGTTGTCCTAGGTCGATTGAAACTTGAAAGGCTTAAAGCCAAGCTGGAAAAGTGTGTATTCTTTCAACAGCAGGTTAAGTATTTGGGTCATGTGGTGTCCTCCCAGGGGGTTGCCACCGATCCAAGTAAAGTGAAGGTGGTGGCAAAGTGGGGCCGACCAGGTAATGTTACAGAACTCTGTTCATTCTTAGGGTTTGCCAGTTACTATCGGCTTTTTGTGGGGGGGGGTTTGCCAAGTTGGCGGCCCCTCTACATAAGCTGGTGGCCGAGTTTGTTGGGGGCAGGCGTAAAAAGTCAGAAGAACACAGCTTTTCTAGTGCATGGACAGAGCATTGTCAAAAGAGTTTTGACACTTTAAAGGAGAAGCCTACGACTTTGCCTATTCTTGCATATACTGATTTCTCGTTGCCATTCATCCTGGAAGTGGATGCAAGCCATCGGGGCCTGGGAGCAGTCCTCTCTCAGGAACAAGAGGAAAGTTTCGCCCTATTGCTTTTGCCAGTCGTAGCTTGCGGCCCACTGAGTGCAATCCGGTAAATTACAGCTCGATGAAATTAGAATTCTTGGCGCTCAAGTGGGCAATGACGGAAAAATTCAGGGAGTATTTGTTGGGACATAAATGTATTGTTTTTACTGACAATAACCCTCTGAGTCATTTAGGGTCAGCAAAGCTGGGGGCAACGGAACAGCGCTGGGCTGCCCAGCTTGCGGTTTTTGATTTTGAAATTCGGTACAGGCCAGGTAAGAGTAATGGTAATGCTGATGCCCTTTCGAGACAGCCTCCAGTGGATTGTGATGCGATTGGGAAGTTTTTACCAGCCACTGTGGTCTCTGCATCAGTACAGCAGGCAGCAGGAGGAGAGCTAGTGTATCAGGTTACCCAAGCTACAGTAAAGGTTTTTCCAAGCCATTCTGTGGCTGATTTAAGGGTCTTACAAGAGTCTGACCCGGATATAAGTAGGGTCCTGGGGTTTTGGCGGAGTAAGAGTTTCCCCAGCTTTGAGGAGCGTCAAGCATTAACTAAGAGTAGCTTGACTGTGCTCCGTCAGTGGGATCGTCTGGTCTAACCGTCGAATCTTCCGCCCTGACAGGAGAGAGGACATTTTTCAAGTACTTCTGGCATCCCCGGAAGGGCCCCCTTATTGGGCCTCAGGGTGTTGGGAAGGTTACGTTACACTTCGCCTGCCGGCACGTATACTTGTCAGCACGTGAAGTTGTTGCGTAACGCGGCGTCAGGGTCGTGGCCTTTTCCATGGGTTAGTTCCCAATGTAACGTCGAAGTGATTCGACTGAAGGGGTAACGTCTAGGTTACGAAGGTAACCCACGTTCCCCGAAGGAGGGAACGGAGACGTTACATTGTTTTAAAAACACGTTTTAGCTGATCCCTACTAGTCTCAAAAACTACAAATGGCGACAAGTTTACATTACATTGACGTTACATTGTTTTAAAAACACGTTTTAGCCGATCCCTACTAGTCTCAAAAACTACAAATGGCGACAAGTCGACGTCACGTCCCTGGTTTGAAAAAAGCACGTAAAAGACTTTTACATGCTTTTTTCAAACCAGGGAAGTGACGTTGACTTGTAGTTTTTGAGACTAGAAGTTCTCGGGTAAAACGTGTTTTTAAAACACTCATGGTGGACTTACAAATGTTCTGATGCAGCGTTTTGTGAGTACATAACCTATTTACACTACTGTACAAGTTTGGTAAGATTACTTGCACGTTTAGTGGTGCAATTTACGAGATACATCACATGTACCAATCACTCCTGTAACAAGCAATTCGAAAAACTCTAATATCTCCATAAATGTTCGACTAAGGTAAAAATAACTTTGGATGGGGTTGTAAAAAAGGCTATGTTTTTATTCTGTTATTCTAACCCCTTTTTCTTAAAACCTGGATCACCTGATCTCCCCCGCCCTCACAGAGACAGTAGTTCAGTGCAGCGGGAGGCTTGGACGGACGCTAAAGTTACTGCGCACCATTTTGTGTTCGGACTCTTGAAAGATCGCTTTTGGATCAAGTGTTGTGCGTGAATTTATAAGTAAGTTTGGATCGTCAATCATATAATCGATGTGATACAAATCTGCCTTTGTAAACGAGTGATTATACTTGTGAGGTAACGATGTTTATTAGGTATCTGCGTGTTCTCATAGTAAGTGTGCCTATAGCCCTGTAGTTGTGTGTTTACATATCTATCTACATTATTAAGAGTGCTAAAGTTACATTTGTTGTTATTAAGACGAGTTATGTTCCTGTTTGATGCAACGTTCGTTTATATTTCTCTATGTGTAACGATAAACAACTTTCTGCGCACATGCGTTCTCGTAGCCCAGACAGAGTAGCGCTACACAAGCCGCTGGGCTCTAATAAGGTGTCAAGTTACAACTGCGTGCTTGTAAGATAGAAATTACAGATCGCCTTGCAGCACATCTTGCTAATAATGTTTGTTTAAATCTTATTATATTTATTTATTGTGCTGTATTGTTGCCAATATTTTTGTTGTAATTTATTCTCACTATTATCATGTATACTATGTATATTCATGTTTGTTACTTTTTATTTTTAGAAAACCACAACCACAATCACAACTACACACAAACCAGTCTGTTGAGTGGTGACAATAAATGGGTTATTCCCGTGAATCATCTTTGTTCAGTCTCTAATCGGACAGTCTTTGGTGGGTCAGCTCCCTGAGCCGGTAAAATATTCTATGGTGAAAAGCTTCTAAAAGCAGAACCATTTTTTCATGGTCCTTCGAGCCGGATTCAGGACTTACCGAAGATAAAGAAGATGTCACAGTATGCTGAGGATGATCCAACTGTGCGCGTCAGGAGGAGGACGGTCCTTCCCGCACGTTATGATGAGTATGACCTCACTGGATTTACCCACCATAAGTCGGTATCACAACCCATGTCACCACTCACTAACTCAAATAGACTGGCTGAAGGCGATGAAGTGGAGGAAGGCGCAACTGGCTTTACTCCAGTGCTACCAGCTTATGAAGCTGACAGTCCACCACCATGGTGCGATGACGAGCAGGAATCTGCATCAGACGTCATAAGGAGGGAGAATAAGGATCTCCGGGAAGCCTTGCAGATGATACAGCAGGAAAGGGACTCATTTCAGAGCATCAATGACCAATATGCAAAGGAGCTTTCTCAGCTCAAGCAACAAATGAAGCAGCTACAAATTCGTATGGAGCAGCAATGTCCTGCAAATCAGTCCACTTCACCTGTCGCCCTTCCAAGGCAGCACAGCTCCATTTACCCTGTACCTGCCCCACGCGGCCAGTCACAAACCTGTTCTGTTGAAGCGAGTTTCAGACCCTTACCAGCCCAACGCTTCAGACAACAAAGTGAGCATCAGACTGGGGACAAGCATCGAAGTCCAGCACATAACCCACCTCCAGCATCTGCTTCCCATACCAAACGGAGCTCTTCTCAAAATTACGTGCCACAAGAGGGTCAGAGATCAGAAGTTTCCCACTTATACAGGCAAGACCCTCTATATGGGGAATCTCAAGACCCTGGGAGGCATCCACAAATGCCATATCGGTCACGTACTCCATCTCCGCCTGAACAAGAAATGATGTATCGAGGTCCAACGCCAACGATTCCTGACTTCATACATCCCAACCCGAGAGAGTTCTCACGATTGAAAATTGCTCTGGAGAATATCCTTCCAGCGAATGCAACAGAAAGATTCAAATTTCAGATACTGATGGACCATCTGAAGTTAGAAGAGGCTTTATTAATTGCTGACTCATACTGCCATTCACATCAACCTTACACAAAGACAATGGCTGCTTTAGACCAACAGTATGGCCAGCCACATCAGCTAGCTCTGCAGCGGATTGCAGAGTTAATGGATGGCCCAGCCATAGCTAGTGGAGACCAGAAGTCCTTTCGCCTTTTCGCTCTTAAAGTACGTTCACTGGTGGGCATGTTAGAGCAGTTAGGCAGGAAGGGCACCTTCGAGCTGCAATGTGGATCACATGTGTCTCGACTGCTTGGGAAGCTTCCACACGACCTGAGATCAGGGTTTCGGAGGTTTGCACATCCACATCGTGTGCCCATCCCCACTCTTCTGGATTTGGCAGAATGGTTGGAGTTTGAAATCGAAGTTCAAGAGGATACTTCAAGGTTTGTAAGCAATCAGCGCAGAGGGCCCTCAACACGATCCAGAGAGACAATCAGAGACTCTAGACCAGCTGCTAAAGGCACCACAATCTTTCTGGGCACAGAGAAGGTGATACCAGAATCTAAGCTGTCTGCTTCACCATCTGGGACTTCTCTAAAACCCTACTGCCCCTACTGTGACAACAGTAAACACTCCCTCAACAACTGCATCAACTTCAAACAGCTTACCAAGGACCAAAAACGAAGCTGGGTTAAAGACAACAACAGATGCTGGCGTTGTGGCAGAACCCATAAGTCAGCAGAATGTAATTTGAAGATGCGTTGTAGACAGTGCAGTAGCCGACACCTCATAGCTCTGCATGACATCAGTGTTGGGAAGTCTGAGAATCCAAAGCTTGCCCAAGACGAACCTGCTGATACCAACACTTGTCTTTTCAACACCAGTAATGAGATTCTTCTGATCCATAAACCGCCTACCAACCGAAAAGTGTTGCTTAAGATCAGCAAGGTGATTCTCAGAAATGGTAAGAGGAAGATGAGTGCATACGCGATCCAGGATGATGGATCAGAGAGAACTATCCTCCTTCATACTGCAGCTCAGCAGTTGGGCCTTAAGGGTCAACCTGAAGACCTCCCACTCCGAACAATCAGGCAGGAGTTACAAGTTCTCAGAGGAGCAGCAGTTTCATTTGTGATCTCGCCAAATGCTCAGCCTACTAAAAGATATCACATCAAAGGTGCCTTCACTGCTCAACAACTAAGTTTAGCCGAACACTCACACCCAGTAAAGACTTTGAGGGAGAGGTATAAGCACCTTAAAGGCCTTCCATTGCACGATTTTGAGGAGATCTGTCCTGTGTTGCTCATTGGATCGGATTACCCACATCTGATCACACCAGTGGAACCAGTTAGGCTGGGGCCTCCAGGTGGACCAGCTGCCATAAAGACACGCCTTGGCTGGACATTACAGGGTCCAGTCCAACACTTGTGTAAGGACGTAACTGAGCAGCATTGTCTCTTCACCTCAGTCTCATTCCCAGAATCCGATCTCTACAAGCAAGTGGAGAAATTATGGCAGATGGACATACTGCCCTGGCGTAATGAGAAGACGTGTATTAGATCAAGACAGGACCAAGAGGCAGTAGAGCTGCTGGAAAGGAAGACAATAAGGGTTGAGGTGGATGGTGTCAGACGATACGCAACCCCTCTCTTGCGTGTCAAGAACATGCCTGAACTTAAAGCACCAAAAGAGGCCGTCTTATCACAGCTGAGGGCCACAGAAAAGAGACTGGCCAAAAATCCACAGCAAGCAGCTGCTTATACCACAGAAATTTCAAAACTGGAACAAGCAGGATATGTTAACAAGTTACCACAAGACGCTGTGACAGACACATCTTGCTCCTGGTACATCCCACACCACATGGTGCAGCACAACAGGAAAAACAGGATAGTTTTTAACTGCTCGTTCCAGTATCACCAACAAAACCTGAATGAGCTTCTACTCCCAGGACCACCATTGGGGCCATCCCTACTTGCAGTGCTACTCAGATTCAGGGAACATTCAGTAGCAGTCAGCAGCGACATCAAGGGGATGTTCCACCAAGTTAGACTGCTCCCAGAGGACAAACCGCTCTTGCGCTTTCTTTGGAGAGATCTAAACGTACAGGAACTACCCAGTGTGTACGAATGGCAGGTCCTCCCTTTCGGCACTACCTGCAGTCCCTGCTGTGCCATCTTTGCACTCCAGAAACACGCCCTTGACCATAGCCAGCCAGAGGACGATGTCCGTGATTCTGTTCTGAAATCCTTCTATGTAGACAACTGTCTACAAAGTTTCACTTCAGTAGAAGAAGCTAAATGCTTCGTTGACAGAATCAGGAACCTGCTGGCAAAGGGAGGCTTTGAGTTGAGGCAGTGGTCCAGCAACGCCCCTTCAACAATAAGTCATCTATCCCGTGAGTCCATATCCGACAGTGCAGAACTCTGGATTTCACAAGGCAGAAAGGACATCCAGGAGTCAACATTGGGGCTCCTGTGGAACCATCAGTCTGACACAATCTCCTACAAATACCGTGCCAAGGACAGTGGCGAGACTACGATGCGCAACATATATAGAAAACTAGCCAGCCAGTATGACCCATTGGGATACCTCATCCCCTTTACCACTCGCGCCAAGATTATTGTACAACAGTTGTGGGAGAAAAAACGGGATTGGGATGATCCACACCTGCCTTCAGACCTTCTACAAGCCTGGACTGAGTGGGAGGAGGAGCTACCAGCTCTTCAAAATATCGTTCTTCCTCGGTGTTACTGTAGCCCCATCAAAGATACCACCACGAGCCTAAGAGACATACACGTTTTCTGTGATGCCTCCGAACGTGCGTATGGCTCCGTGGCATATCTTCGAACAGAGGACGAACATGGGCAAACAGAGGTGGCCTTCTTAACAGCCAGATCCCGTGTGGCACCAAAAAAACAACAATCTGTTCCCCGACTGGAATTATGCGCTGCACTGACTGGAGCTCAACTCGCCAAAGTACTCCATACTGAGTTGAACCTACCCATACGCCAGACGATTTTGTGGACTGACTCCACCACTGTCCTCACATGGCTACAATCGGACTCATGCCGGTTTAAAGTATTTGTGGGGACTCGAGTCGCAGAGATCCAGGATCTCACAGAGAAGCATAGCTGGCGATATGTACCCTCAGCATGCAATCCAGCTGATGACATCACTCGGGGAAGGGGTCTCAATGAACTCAGCTTGGAAAGCCGCTGGTGCCAAGGACCACACTTTCTGAAAGATCCACCCAATCTGTGGCCTGAATGCCCCATTCCAGAGGAACCAGACAACAGTGAGCTTCGTAAGGTTAGTACCTGTACTCTTGTGTGTTTCACATCCTCTGATTACAGTCAGTTTAAGACCCTCGAGGAGCTAATTGAGTTCATGGCTCTCCAAGGGGCGGCTGATGGTAAGCCTACAGCCAGTGACTACAGAAGGGCAGAGATTAGTGCTTTGCAGGAAGCACAGCAGGAATGCTTCCGACCAGACTTAGAACAATTAAGGACTGGCAGACCACTTGCATGCAACAGCCGACTAAGAGCACTAGCCCCAGAACTTGATGGAGAAACAAAATTAATCAGAGTTGGCGGACGTTTACGACATAGTCCCTACCTGGAGCCTGACAACATGCACCCTATCATACTGGATCCAAGACATCCCGTCACAAAACTAATCATCCAAAGTTATGATTCTAAACTTTGTCATCCAGGTCCCGAGAGGGTGTTCGCTGAACTCCGTCGTAAATACTGGGTTCTGCGTGGTAGAGAGGCCATCAAACGTTTGCAGCGAGAGTGTGTGCAGTGTCAGAAATGGAGGAAGAAACCAGAGGTACCTAAAATGGCAGACCTCCCCCCAGCAAGACTGCGTCTTTTCAAGCCTGCCTTTTATTCTACTGGCGTAGACTGCTTTGGTCCCTATGCTATCAGAACAGGTCGACGCAATGAGAAGAAATGGGGGATAATCTTCAAATGCCTCACCACCAGAGCAGTATACATTGACATTCTCCATAGTCTGGAAACTGACTCCTTCCTTATGGCTCTCAGGCGGTTCATGGCTAGACAAGGAAAACCCCATGAACTTTTGTCAGACCAGGGCACGAACTTCAGAGGAGGTGAGAGGGAGCTGAGGGAAGCTTTTACAGCTCTTGTACCAGATCTACAGAGACAGTTGGCCAAACAGCAGATTGAATTCCATTTCAACCCACCAAACTCCCCACACTTTGGAGGCTGCTGGGAGCGAGAAATTCGCTCTTTGAAGAATGCACTGACGGTTACTCTAGGAACTCAATCAGTGACCTTTGAGGTCCTTCAAACTGTACTGACAGAGATTGAGGGTATTTTGAACTCCAAACCACTGGGATATACTTCATCTGATGCATCCGATCCTGACCCAGTTACTCCAAATTGTCTCCTAATGGGGCGGCCAGACGCTTCACTTCCTCTGATAGTATACCCAGAATCTGAGCTGGTTAGCCGACGCAGATGGCGCCACAGCCAAATCCTTGCGGACCAATTCTGGAGACATTACCTCAAATTCTACCTCCCGGGTCTTCAAAGCCGCCAAAAATGGCAGAATGATACTCCAGACATCCAGGTTGGCACTACGGTGTTGATCATTGACCCGCAACTACCCAGAGCTCTCTGGCCCCTGGGAAAGGTGTCGGAAGTATATCCAGGAGCTGACACCAGAGTGAGGACAGCCAAAGTTCAGGTGGGAGAAAAAGCTTACATCCGACCAGTTGCACGCCTTGTACAATTGCCTGCCATTCCTGATTAAAGTAATTGTACCATAATATATACCATAATAGTATAGAAGCCTTTTTGTATATGTACATATTTCCTTATGGAAATCTGGGGGCGGCTGTAAAAAAGGCTATGTTTTTATTCTGTTATTCTAACCCCTTTTTCTTAAATCTTCCCGTTCTGTTTGTTGAGGCACACACACATACATAGAGCACTTCACCTGAGCCAACCAGCGTCCAGAAACCTGGATCACCTGATCTCCCCCGCCCTCACAGAGACAGTAGTTCAGTGCAGCGGGAGGCTTGGACGGACGCTAAAGTTACTGCGCACCATTTTGTGTTCGGACTCTTGAAAGATCGCTTTTGGATCAAGTGTTGTGCGTGAATTTATAAGTAAGTTTGGATCGTCAATCATATAATCGATGTGATACAAATCTGCCTTTGTAAACGAGTGATTATACTTGTGAGGTAACGATGTTTATTAGGTATCTGCGTGTTCTCATAGTAAGTGTGCCTATAGCCCTGTAGTTGTGTGTTTACATATCTATCTACATTATTAAGAGTGCTAAAGTTACATTTGTTGTTATTAAGACGAGTTATGTTCCTGTTTGATGCAACGTTCGTTTATATTTCTCTATGTGTAACGATAAACAACTTTCTGCGCACATGCGTTCTCGTAGCCCAGACAGAGTAGCGCTACACAAGCCGCTGGGCTCTAATAAGGTGTCAAGTTACAACTGCGTGCTTGTAAGATAGAAATTACAGATCGCCTTGCAGCACATCTTGCTAATAATGTTTGTTTAAATCTTATTATATTTATTTATTGTGCTGTATTGTTGCCAATATTTTTGTTGTAATTTATTCTCACTATTATCATGTATACTATGTATATTCATGTTTGTTACTTTTTATTTTTAGAAAACCACAACCACAATCACAACTACACACAAACCAGTCTGTTGAGTGGTGACAATAAATGGGTTATTCCCGTGAATCATCTTTGTTCAGTCTCTAATCGGACAGTCTTTGGTGGGTCAGCTCCCTGAGCCGGTAAAATATTCTATGGTGAAAAGCTTCTAAAAGCAGAACCATTTTTTCAGGGGTATTTACAAGGGCTTCGGAGTGCATAGCAATGAAGTCAATTCTACTCCGAACCATCCCTTTAAGAGAGGAGATTTTGAGGTGGTTGCATCAGGAACATGGACACCAAGGTATTGAACGAACCACTGAGTTGGTTCGTCAGCGTTGCTATTGGCCTGGTATGTCCGGAGAGGTAGCCCATTGGTGTAGGGAGTGTGAGCGTTGCCAGTTTGCCAAGGATGTACAGCTGGTTGCCTCCAGTTTTATGGGGCATTTGCTGGCCTCCAGGCCAAACGAGATCTTGGCCATTGATTTCACTGTGTTGGAGCCAACCAGTTCGGGATTGGAAAACGTACTCGTGATGACAGATGTCTTCACGAAGTATACCCTGGCGGTTCCTACACAAGATCAGAAGGCAGAAACTGTGGCTCAAGTGCTTGTGGTGGAATGGTTCTGTAAATTTGGGGTCCCTGGTCGTATACATTCTGACCAGGGCCACAACTTTGAATCCTCACTTATACAGCAGCTTTGTAGTCTGTATAAGGTGGAGAAGTCTCGAACCACACATTACCATCCTGCAGGGAATGGCAAGTGCGAGAGGTTTAATAGGACCCTACACAACCTTCTGCGCACTTTGCCCCCTTCAAGCAAGCGAGATTGGGCTCTGTGTCTTCTTCAGGTCTTGTTCAGTTATAATACGACCCCTCATCAATCAACCGGTGAGTCTCCATACTATTTGATGTTTGGACAAGAGCCTCGCTTACCGGTTGATTTTCTGTTAGGCAGAGTGGAGGACACAGCTGCAGGAAATGTACATGAGTGGGTTATAGAGCATCAAACTCGACTGCAGGTGGCTTTTGAAGGGGCACGGGAGCACTTGAAAGCTGCTGCTGAACGACGTAAGGTACAGCATGACTCACATGTGCGAGATACACCACTGGGGGAGGGTCAACTGGTTTATCTCCGCGATGTTGGCGTGAGAGGTCGGTCAAAGATCCGGTACCTGTGGAGCCCAGTGGTGTATCCGATAGTGAGGGCCCCTAAAAAAGGTGGTTCAGTTTATTCCATTGCCCCTGTGGATGATTTGCATAAGGTGAGGCAAGTGAATCATTCACTGCTGAAGGTTCGAACACAGAAGGACTTTTCTGTCCATGCACCTGCCCATAGTCCAGTAGTTGAACTAGAACTACCCATTAGTGATCAGGTGTCTGAGGAGTCAGAGCAGGGAGACTTGTGGGTTCTGGTTTCAGAGAACCCTCCGACTGTTAACGTTGAGTTATTGGTTGAACCAGGGCACCTAGGGTCTTCAACTATCAGTGGGTTGGGGGACCCAGGTAATTTGGGTCAACCCCTTGAAAATGAGGTTGTTCAACTGCCAAAAGGTTTGTCTAATAGTGAGGTAGTATTGCGACGATCTAGGCGAGCCACAGCTGGTCAGCATCCCAACATCAACCATCTCCAACATCAACAACCGTCTGTAGGAGTGGCGGGTAATGGTGGGCTACTGTCTGAGGGGACATCTAGGACCATTTCAGCATGGTTTAGGCCCTGGAATTGAGGGTAGGTGATTTGTCATAGTCGGGGCGATGATGCAGAAAGGGGGGGGGGGGTAGATTGTGGCAGAGAGGATCCTCCTGTGTATCATTGGTTGGTTTTGTGTTCATCGGCGGCCCTATCATTGGCCAGTGGGGAATATATAGAGTCGTGGGCAAGGTAGTATGGCGTCACGAGTCACGCCTCTTTACTCCCTGTGTCACATTCACTTGCCATTCAGGTATGTTGGATGATTTCGGATGAGTTGTTTGTAACACTTCAATGCTTATGTTAGCGTATTCTTTTAGAAAAGCACTGTGAAGGAAATCCGTGGCTGCATTTGGGCGAGGTTGCCCCTCTACAGTTAAGAGAGTCAGTCGCATTGTGTTTTTATTTATCTATTTGCTCATGTTGTAGCTGTATTTTTGTTGTGCTTTAGATAGAGGTTGGAGCCAGGCTGATTCGGGCCGATAGGCACGACCGGCACCTGACGTTACAAACGCGTTTTGTCCCTCGATGAAACCTACTGATTCCAAGGCAGACTGAATGAGCTTTCATCTTTCCGGTATACTTGTTTTGATTTGAGAGTCAAACCTTGTTCCTACGGTAGGTGATTTTTAAACTTATTGTGAGGATATTCAGATTTTTATTGCTGCGTTTTGTCTAAATTGTAATTTTATTTCAGTTACACCAGTGGAGTTAGTACTCGTAATAAGTTTCCTGTCACTTGTCTACGTGGGAACGACCGTCTGTGGGCGCTGTTGCTTTGCTTGATCGAATTTGCTTCAGAAGTTCATTTCGCTTTCTTGTTGAGACTTTGTGTGTGTGTTGGCTCATAAATATATTGTTCCTTTTCTGTATTTGATTATCTATATTGTGAAAAGTGTGTCTATGAGTTTTTAACATGAAATTGGGATGCTATGCTCTGCCATTGCTCCTTATTGTTCTGTGTATGTGTGTAAGTGTGTTTAAGCTTACTATGTAAATCTTTTTTTGTGTGTGTGTGTGTGTGTGTTTCCTTATTGAGTGCGGGTCTCCTCCGCTGGGATAAATAAAAACCTCGACCTGGGGGGCGAAGGAGACCCAGGCAGGATCACAGTGCAGGGCTACTCCGCACCTAGCCCTGACTGCGGGGCAGGAGGACCCAGGGTTCGCCGGAGGGAACATTCTGGGAAATAGCGCACAGATCCACGTGGGAATGGCGCAGCAAGCCGACACCAGCCGGTCTTCCCGCTCACCTGTGAGTCCTTATGTTAGGACACGGGAGAAAGGCCTCTACGCAAGATTGTAGAACCAAGCGAAGGTAGGGTGTCGCCCAGCCCGCAGCTTCCGGTTTTTACATCTGCTGGAGAGGTGCCATGAACCAAGGATCACGGCTGTCCCTGAGTATAACAGGGAGAAGGCATCTACCACCCATTTAGCCAACCTCAGTTCGGGGAGCATTCCCTTTCTGCTGAATCCCGAGGCAGATGAAGCTGCTTGGTGCGGCTGAAGTGCCGAGTGATTCAAGTTTCACATATTTAACGACACAACATCGCAAGGCTGGGTCTGCCTCCTCCAGGGCAGAGCTTGCAGGTCCACCACCTGATCGCGGAAAGGCGTGGTGGGGACCTTGGGCACCGGGCCGGGGTCTCGACGGTAACGTAGAAGACGCCGGGCCCGAATTTTTCGACACACTTTGCTGGCAGAGAAGCATGTAGGCCCTCTTAATGGGAGCCAGGGCAGTCAGGAGCGCTGTCTTAATGACAGGAATTTTAGCTCGACTGAGGCCAGTGGCTCCAATGGAGCGACCCGCAGCCCTGAAAGGCGACGGGGAGGTCCAAGAGGTATGAGGTGCATGCTAAGCACCTCTGAGGAACCTGAGCTTGTCGGTACCCCACCCTCTTAAAGGAAGCCAGGGCAGTCAGGAGTGCTGTCTTAATGACAGGAATTCTAACTCGACTGAGGCCCATGGCTCCTAAGGAGCATCTACGGCTCGCCCCACGGAGGCCCACGACGCCAGGTCGGCGAGAAGGGCCCGCAAGCGCAGAGCCAGCCGCTGGAGAGTGGCGCAGCCCGCGGCACAGGGATCGGCCCCGAAACATCCGCAAGAAAACTGCGAAACGTCCCTGACGCGGGCCTCCGGAGGTGATTGAGACTGCTCTTTAGGGGATGCTAACATCTACGCTCCCCGCTCCCGGTGGAGGGCCGGGAGCCACTGTGTACTTCAATGCTGCCGTCGGCCATTGGTCGACGGTACCAACATTTTCTCAAAAAGAGCAAATTTCTCACCTCTGGCTTCGGCCTCGAGTTTCCTTCCTGAGCAGCACTTACACTCCTCGGAACCAGACTCGCGGCCGGCCTTCGATCCAGGGAAGAAGGTAAGCACTGCTTAGTGCAGTTAGACACTTCTCCAGGACGTCCATCCTTCTGGGTTCTGTCTCCTTCCCTGTCTCCCCCTAGGCTGCCCCACCACGGTCACGTCGGTCATCATTCCCTTGATACCCCTAACCCTAACCCTAACCGCACCCAGAAGCGCACGGCCGGAAAGCCATTCTGAAAAGAACGTCTTACACAGCCGTGAGAAATTGCTCTTATAGTCCCGGTCTGCCCAGGGAGGAAACCGCGGCACCACTGTGCACTCAATGGGGCTTGCTCGCTGGAGAGCAGGAGGCTTTTTGTGGCCGTGAAAACGGCCGCCCACAGGACCCCGCTGGTGGCGCCGAGAAATTCACTCTTTTAATTTGTCTCTTTCAATCGGCGCACACCAGCAGAGAGAGCAGCAGGAACGTGAAGTTTTCTTTTCTTCAAGGAGAGAAGGCATGAGCATACCGGCTCTGAAAGCGAAAGTCTGTTTGAGTGATGCGCGCCGCCATCTTATATACCCGTATGTACGGGGGAGTGGCCGACGCGCACGTCCACTCGCCAATTTGCAATTGGCCTTTTTTATATAAGGCTCAGAGATGATCGGTCTCTCAGGCGAGATCCCAATGTAACGTCGAAGTGATTCGACTGAAGGGGTAACTTGCTCTCATTGTAACTTCCTATTATAGAGTGACTGTCTTTCCAAGTGTGTGTGTTTAATCCGATTTTTGTTCGTTACAGGAGCTGAGTGCCTAAGGCAGTGGCGTATACCTGGTGTTGGTGTTTCTCTCACGAGTGTTGGTTGGAGTGGTTATGTCAGTGTGTGTGTGTGTGCGTGTGTCGCAGGTATAAGTGAGGGGTGTTTTGCTGTGGAGGCCTATTGCGCCCTTAAGCCCTGCTGTCAAGCCTTGGTTCCTGTAGCTGATTTCTTGGACCTTCTAGACTACTCAGGTCACCCATTGTTGTGTATGTGTGTAATAGAATGTGTTATGTACTGTGAAGCACAGTGATTTGCTTCCCTCCCTCTTTTTATTATAAACCCTTTTTTTATTGTAATAAACGTTATTTTGTGTATATCTACGTCTCCTGCCAACTTTATTGTGAGCTTACCTGTGTTGCCTAATAGAAATTTGAATCATAAGGGTCCCTGGCGAGATCCAGGGTGGCGTAGTCGGATTAAATCAGACAGTGA